>NC_072853.1:38780129-39085129 GCF_028858705.1 Grus americana
GTGTTTTCTGGGTGGGGTTTTTTTTTTAAGGCATTTGAGATATTTGTGCTTTAGGAATGGTATGTATTGGCCATAAGGGATTGCTACTAACTTACATCACCAGGTTTAAATTAAAGTGGTTGGCTCAAATACTGGATTTTCTCCATTGAAGGAAATAAAATAACTTTTGGCTTTTTCTGAATTTCTGTAACTTTGTTTGTGAGATAAAGGTCATCCAATTTTTCAGATTCACTTGTCTAAACTTGTTTTGTCCATCTGTTTTTGTCCTGGCATGCACACCAGTAAATCCTTCATGTAAGTGCTGTTTCATTGTTCTTCCAGAACAGTGAGGATGAACACTCAGGAATATTATTGGTCTCTAAATAAAATAGAATTGTTCTCATTTTCTCTAAATAGGAAAATATCTATTAGCAAGACAGATAGGGTTGTGAAGTCCATAGCAAAATAATGATACTGTATTTGTTAGTAATCAAGATAAAATATGGCTTCATTTTTAAAATGATACCTAAGATAGAATGAAACAACAGAGATGTAAATAATTTAAAATATTTTAACATCCATGTTTGTTCTTTTTAGATTTATTTTCTTTTTTAAATTTCTGAGGGACTCATTCATAGCCATCCTCAGATTTGGCCATAATTTAGTGGGCATGTATTTCAGCACTTTGCAGTGAACCAAATTGCTTAAGCTTTTATATATTTATAAAATATATATGAATTATAAATGTTGTATATTTTTACACTATAAAAACCTAATACTCCTTTCTATTGTCACCCCAATGGGTAGGTGGAAATAGTGCAAAATTTATAGTGTCTGTTGATTCAAGGTTTTGGAGTCAGATTCTGATTCGTATTTAGATTTGCTGCATTACTGAAGTGTATCGGTGAGGCTTACAGGCTGTTCAAGAGAAAACTGAAAACAGTAATGCCTTAAATTGCTACAAACTAATGACAGTGTCAGCGTGGGTGAGCACTGAACAAAGAAAGAGATAAGGCAGAACAATGTGCTTCAGAAATGTTGCTGTGTTCTGGCAGCCATGCTTTTCGTACCCAAGATGGGGAAAGACGGTGACCCTGTTGTCACACGAAGTTGTCGCCAAGGAGCAGTGAATATGACTTTGAAGTAGGATGGGCTAGGTCGGGGTTTTACCTGAGGTGGCACCTGTGGATGATGATAACAGCAAAAATAGTTCAGCAGGGCACGGCACAGCCGCCACGAAGGGCTTGCCTTCGCCTGGCAGCAGCCCCGCTACACTGCAGAGCTTCAGCTCGTGCCACGGCGCAAGGCAGAGCAGAGCCTGACTGGAGCTAGTATTGGCAATTCCTTCCGATAAATGCTAGTCGGCTTGAAAAGGTATTGCTCTTTTTTAAATAAATACTTGTCTTGTTGAATAACTGCTGTTGCATATCAGCATTTGGAGTGATGTGAAGGAAACTCTTTGTCTCTAGGACGCCTCTGTGAATTGTTCTCTGGAAAGCAGTCAACTAAGAAGCAAAAAGGGCATGTCAAAAACATAGTATTTGGGCGAGATTGAGGTAAAGACAAGCAAAAGACAAGTTAATGCATCAAAATTATTTGTGTAATGCAGCAGCAACAATTTTACATAATTTCCACAGGAGAAAACATGGCCTGCGAATTTTCCTTTTCCATGTCAATTAGCTTTCCTCATGCTTCACCAAATGCCTTTAGCAGCACCTAGAATTATTGTGATAATGGAAGTTTAACTTGGCAAGAGGCAGAGGAACTCAGTCAAGGCCAGAATAATGAAACAAACCCTTCAGACTGACAAGGGAGAAAACACCCCTCTCTCTCTGACTCCTGGTCTGCGGCACACGAGTGTTCCTGCCGCCTCCTCATGCGACGCAGTGGTTGTCTGAAGTCATAGATTGTCTTTATACGGGCTGCACCAGCCTGAACAGATTGTCCTGCAGTTAGACTGCGATAAAATGATCTGGATTCTTGACTATATGGACATTGCTACTATATATCCAATTTTCCTTGAACTTTTTTTTTTTTTTATCTGGTTGGTACGGAAATAGCACTTTGCCATTTGCTCAGTGTTTTGGGGTGGCTGATGCCTGCTCAAGCTACTGGGTTTGACCAGGCTGCGCGTGCCCTGGATGGCGGCTGGGCATGCACAGATGAACTCTAAGGGTACAGTGAGCCTCAAGTGCCAGGATATACTGGTATGCCTATATTTGCATAGCAGATTTGATATAACTCGTATGCACCATCTCTCCTGTACCCGCATTATAGAAGAATCAGGAGCAGAACTATGGCAGTCCTAGATACGGGCACCAGTTCACATGCTGTTATCTTTCCATTGCTACTCTAAGTGGGAAAATGTCACTGTATGCTGCTCTTAGGACTACCTTCAAACAGCGGCCACAACAAAATTTTGTCTAGGTAGACCTTTCTGGTTTGGCATATTCAGGCCTTGCCCTGCCAGTGGATTGTTACATACCAGGATGAGTTTTATCGGTATTGCACTGGCAAGAATCCCCAAATAAACAAAAGTGATACTGCCTCTCATTTTGCTTATAATGGAACGCAGCACTCAAGCCTCGTCTTGTAAGTACTTGGAATTGAATCCTCAGCTGGTGCAAATTGTCTCCACTCCGCAGAGGAATGGTTTTTCTGTGTGCCAGTGCTCCCAGCGGCTTCAGTGGGAGCTCTTCGTACCGAGCATTCCCAAAAGCAAATGAGCCTGACTTGAATGTGTTTGTGAGCATAGATAGATCTTGCCATGAACCAGAGAACAAATTTTATTTGAACTCTGTCCCCCTTGTAACTTTTTCTTTGCAATCCTCAATATGTTTTTGCATTTAGGGACTGGAGAGACCTTCTGTAGCTGTGCTAACACATGCCAGTTCCCCTGGGTTAGACTAAAAAGCTGTTTAGCCTGGTAAAATTCCTCACAGCTGTTAACCAAAGATTGTGTTGGATGAGGGGCATGCTTCATATGTCAGAGGGTGCTGAGTTCACATGTTGATGGGGTTTCACATTTTAATTTTGCTCTCTAAAACCACAAATAACAAAGACAAAACTGCAAGCCTCCCATGGCAGAATGACTGCAAATAAAGCAAACTATGATTGATTTTAGTTTGACAGCTGAGTATTGTTTTGCCTACCTAACCCAGGAGCACATAAATATTCACCAGAGAAATGAGTGACCTGCCTCATCTTTCGCCTCGTAAAGTCATTTTGGCCACAGTTCTGCAAAGACTAGTACATGCTCAGCTTTCAATATGAGGGCTGCGATTAAAAGTAGTTTTATCTCTTCCTGAACAAAGCTGGCTATGTATGCTTGGGTATGAACGCACATTTGAACACACCATCGAGTTACAATACCTCTATAAGCAATGGCCCATCCTTTGCATATTGTAATCGATTGTGTGTGAGTTCTCTAGTTCTAGTTGTACATGCTTACAACGTAAAATGCATTATTAAAACTGTTTTCCTTAAGATTTAAGTTGAGTTGCATTACCTCTCAATACTGCTTCAAACTTTGATTGCATGGTTTTACAAAAATTTAAAATGTCTTTTCCCAGGATGCCAATATATATTATAAAATATTTTTGATTTAATTGAAGAGATTTTCTCCCCTTTTTTTGGGGCAGTTCCTTTTACAAGTAATTCAGAGGGTTACTTACTATAGAATGACAACAGCAAATCTGAACTACTGATTTATACCAACCCAAAGGGTTTTTAATTATTAACAAGAAACACATTGTTCAGGGTAAAACAAAATTACGAATGTGTCTGCATAGCAGTGTATGAGTTAATTCAGACCGACTTGGAAATGAGAACTATTTTGGATGAATGAGGAAGGCAAAAGCAAGCCTAAAGCTCTCCATAAATTAGGCAGCAGCTGTACTGAACAAGCCCTCTTTCAAAAGCCCTCTTTCAAAAGCGGCTTCTCTCTCCAACGTGGTGGCTTAGCACCGTACCGACAGCACAGGTAGGTGTACCATTGCCTTAGGTTTAAAAGAAAAGCGTCAACACACCCAGTGTATTGGAAGCAAATATTCTGAAGGTTGCTCACAGGTTTTGTTGGAACATGCCTAACTCTCTGCAACACGTAAACACCAATGTAGGGGTTGATTTTAAACTTAGCAAACTTCCAGCCAAATGTGGATTTTATAAGGGAAATCACATATGTCACTACCCTACACTGACTTGCATTTTGGGACCCTTCCCTTAGGTGTCCTGATAACTGAGAAGCGATGGAGTTACTCCACTGCTCAGGGTATCCAGCAAGTTTTCAAGATGGTCTTGTAAAATTTTACATACAATATTTAAAATTAAGTCATTGTAAATGCATCAGTGTGCTATACATCCTTTCTCTTAATTCCCATAAACTTTAACATGAACGGTAGTGGTGGCTACACACAGAAGAATGATTAAAAATTACTCAGACTGAAGGGGAAAAAAAAAAATGGTCATTTTCTCCTTCCCTAACTTTCTTTCCAAGCCTAAGAACACTTATTTGTGTAGTTTAATTTAATTTATGTATCTGACTGTGATCTCATGGAGTCATCTGAATGAATCCTATGAGCAAAATTAAGAGGTTTTATTCCCATTCTTCTTTTTCCTAATCACAAAATTATGTCCAATAAAAAAGAAACAAGATTTTAAATATTTAGGAGCTGAGCTTAGACTGGCAATACACACAAAGTTTATAGGCCAAAGTTTTCTAATATTCTGCCTAATTTTACATTCCAGATTTGCCTCTTCCATAAAAAAGCCACTATACCTTTTGGTATTAATGGGAAATACAGGCACTTAGCGGTTTTAAGTCAAACCATTTTTGTGCACATATCAAGTCCAAACATGAGTCCGGTCACTTAATTATTTGTGAGTCTTGCTTTAAACGTCCAAGATTATACCCCTGAAGATTCCTGCTGAGGACGTTACTCCGGAGCACCTAGCTTTTGGGCTTAATGACTCCCCAAAGCCTGCAGCTCGTCCCTGGATGCTGAGAGCAATCTCCTTCCTGGCATGGCCGGCGGAGCTGCTCCGCTCCCAGCCCGTACCTTGGCACAACACAGATCTAGCAAGATCGCTTTTGGCTCCTTCTCTGTGGTAACAGCAGGTACCTACTGAAATGCCGTAAGGCTCCTCGCGCAGGGTTTAACCCCCTTTTTGGGATGAGAGCTGTAAGACTAACGTGGGCTTGGGAGCCTGCCGCCGGGCATTGCGCTTGAAAACTTTTGGTCCAACCTTTATCAGGTCATTCTGGAATTGCAGATTTCTGCTTTTGCTTTTAAAATGAGTGCTCACGTCCGTGTGATACACGAGCTATGAAATCTTTCTCTAAATTTGTTTTATTACTTTATATATGGTATAAACTGCAGAATATTTTACAGTCTCCATATTAAACTCACCAAAGGTAGAAGCAGTTGGAATTCAAGCAGGTTGTGTTACATTCCCTACATAGACATGAAGTTAGCAGTGTACAAGTAAAAAGTGCTCTTATTGCTGTACACACTGCATCCTTAACCTTTTAGCACGGTGAGAATAAAAGATACAATACATTACAGGAGGGCAAAGGGGGAAAGAAAAAGATTTTACATGAGTTACAATGAGGAATGAATTAATGGCTTAAGCTCAGACATGAGAACTATGAATTGTTGAATTCCTACCCTGAATTTAAGGATATGGCTTTTGACAGGTTGCTGAGAGCCAGACTTTTACAAATTCCTCCACTTTTTCCACTTAATTATTGTCAGATCACTTAGATGACTAAATGCACCTATAAGCTGAGAGGGTGAATGCTGACGCACCGTATTTGGTGCCTGCTATGTTACACTGCAGCTAATCATCAGGATTCAGATGGAAGTCGTGTTCTTTGTTTTAAGAAGTATTGTAAAGAATCTGTCGTGCTTGATTTCTTAAAAAAGAAAAGGCTAAGTCTGTACACATGCTAGTGTTAATGAAGTACTCTGTTTTAGTGCAAATCTGTTGTATTGTCGTTAAAAATAACTATAATTCTGATCTTATAAACTAGAACATTCTTTAGAGTATATTACAAAGGGCTTGGCTCAAACTCTCTACAGGTAAATTAACCAAGCTAAGGCGTTACTAAGGCAACATCATAAGTAGTAAACAAGAAATAAGAACCACTACAGGATTGAAACAAGATGCTAATATATGCTGAAAGCCCTGGACAATATAAGGAATCTGATCTGGGCTGGATCAGTTAATAACGTTGTTCCACTTTGGTGGATGTTGGTAAGTTTGGCCCAAGACGATTCTGAAAACTCTGGGACTGATTGTCTGGAAATGTTATGGGGATCTAATTAACTGATTATAGTCTGTTGTGGAACTTCCTCATAGTCAGGTACTCTTGTGTTCTGTAAAATGAAAAGCCACCACTCACACCCCAAAAGACACTAGACATACATGTGGTTTTGACATTATCATTGCATATTATTGCATTGACATTATCATTGCATATTATCTTATATTTTTTTATCACAAAAATGTAGAATTCAAACATATCTTAAAGAAGGCACTATATGAAATCAGTAACCCTATATGTTTGTCATGGATGCATTTGAAGAGCTTCTCACTGACCTGAAGAATGGCAAGTTTAGTGTTTCTTCTCTTACTGTATTGCATTTTAATTCCTTACACACATGCAAGAATTATAACTTTTCAAGAGCTAAAAGGATTTTTCCTTAAGTCTATTTAGATAAATCCATAATAAGGAGGTGATAGTAGTTTTCAGCTGAGTTTCAAGAGGGATTTCACAGTCACTTAGGAAAACAAGCATTTGGCCCAAAGAGAATAAAAATGGTTATAAAGTAAATAAAATAAGGGGCATTGAAGGCAGTGGTAGGTTGTAGGGTGAGAGTGGGGGAGCTCAGGTGCCTGGATTCCCTTTTAAACTTTTCTAATTAATTAGTAATTCTTCTCTTTTTTTGTTTTGTTTTGGTTTTGTTTATTTTACAATAATTTGAAGTAAATTGTGTGCCTTCCCACCCATCCTCAGACAGGAGTCGGCTGGCACAGCTGGCACACTCCCGGCCTCGGGCCAGCTGCTCACCAGCCCTTAGCTGCGACAGAGCAAAAAGTAGAACTTGCATTTAACGTACAGCAGGACCCAGCCTGTACACCAGGCATGTCTTGTGGTCCTCAGCAGAACCACTCCAGAATGATGTCACTTGGGCTCCTGTCATCTTCACTGGCCCCAGAGGGCTTGTGGAGCAGGTAGCCATGAAGGACCTGGCGGGGGTTTTCCTCCCGCAAACACCACCTTCCATAGGAGCTCAGAAAAAGCTGCAAATGTCCAGCAAATTCCAGCCTTGTGTTGGGATGCTTTTAGATCCATCTGGTTGAGCTGTCTTGCTTTGGTTTTATGCTAAATGTCTTCACCTGTCCCTTGTGATAGCCACATGCAATGTAAAGCTCATGTGTTAAAGGACCTGCAAAGTGCGGTGACTTTAATAAGCAGTTTTCTGAAGTCTACAGTGGAAATTGTAATTGAAGAGAGGAGGAAGGGGACGATACTTGCCATTTTAAGCTCCTAGCTGGTGGTTACTTATCTAGACCCACAACTTTGAGCCTTCAGCTCCGAGTCGCCTGTGTGCCAGCTTTTTCAGAGCGGGGGGCACCATGGTCCTCAGGCAATCCTTCAGTGTCCATGTCAGTGCCTTAAGCTGATGCTATTCCATGTAACCAGCATTAACCAGCCTGGGGATGTGATCCAGCTCTCTTACTCCATAGCTGCACATCACAAGCATTGATCAGCAGAGTCAGTGTCTCAGAGCTTTGAATGACTGTCTTCCTAGCCAAAGAGAGACTGGAATGGTTCATGAGACCTGAGAAAGTATCTTCCAGTTTGTTTAGTTAGCTTCTCCTACAAGTCAATCGCAATCGAAGATTTCAACAGCCACGAGGACCAGCCTTGATCCCGCTAAGCCTTACTTAAAAGAGGAATCTTAATTCACGCACGTCCCACTGACTTTGATGGAACTGCTCACATGTGTAAGAGTCTGCAGGATCAGCAACCCTTAACTAACAAGGGAGTTATGTAAAACTGAATGGCATCTGTAAATAAACACAACACTACAGACCCTGGTGTGCTGCTCTGCTCCTTTTTGGACACACTATCCTATCTTTGCTGAGGCAAAGTCTTCCCTGCTCTCTTCGCATCACACAGATGGGATCAAAAAGCTGAAGAACTGCTTTTTCATGACGGGAGTCCATCACAGGAGCATTGCTATTAGTCTTTGCTAGCCATCAATGTCTGGAAATTTCACAGTCAAGTTGCTAGTGATTGTATTGAAAGGGTTTGTGTGTGGGTGGTTGAAAATATGGTGCTTGGCCTCTGGTGCCAAACTCTCAGGCAATATCAGCTGTCTTTATACAAGTGATGAGGCAGAATATGTTACTTTAAGTTTAATATTCAGAACTTTGTCTGTCTTGCTGTCAAAAAGCTATACATGTGGAGGGGATTGCTGACTACACAAAGTGCATAATTAAATACCTCAGCACAGAAGAAGACATCATGTAGTTTTCATCGGGAAAGGTGGTGTGAAGTGGTTCTTTCATTCTTTACATTTAAATTAGTCTCCTCAAATGCTTTTTTTTTTTAATATAGCAGCAATTTGTTGTTATATCAGCATTTCCTTAATTTTAGACACTCTGGATGTGTGGCTGACTTTTCTGTGTTTTATTATGTGTACACAGACAGTCAGATGCTTCGGTTCCCCCCCGCACCCCCCCCCCCCCCGTAAAACTTTCCTATTTGTTTTTTACTCATTGTATTACATAGCATTGCTAAAAACATGGGAGAATAGAAACTGCTGAATTCTACACCTGGTTTTGCTGGTGCTTCTTCTTCTATTACAAAATTAAGTCATTTGTAGCTTAAATGTTGAGAAAAGGGGGAGCAGGTTTGAAAAGGAGAAAGGGAACCAAGAGAGGGAGGAAATCCTGAAAAGAAAGAGAGTGGAAAAGGCTTTGAAATCAATTAAGTGTTGCAAAAGAAGGCTAAGGATGAAAATGTGGTGTGATATATGTGTAAGCACATGGACACCGGTCATAGTAAAAGTGAATGTCAAGGAGAGATGGAGAATGGGGAGGGAATGTAGGGTATTTTGCAAACCATTGCCTTTGCATCAATGCACATCTTTAACGATCTGCAATTTGTTATCTTCTTTTCTTTTATAATGCTTGTGAAAGCTGGCAATACCCTCCAAAGGAGATTCAACACGTGGCTGGCAGAACAACCTCTTTTGGGCCACCATTTAACCTTGGATGTAAGGAAGAGGTAAAATGGTGATTGTTGGTGCTTTCTCCAGCAAGGTCTTGTGGTGTATTCTACCTGTGAATATCCATCTTTGAATGTTTATAATTTTTACAAATTTTTAGTTGAGAGCGCTCCCCTCCCCTTTCTCTCCAACATGCTTGTTTGCATACCCATGCTTTACAATAATGGTCCCTAAGCTACTTAAAGAAACAAACCAGGCATTTTTCTTCATGCTTTCTTAACTGTTTTAGTTTATTTTCATGAAGTGGCAGGAAAAAAATCACTAAAAACCATAGATCTGGCTCTTCAGGATTTAATGTTGGCCTACAAAAAAGTTTAGCAGTGGGTAGTTTGGAAAAAGGTTAATATATTTGTATTTAAAGATAAACTGTTCTTTATTTCTCTCTGCAGCAAACCATATTGCTGATTAACCACTGCTTTCATAAACTACAAGTGGGCCATTTAAGCTGTTTCACTGCTGGTTAATGTACTGTATTGTGCTCCCTCTTTCTACAGTACCTAGCTAGTGTTTTGTTTTTATTAGAAATTCACCTATCCTTGTCTACTGAGGAGAAAAGAAATTACACTACAGAGCCCTACAGCCCATAAACCGGCAGAGATTCCTAAATAAGACTGGCCCGAAACCGAAACCTCTGTCTGCCTGCACTGTAATGAAATGCATGACTACAGGAGATAATAATAATTGCAGCAATAGCTCGTTACAGCTCCCAGATGATTTGGTGCTGTCAGGAGTGCACTGTCCTCTGACATCCCAGGAGGCGAGCAGCATCACTGACTGCAGGCCCTGATTGGTGTAGTGAAATATTGCTGGCAAAAATTAAAAGGTCTTGGTGTCAAAATAATTCATGATATGCATATCTTCCATTCTGATGAAACGGCTGATATCCGGATTAGCAAGATAATAAAACTGATCAGGCTACAGTTAAACAATTTAAGCTGGAGAGCTGTTCATTTTGTAGGTGTCACTTGTCAGATCAAGGGGTCAGAGCGGGATGAAAGGCTCTCCCCAGTAACCTTCTGATGATTTGGATCTGGAATGTTCTTCATGATTTGTCCAAAGTTTTCATCACTGTGCTGCCGGGTAGCATTACTGCGGCAGGCTCTGTTCTGACATTCAAATCCTGGGAATGACAGGTTATTAGGAGAAGAGAACTGGCTGTACATACATTAAGCCCTGTATCTTTGACCTGTAATTTGAACTGATAGTGATATTGTAATTGAGTGAGTAAAAAAAGGAATTTTTTATTAAAACACAGGAAGATGAAGAAAACGTTTATTTTCAGGAGATTTATGGCTTCATAAAATAAGCTTTTTTGATGACGATTTATTTTACAGCTCTTGAAATGCTGAGCTGTGTGCTTACTATTTATTTTATGGAACAGTTATTTAAAATAACGCAGCTTCCCATATATTTCCAGCCTATTCGTCAGTACCCAAGCCCGCGCAGATGGAGACATATCCATTTCATATGGGAGTTCGTGTATTTGAATAGTTCAAGGATTATCCCAATAAAATGGACCTAGGAAAATATTGCGCCCAGTTAATGCTCATTGCTTCAGAGACCCCTAATGTCCTTTCCCGACACCTTATTGCAGGCTATTATTATACAATGGATCTTCAGTCATATGGTTATAGGGAGTGGGGCAGAGCCGGGCTATCAGGGTAATTGACTCCCGTGCACGGCGGTGTTACACACTTGAGTAACTAATTTAATGGAATGTGTTTTCGTGTTCTCCCACACAGCCCTGCCCCGGCATAATTCTCCTCTCGGGGCCCCAGCAACTCGGGACAGGTGAAGAGTGGCTCAAGGGCTCTTGATTTCTCAAAGATGGGGCCAGAGGCTCAAACAGAGCCAGCTCCCACGGTAAATCTGCTGCCAGCGAAACAACTGCCTCTGAACCCGGTGAATTAATTAGGGTTACAAAGAATTCACTGCTCCTGATGAAACCGGACCTCCAATGCTTGTATGACAATCTTTGTTGTTGCTGATTATTATTGTTTGTGACTGTTTTGTTAAGCAGTACAGTGGTTTGGCATAGGTAAAGCACTTAAATGACCCATCGATAGCAGGAAGCAGGCTGGACATGTTTGGTGCAGAGCTCTGCACCTGGGTGAAAAATCCCACTCCTTTGAAACTCAAAGGAGTCCCGTGCTATTTCAGTGTGAGCTGGTCCTAGCATGGATTCAGGCAGAGGATTTAAATTTTTTTTCTGTCATTTGGGAAAATGCAGAGAAGAAATGGCCAGACCTCTAAACAAAGCAGCTGGATTCTTAAAAACGAATCGTAAAGGACAGTGATGGTTTGTCGATGCCATTTTTTGCTCCTGAACTGTTCCTAGAGGTGCAATGAAGTGAGGATCAAAAATCACTGTCAACAAGTATTTTTGTTTCCTATTTACTAAGGTACAGTTTTTATCTAAATGCTTGGTCATGTCATAGATGCTAATAGAGTATACTTGATTGCTGTGGGTTTATTCTCTGTGGATTTTCACAGTTACTGATCACTGAGAAGTTATGGATTCACTGCATTTACATGATGGCTCTTTCTACATAAAGGGTACCAGGTCTGGTATTCACATACCAATCTTATTTTCAATCAGAAGGCAAATCCTGCAGACTTCTACAATATTTTTGTCTGAGATTCATTCTCCTGACTTTATTTAATGTTCAGATATTTGAGCAGATTCAAAAGAAAATACTTCACAGAAGACTTTTACTTAATTAGCACCCCCCCAGCATAACTACCTGTTCTTTTGCTTGTAATTACATCATAGTTGTCAAGTGAATATTGATGCTTATATAATTAAAGAATTGATCCTTAAAGCATAATATTGTTATAGTAATATTTGCATAATTGTATTAAAAAAAGTTTCCAGAATGTAAATTTTATGGCCCATGTTTCCGAGGGATTTGTATATACTTGCCCTTACAGTTGGGTCAAGTACAACAGAAATTCGTGGGCTTACTCTCATGAGTAAAGTGAAATAAGTAAGCATATATTTTCAGGATTAAACTTCTAGACTCTCCCCACTGCAAACTCCCTAGACTACAGTGAATGATATAATGGTCTTTAGCCATAAACCCTTTTGTAGTTTTGGAAGGACATCGAGATTAGACCTTGTAAGTAGTTTTGCTTTGCTCTGTGCCATTAAGATATATGCACAGTTTGCTTTTATGATGTTTGCTGTCATTTAATTACTGATGCATCAAGATGACCATCCCAATTCAATTAAGTTAAAATGAATGGTTATTTTGTTGGGTTTTTTTTTTCAAGTCAGCTGAAGATTTCAGGATGTTGCCATCTCCATGCATCAAGCAAGCTCATCATCTAAACCGAAGGACCATGTGCTTAAGGACTGTTTGATGGACCACCAGGTGTAGCCTTTCTTCACTAGCTAGCATAAAAATTGGAACGGGTGGAAATTAGTGCAGAGTTTGGTTATCTGCCATATAAACCAGAACAGTTCAAGAAGGTCTTCAGTGAAGCTCGGGGGCAATTTCACGTGCTCTTTCTTTCAGGTGCAGAAAGTGACCATTGGATAGGTCATCATCAGTAGGCTGTTTACTTTTGTGGGAGGTTTTGGTGGAGATAGTCAAAGTTAACTATTGTCAATGTCTTTCTAATTTGTGGTATGAAAGCAATATCAGCTTTTCGTTCTCTTCGTTTTTCTCCCTGTTAAGAATCAGGACACAAAGAACTCAATTTTTTCATTATGTAATACAGTTATGTTTAAAAATATATGGCATGTCATACTCTGATTTTTTTGCACTTTCATAGGGATAGCCTGATGGCTGGCTTTCCATAACTTTAAACGTAACCAGTAAAAGAGAAAGGCAAATTACTTTTGAGGAAAGGCTGTTGAAATCTTCAAATTTGTACAACAATATTTCCCCTGTTAGCTTCCCACAAATTTGCACAGAAGTTCAAGTGCCTTCCTGATGGAGGCCAGATGAAGGGAGAGGCTAGGAAAGGCCTGGACTTTGTAGTATTTCCATTTTAAAATACAGTACAAACTGAATTTCATCTCTTAGATTCGAATTAAATCCAAACTGCTTGATTTCAATAAGCACACGTTTGAGTCAAATTTATTTCTCATACGTGCTATGTACACATAGGTGTCAACCTAGTTAAAAAACTGTAGATGCTCAGTGAATTTTATATACTATATATTGGTTGGGAATAGATGTTTATATTTGACACTACTGTGATAAGCAATTCAACCAGCTTGTAATGAGGACAGCTCGGTTTTTTTGCCCTTCCATTATCTTTCTTATGTCATAGGCATGTATGTGACTCTACACATACCAGCTATAAAGATGCAAGAAGATATGAAAAACAAGGGGAGATCAGTTGGTTATATACATAAAAATACATGAATTTATTGTTTCCACATCAGCTGTACATTTTGGGATACCTAAGAAATGACTCAGTAGCTTAGCTTATTTGATTCCCTTACAGGTTTTATGTCTTTACCCCATTTTAATTTTTCATTAGAATATAATAATAGCCACAGGAAAAAATGATTTGGTCTGTGATCTATTTCATTATGTTCTCATCATAAGGGGAGAATCTGAAGTGGGAGAGCATCACTAATTTTTCGGCACAGTAATTTATTCTACAGTATTTAAATGTTGTAATTTTCACACTGAGGCACATGCTGCCACATCTATCGTCCCCTGGACCAGTCTCTGTCTTGCTCTTTCCTTTTCATCTGTTTTGTTTTTGCATTTTTTTTCATAAATTCGACAGATGGCCTCTTGATGAATCCTTGATAATACTGTCATGTAAAGCAGCTAAGACTAGAAATCATCTCACAACAATTTTTCCTTGCAAAGAGAAAATTGAAGGCAGACAAACATCGCTAAGTCCATAACAACAGCAACAAAATATCCACTTCATGTAAATAAAGAGGACAAGCTTTCCTTATAATGCTCAAACACTAATGCCAGTATCCTTTAAAGCCTCTGGATTTTTTTATGCTACATTTAATTCGTCTTTCAAGCCTTGGGTCTGTTTAGTATTTTGTTGGTTTCATATTCAGAAACATTTTCCCGGCTCTTAATGTGTTCTCCCTCCTCCTTAGTCCCCCTCCTTTTAGGTCTTTATAATTGTGGATCAGGTGAAGTTTGCTTCCCCTCATTTCAAGGTCATGCACCACTAGGACCATTTTCCTGACTCAGAGGGCACGTAATTTCACAGCCGTGTACTCCTCATTAATCCACCCTGAGTGGGTGCTCAGGAAGTTCCAGATCACAGATTTGTTTTTGTCTTGTTCTCTGACTCAGTGCTTCACAAAAGGATTAGATTAACCCCTTTTGATTGTATTTATATCTTACTGCATCGTGATAGAAATAAAGTGATTTCTTCTTCTCCCCACGTAACCTTCCCGCCCCTTCCACCTCTGCGCTGGGGACCCACAGCATTTCTTTTCAAATCGGCTTCAGTTAGTTAAAGTGAAGCTTGCGGCAGACAGAGAGAATTATTTGTTTTCTCTTCCCTCTCTTAATGCAGCTTTAATGCATGAATCTCTTTCTTGCCATTTGCGGAGTCTTGTTTATTAACTTTGAACGGTTTCTGTTCAACTGGAAACTGCTGCAGTCCACTGGCTCTGAACCTGGTCTTATCTGGACCTGAATTGTCCTGGATCCAAACAAAGAAGGAAATAAAAAAAAAAGATGACACAGTGACTACTGGAGGGGATCCATCCTTTCCCGCTTGGTATAGTGCCTCGGCCAACAGCATCAGCCAGACCCCTTCACCCGTGAGGTCTCTTCTGCCTCCGTTTGTTGGCCAACCTCTCCTTGGCACCCGCTGGTGGAAGGGATCCCCCGCTTGCGGCTCCAGGTGGGGGCCGACCCCCCGGGCGGGCTCTGCGTTCAGTGGTGTGCCCTCGGGAGCGGGGAACCTGGCCTGCTGGGGGGGGCTCTGGAGGGTCTGGCATCCCTGTGCCTCAGTTATCCTATGGCAAAATGCAAAGCATGTGGGAGCTGTGGGAAGTATTTTTAACTGGAGTTGAGCTTCTGCATTTAGCATCTTAAGGCAGCAAGGTTTGGTATGCAGAGCAACCCACTGGGAGACCCTGAGCTGGCGCGAACCTTAGTGTAATTACTTAACATTGATCCTTCTTTCCTCTGGCTGTAGTAGGAAATTAAGTTTGAAAGTTATAAAAAGCCTTTTTTGAATCCTTCAGGTAGGATTCTAGTTGAGATTAAAATGCATAAATGCAAGTGTCTACGTATAGGCTTTGTGCCTCGCATGCCATTACAGTCAGTGGAGCCTGCGGGGTTATTGAGCAGACCGGCTGTAGGTGGGCAGCTCACGATCGTAACTACATCTCCGTTTTTTGTAATGGGAGTTTACGTCAGTGGTGTAAACACCTAGATTCAGGTGCCTTAATATGAGTCCATCTTTAGTGTCCTTGTACTGAACTTATTTTAAAAATATAACCTATATTAGGAATACATACACTTAATTTGTGGTATCTCATTATTATTATTATTATTATGTATAATAGTGTTTCTAACGGAGATGGCCATCAGCAAATCAAGAATGGACCCCCCTAACTCTAGCTATTGGTCAAAATTAAAGTGGCTAGTGGTCCCAGATCCAGCAAGACTGTCGCTGAAACGGATTAGATTCAAACTGGGTGTTGGGGTAAGGGGAAGGCAATTACCACAGAAACTCCAGACTTTCAGGATGGAAGATGGGAGAGGAAGGGTGAAGAAAATGTTTAGCCAACTGAGAGGAATAGAGAACTGAAAGGCAATGCAGAAAAGGGTAAAAGAAGCCAGGGAGACAAAATTGAAATTAATTTGCACTCATTGGCCAGATAAACAAAACTGAACAGCTCGGAGGTTAATGGGCTTTACCCATCAGCTAATTGGTGGGACCTGTTGTGTGCTGGCTCCTAACTGGCCGCAACTAAACCATGCCAGGGAGGGCTGAATCGTTATGCTTCATTTTGCATTTGTAACACGTTAGGTGTGTACGTGCCATTGGGCCCTGTGATAACCAGAAAGGGATAACTTATTACGTCCTGAGCGTGCAATCACTTATTATTTCATATCGAAACCTGCAAAACAGGATAAGGAAATGCCTAGTAGAAAGTTCTCAGAATGTGTCTCTGCTTTGGCTCCTTCTGGCCTTCCTTGTGGCTTCATTGATGCAATGAAATAAGACAACAATAAACTGGAGCAAATTCAGCAGAGGACCATTGAGATGGCCAGGGGCTGGAGCTGTTGTCCTGTGAAGAGAGTCTAAGGGAACTGGGCTTATTCAGCCTTGAGAGGAGATGGCTTCAGGGGGACCTAACAAAAGTGTACCAGACCCAGTGAGGAGGTTATCAAGAAGATGGAGCCAGGCTTTTACAGCAGTGTGTGGTGGAAGAACAAGAGACAATGGATAGAATCTGACACAAGGAAAGTTGTGTCCAAGAGGATACAGGGAAAAACTGTTTCACCATGAGAACAGTGAAGCAGTGGAAGAAGGTGCACAGAGAGGGTGTGCTACCTCCTTGCTTGGATGTTTACAGCATCTGCCAGGATAAAGTTTCGAGTAGCATCATCTCATAGCTGAGCTTGCTTTAAGAGGGATGGCCTGTCCCACTTGAACTGCCCTCTGATTCACGCTGGATGGAGGGGAATCCCTGTCCTTGTTCTGATCTCCCTAAAGCAGTGGTGAGATGCTTTCATTTTCTGCAGCTCTGAGTCCCAGATGGCACAAATAGAAGGTATGACCCCAGCTGGACCTCCTTTTTCCTTTTACCCTTGGAGGGTCTCAGTACTAGTCCTGCAGGTTGATGTTCCAAGGAATCGCAGCAGAGTTTATCCTTGTGGGCTGTGGCCAAAAGTGGCTGCACTTTTGGAGGCTCCTATCCCCAAAAGGGATGTAACCCCAGATGCTGCAAGCTGTTCTGCACAGATAGCACAAAAGAAGCTTTATCTGGATATAAATCTATGAAAATTTCAGAATATTTTTGATGGCTTCTATGGGTTTTGTTAAGGGAAGAGGGAAAGTCTCAGATGAAACTGAGAGGAAGACTTGCTCCCAGCTGGGACCTGTGAGATGCTGAGTGCCAGTCACTGTGGTGCAGACGGCTGTTGACTTCTTTCCATGAGGCAGGATAATTTTGGACTACCTGTGAGGTATGCAAGCTTACAGAAAATTAACAACATAGAGTCAGTTGTTTTGCATGGGAGGGGACACTACACTGCAGTTACTCTGCAGCTAAGCTGACTGCAGTACATGCAGATACATCCTAGCTAGATTTAAACTAGCTCACCTGGATGCTCCCAGTGGCATAAAAGAGGGAGCTCTGTGCAGGCTGTAAAGTCTTTCTGAGGAACTCAGCAAAGACTAGAGCATCTAGTCCCACTGATTTCTGTGCCACAAGAGCTGTCATGTCCCCAGGACCCATACAGTGAATACAGTTCTCTCTGCCCAAACTGCAACAAATGAGGTATAGGTATAGTCTAAAATACTGTTTCTTTTAAAATGTGATTTGACAGGATTCTCTTTGCTATAGAAATGTGGTTTTTTAATTTTCTCTTTGCTTCTCCATTCTGATCAGAAGCCCCAGTTTCTTTATTTGGAATCAGAGAGAGAAAAAGCCATGACAAGAACATGTCCAGCATTTAAATGATGTAATGCGAGAAAGGAGCAGAACAGAACTGTGTGAAGCATCCAGCCTTCTCCTTTCCATAAGGCAGCTGCTCAGAACACTGGCATTTGCTTGGAGATACTGAAATTGGGATTGTTGATTACATTGCCACTTCTGGGTGCTTTTAGTGCTACAGCATTTGATAAGGTTTTCCCCTATGAACAGAGTTTGCTTTTCCAATGATATGAAATACAAGGAATTGTAGGTAGATAGTGCACTGCAGAGGGTCACATCTGTGACTCACAGGTGTTTTTTCCTTAGTCATTATGCCAATATTTTAGAGATAAGAGGAAGGTACAAGATTTCCTAGGGAAGTTTTTCTATTATGTTGGCCCAAGCGCCAAAGGCATGAAAAGATTTGCAGAAATGTTGGTGTGAAGGAACAAAGCAAGAAAAAATCCTAAGTGATCATTAGGCATAGTGCAAAACTAACCATTTAAATGTGACTTAGGTGCTGTTTCTGTAGTAAATATGATCAGTGTTAATCACAGCTTCTCTGAGTTAGCAGTTTGACTGAGTTTCACAGAGTATGCAAACTTGCAGCAGACAGGACTCATACTGGACTAGGCAATGTGCGAACAGAAGGCCAGACTCACAGAGGTTGGCACCACCTTCCATCACAGAACCTAAAACCAAACTTGGGACTCCAGCTTCTTACTCACTTGCCACCCATATATCTAATGCCCTTAATTATCTACTATATCCTCTGATCATATGGCATAAGATATACCAAATTCCTTATATAGTCATTTTCTGTTAGACTAGACCTAGATTCAGATCTCTTGTCCAAACCAAGCAGTGGAGGGACCTGTGCCAGCTCAGGGTCAGTGCTCCAATGGACCTCGGGTGTAAGAGAGGCATTAGCATCCATTCGGTGTGCTGATACTTGTGAATTCCCTTCAGAAGTACCAAACTCTTCTCATGCTTTTCAGGGTGGACATAGCCATCTCTCATAGGCTTCTGGATTCAAAATAGGACAGATAGGATAGTGTTATAGTGCCTAAGTCTCCTTCGATGGATTAGGTCCAGGAAACTTAAATCCATCCATTCTGCTTTTCTCAGTGAAAGTGTGATTAAAGATGGAAGTGTGGTTACCATCCAGCTGAAACTGGGAGGTTAATAATTGGGTAAGAATAGTATGCTCGTTAATAAGTGGGGATTGATAATGGAGGCGGAATGGGTATGTCTGCTGTGGATTTTGTAAATGGTACGTCTGCATAGATGGCTATCGAGTGTGAATAGATTATATCCATACCACTATTGAGTTTTAAGGTCTTGTACTTTAAGTAATATAATTCAGCTTTAGAGAGATTTTTATAGTATGGTGTGGCCAAATACTAGATAAATCCAAGCAAGAGAGCTCCCAACTCACAAAAAATGATACTGAAGATGGATGAAGAGAGTCCTCCAGCCAGTAGTGAAGCTGTCTCAGCTTGATTTCTTGCTGTGCGGAGCAATAGGGAGCCTGGCAGTGGGTGATGGGGGTTGGCAGAATGAAGCCCACTTGGAGGAAGGGAAACAGGACCATCAGTTGATTTTAGCTTTAGGCTCCTGTCTTGTGGTGCACCTGAGAGCTGTGAGTAGTTTGATACAATCTCAGCACTTTCTACTTGCTTATCACCTCTTGTACAAGGCCTCAATAAAGAGGAGAGATAAAAGAGTGCAATGCCCTAAAATGTCATTTCTGTTATTAATTTTCCTGGCAAAACCCTGCATATAGAAAGATGAAGTTAGTTTGTACTTTCTTCCTTGTGGTCCTTTTCAGTTTTCTGCTGTATTTGTTCATGCAAATTTTTTCATCTTCTTTATACGGCATTTGCTCCCAGGCTTTTATGCAACAAAGAGGAATGAACGGACATCATCATGGGCATCAGGTGCACTTTGGGGGGAAAAAAAAAGAGTTTTGCAAACATCCTTTCTCCCCATTGAACAGAAGCAAAGTAGGTAGTATTGCTCGAAGCAGTTTGGGAGGTGTAATAGATTTCTGCTTTGCAGGCTCTCCAGGGGTCACACTCTTTCTGCTGCGGGAATGAGTGAGCTGCAGGCATTGCTGCAGTGCAAATCTCAGCCACTGCTCGGATCTAGTGCTTCTTCATCAGTGCTCAGAGCTCAACCAGGGCACATACAGAGTGGAGCGCTCCCAGACCTTGCTCTGTGCTTGCAGCCATACACAAGGGGTGGCGCAGTCACCTTCTGGAACCCTGAAAAGTTCTCTTCCTTCCTCTCTCTTTTTTTTTTTTTTTTTTTAAGCACTTAAGCCCAACTGCTAATGGAATTTCATGATTTTAAATAATTTACATTTCCATCTGGTTTGAAAAACACCAGGTGGAGATTGCAGATTAGGATGAGTCTAAGTGGAAGGAAATGTTTGTTTAAAATATTAAAGCTAAAAACAAACATTTATGTGAACCACATTTTTGCTGTCCATTGTGCTGTGTTCTCTTATCTTCTCTACCATCACTTTAAATGTGCAAATAGTATTTTGCTTTTAATTGGATGTTTTGCACGTGTTGCTTATCATTGTTATCGGGGGAGAGGAGGCGAGAGCAGGGTACAGGAGGGAAGGAGAGCCCATACCAAAGGGTGAAGGAATCAGGGACTGAAGGATTTCTTCAGCATGATCTTTTGATCATTACATTTGTTCCTTTCTGCTTTTCTACAGACCTTGCTAACTTGCTTACTTGGAGATGGAAATAAATTTGAAGCTAGGTTATACAAGGGTGATTTCAGGGGAAAACATGTAGCTCCCAAAGACTGATGAGAGTTTTGTTAAAGATTGAAGGTTCCTGGTGCACAGTCCAAACCACCCACAAGGACAGGAACTTTCCTTCTCTCCCACTTGCCAGCTGGCAAGCTTTTATTTAAAATGGGGGATACTGAGCTGTGGTTTGTAAAACTGCTTCTAATAGTTGATCCCTGGCTGCAGCTCCTTGATGCATTTTCCCAAGTACAGCGCGCAAACACGAACTCACAGTGAGGAGCTATTCTAACAGCATTGTTCCCAAAGCCGCTGTGCCACCCTTTTCCTGGAACTTTGAAATACTTCATTTCATGAGACCACATCTGATAGTCATCTTAAACCCTGCCCTTCTCTCCTAGTTGAAATTCTTGTATTTCTGTTCTCTGGAAATGGGATGTTTTCCATTTTGTAGAATGCAGTAGAAGTTGCAGAGACATTCTGCTGGGTGCGTGCCTTAGCATGGCATGATTCAAAATCATACCTATATTGTAAAGATCGCTTGTAAGGCTAAAGCTTGCCTTTGCTGTACAAAACTCCAGGTACAATATTACAGAAACGATCAGTGAAAAGCATGAATAACACAGAGTTAAGGTTGCGTGAGGAAAGCTGTATTTAAATAAAATAAATTAAATGTAGACCAATGTTGCTCATGCTTGCAAATTCCTCATTCAGAGACGCCAACGGCTCAGAGAGAACTACCTCCATCAGCCTGCAATCTGAGCCTGATTTACTTACCATGAGTAAAAAAACTACTCCAGCTGCTCTGAGCTCTGTCCAAAGGTGGTAATACTGCTTTTTACTGTAGGTAGGTAGTCCACATTTTCACCATTCAGAATTCTGTTAGGACATGAAAACTCTTTGCTACTTTGATCATATTTGAAAAATAGGTACTGTGAGCCCTATTGCCCTAAGACACTACCAGACAGCTGAAGAGTGAGGTAGACATTGAAAGTTATAACAGCCCTTGGTAGATCCCAAGTGTAATTTGTGGTGGCTGTAAGTTGAACTATGATCCAAAGGACCAAAGTATGGTTTTTATTATATATGAAATACCAGAACTTAATTTTTTTTGTGAGGATTTGGCTCCAAAACCAGCTAGTCTGAAAGTCTCCTGAACGATAAAATTGGTTCACAGTAGGATAGATTAATATTAGAATAGATCAAAATTGTCTGCAGAAAATTTATATGGATTTACTGAAGGTATACAGTGAGCAGATTTTAATTTTGTTGAGTTTGTTACAGAGTGGATGTAATTTATTAAGACTTAAAGATTTACTGTTTGGAGAAGATTCATGTTGTACGATCAAAAAGTCAGTTGCTGCTCGTGAAAGATTCAATAAAAATAGTTTGGTAGGTGAAAGACAGATGAGGAAGGTAAATGGTTATTTTTCACATCATAAGGGAATGGGAAAGGGGTGTGTTCTATGAATTAGTGTGAGTCACTCTCTGTACTGGTGGCTCCAAAGAAATAATATCGGCAAAATGAGAAAATTTGCCTGTTACAATAAAGCAAAAGATCTTACTAATACCAAAAGGAGAACGAGGTTATGTTGAAGGTTGGGCAAGAGTGCAAAGTGGCTTTGGTCTTTTAATATACTGCAGTACTGGAAGCACGATGAGGGTTAATGTTTTCAGGGATCAGTAGGTGCCAATCACAAATCAGGAAAAGGAACTGATTTTTGAAAGAATCAAGAAATGTTAGTAGTCAAGTCTTGAAAGACAGGTGACAAGCCAACATCCATAGACAAGGTACAGAGGCTCTTTTGTCCTGAAGTGCTATTTGGATGTTGCATGTTATAGCCAAGCCTAGATTCTCTTTTAATCGCTTCACTCCCTGACCCAAGGACTCTGCCTCTCGACTCTGCCAAGTTACAAGGGTTATCTTTAAAGATGTTGTTCGTTTTTCTCCCACATCCATTATTTTTATAAACAGCTTTTACCATACTTCATTAATAGTAATCCCCTGTGCGGTCTTTGCAATCGGAGTCATAGCTGAGAGCTCTTCATCTGTACACATGAAAGAACTTGCATTTCGTATATTTGCATCTTAAGTTTCTCCAATATTGGAATGTGCAGTAGGTGACTTTAAATGACTTTCTTCTTGTTTCCATCCCATTTGGGAAAAAATTGTAATCTCACAAAAATTCTCTCTAAACAATATCATTAAAGGTAAGTAAACTAATAACACATAGATTTTAGTGTTTGCTGGTTTGTGTCAGCGTCTGGTAATACAATGAATAATTCATATCAGACTAGTAGAATGTAACATTTACATAAAATAATACTTTGCAAATTTATGGTAAGTACTAATTACTTGCCTTATTTGCCATGACTATGATATTAAATATTCATAAAAATGTGATTATTTCTTTGATTTGGCAGGCATTTAGATTTCTCTACAGCTTTTCACACTGCTAATTTTAATCCAGTAAATTATCTGGAAGAAAACAGTATGCAGCCTAAAAACTGTTCAAAATTCACTCCAACATTGAGCACATTATGGACGTAATGATCCATTACAACCAAACTTCAAGAAGGTCTTGCAAGAAAACTGAGAATTAAACAAAGAAATATGGAGACTATCATCATTATTTATCAGATATATTTATTAATAGTTTAGAATTTTATATACATCAAGAAACTTTTAAATAATTAGGTCTACTTTTATACATTTTATTTTCATGAAGTTACGTTTTCTTATATTCTTTCTGTGTTAAATCTATTGCTCATCTTTATTTTTGGTATATTTATATTTTAACTGGTTAAGGAATCTGAATTCTGTCTTTTCAATACAACAGACATATGCTTATTTTTAACTGTCACTTAGAAAATAATCGCTGTGAACATCACTTGGAGTTGTATGATATACAGTATTAATACCGCTTTGCACTTAAGAACGTGTATGAATGTGTGCGTGTGTGTATGTGTATATGTATATATATGTATATGTATATAAGGCTTCAAAGCTGCTTTTGTAATTAAATCTTCCTGTCTCTTTAGCTGTTCCTGTCTCTTTAGCTGTGTAATGTGTATGCATGTAAATCTATGACATTTTAATTAATATGAATAAATTATCTAAGACTATGTACCATATACACATTGTGTATGTGCCCCAAAATACAGTGAAGTAACAGCAGGAATCAGAAATGTTGGTTCTTAGACCCTCACGCTTAGATTTTTTTCCCTGCAGTGTTTGCATCCTTCTCTGTTGTTTCTAGCAGCAGAGGAATAAATGGTCATCTCAAGTGAGGTAATATAATGAAATACAATCATCAGAAGGTAGCGATAGCAAAACAAAGGAACTTGCGTGTATAAAGATTTCTATAATATAAAAGACAAATATAATATTAGAGCTAAGCAGTCTTTATATAATTCATGTAATATGTAACTGGATCTGCAGAATTATCTTTGCAACCTTTGCAAAGCCTGTCCTTGCTTGCTGCTTTTTTCTTTTTCTTTACAGATTTTGCACTAAAGACGGTGTGTTGCCAGCACACCTACTCTCAGCTACCTGTACTTCTCAGCCACTCAAGGGCTGGCTTCCCAGGAGTAGCTACTCAGTGAGGAGTGCTGCCATCCCTGGACACCTGTTCAATTAAAACTTTGCTGCTCATCAAGCTTCAGTTAAATATGTGTGAAACTTTCAAAGATACAGAAACCTTTTAAAATCTCTGATTAAAAGTTAAACTGATGACTGGTAACTTGCAAACAGCATCACTAACCATATGTAAAAATACAGAGTTCCTGTAACACTGCTTAAAATAAACATTTGGAAAAGGTTTTGAAATATCAATCTGCTTCTTTGCTGTACAAATAAGGAATGTGAAATGAAATGTAACTTCGTTAAGTCTAAACACAAGAAAACAAATTTTGCCTTTAGTCTTATGCAGCTCAGCCCTGCGTAAGTCTTGCAGGATTTCAGTAAGCTATGCAGGTTACTGGAGCGAAATTCAGGTTCCAGAGCTGCATCTGCCATCATAACCTGCTCAGTATTGCCCTGAGCTTAGGACGCATCACTCGAGCACTCCGGCAGTGAAACCTCTTGGGGCGTTTTCCCCCAGGGCAGAAGGTGGGGCAGTGCTGGGACGTGTGGCATTTGCCCTGTACTGATGCCAAGGGCCCGCGGGGAGATCCATTGCTCCTGGTTCCGGCTGTACCTGGGGCCACGCTCGCTAATTCTCCCCGGAACAGCTCTCTGCTCTATTCCCATGGCTACGTGCTGCCTCTTTCTCTACAAGAGGGTTTTGAAGGGCAGAGGCATCTGATGAAATTTCTGCTTAGCAGACCACTTGGTTTTGAGGTGCGTTACATAAAAATGACTTTACTCCCCAGCTAAATCAGTCAAATATCTAATAGATAACATGAATCTAAAAAAAAATGTAGATCAAAAAAACCAGCATCGTGATGTCCAGAGGGGGACAGGGAATGTGCAGTTCAAGGGACACATTCTGCATTTATTCTGCAGATAGTTCAGTGAACCCAGGGTCCTGCAGTGCTCATTATTGACCTTAAATAAATGTGAGAGATAGTAGCCCTAATTTTCCTGTGTTGGAGGAAAAAGCCTTCTGATAGCTTGCTCAGGTAGTTTTTATACGTACAAACACAAGCACCTTGTCGCCTGTGAATACACCATGTAATTAAAGTCCTTCTGAAGTTGTACACTTACTGAAATATCTTTTGTAAGTGAAATGAAATCCTTTGTTTTTACATGTTTTGACATTGTGACATGGGGACAAGTGAAGCGGAGTCTTAAAATCCCCAGAGCAGCTCTAATGGAGCCTCTTCTGGTTGCTTTGTACTAATCTCAGGGGTGAAAAGAGAGTTCATTTAAAAATTCCCCTTATGTCAACATGAGAAACTATTGATTTGTGTTTGTATTCTCCAAGAAAAATCACTGATCCCTTCAAATAGGAAAAGAACCTCTGCGCTGCAATCCTGTGAGCTGTGTAAAAGAGGCCGCATGCTCAAAGTCAAAGGGAAGCCAGAGGAAAATGGCATACAGGAGGTCAAAGCAGTTCACGTGGTTCATCAGCAGCTGTTTGCACCATATGACAGATCTAAAGGCAACTTCAGAGCTGTCTGTACAATATGTGGAGCTTACCAGAGATATAGAAGCTGCTGTTATAATGTCATTTCCCATAAAAAAATGTTGGCAAAGTTGGCACTGCGTTTTATGGACTGCAGTGCCGATGATAGCCTTAATTCATGATCTTAATCCCAACAAAAAGAGACACAGAAGAAGTGGAACTGGATGTTCACTTTACAGGAAGTTCTGAGACCGCCACTCCCGGCATCACTTCTGTGCGGCTCAGCACTAAGTCTGTATCATAGCTGGCTTTGCTTTGTTTTTCTTATATCAGAAACACAAGAATTGAAAAGAAATTGCACGTGAAAATTGTCACACAAGAAACTAGTATGAGTCCAACCTAAGGTTAGCTGGTAAGAGTGAGAGAAGGTAGGGGAAAAAGCAAAACAAAATTATGTCCATGAGCCACTAAGTGGGGCTTGTAGGTGTCACAGTATAGCAAAACCATTGAAATCTTTTCACTTGACATGATTCCATACAATTGCTAGCTATCTATTTTTCATATCTTTGTCCCAGCAGGTGGTAAAACTGATGAGGGAATGAAATCAGACAGGAGAACTTTGAGGACTTTGAGGACTTTTCTTTTTCTGATTAATTCTGTGAATGTTGCAATACATGTTGTTTAAAACTGTTGCTTCTTAACAAATGAAAGCGTAATATTCCAGTCTTGCCTAAAGGCCATTCTGTACCAATGTATAAAATTGCCTTTCGTTGCCTAAATTGAATCATTAATCCCTGGTCCTGGAAACTTGTTTACACAACGTTTAGTCACCTGAATAACATCATTGTTATAAGCAGAACCACCCAAGGTCGTCAGGTTTCCTGAGCACGGTGTGTTCTCAGTACCTAAGATTCTGACCTGCATTAACTCCCTTGTCTGACTCTGGAGGCTGATACTTTTATGCATGGTTTGTGAGTTAGATAGCTCATACAATCCTGAGATGAAATGCGCTGCATAAATAGTTAATTTATTTCAACATGCTTTACCACTACATCTCAAGACGCATACCAGAGCCCATCTTGTGCTGTCCTGCTGGAAAGACAATCTGCCACAAGTCTGGACTTTAAGGGATCATTTTGAGAAGTGTTGGAATTGCTATATGTAGAAATAGATGTGTTGCAAACTTCAATCACTGTAGGAAACCTGCTAGAAAATGTGGCTGCTCAGTTAATGAATCTGGAGAGTCAGATGGGCATATTGAAAGAAGATTGGAATGCACAGAAACTGAATTTCCACCTGAGGAGCTCAGCATGACATTTTCCAAGGTTCATGAAACATTATTTAAATGTCTTATTTTTAACTTTTGCCCCCATCTCTTCACTTGAGATATCTTCTTCATCTGGAGAGACAGAGTGAAATCAAGGCAATATAGCACTGGTCCTTTCTTGACAATGATTTTTTAATTCAGGATGGAAGTTATAGGAACTTTGATTCCAGAAATAATTCCTTGGAGTCATTATTATTACTATTTAGGGAAGAAACAACTTTCAAAATTGCAGTGGAGACCCTCTGACTTTATCCATGTGGATGGGTGTCGGAGAAGATGGAGATGGGACTTGCCAACAACCAGGTCCAGCTGACACAGACAATTCTCCTCTGCATCCTGAAGTCTTCTGCTGGTGAAAATTCTCTAGCTATAGACCTGTTGAAAGTCATCTTGGAAGGCTGGGCTCGTAGTCTATGGTTTTATGAGTTGCAATGGTGCTTGTTCTTGCACCATTCACTCCAAAGTTACTGCAAAGAGAAGTATGGATCAACATTTTCAGAGACAGGAAAATAATGGCTTACTGTAACTTCTGGCATTGTTTAGTAAAAAATGTATAGCTGAGAGAGATTTCTGTCATATTAAATACATTTTAAAAGACAATTGGCTGAGACTTTATCTGAGCAAATTTTCTATAATTAAAAAAAGTATTTATTAAATGTTCTTTATGATGGAAACCAGGAAACTGATGCAAATGAGAGTCTTTGTCCATATAGATTCCTTTAAGGGTAGTGAATACAAAGAGGATAGATCTTACCTCAGTAAGGTGAACACTCTTCTATGCGTGCGTCTAACAACTGAACATAGTGAAATGGATCCTGGACATATCTATTTATAAATCAGTACAACCATAATGCAAATTATTTAAACAACAGCCAAATAGGTATGAAAAATATTTATTGTTTGAGAGAAAATAATGCAGAAACATCATGTAACGTGTAGGTGAATACAGTTTTAGAGGTAATTTGTATATTTTTGCTTATATCAGTGGAAAACAATTGAGCCTGGACTCTTCGAAACACAGATATTGAGAATATTAATTTAGTGATACTCAGAAGATTAAGTCTGTTGTATGAGGGGAGATAATCCTATATATTGAAAAATGGAAAAGGAGGTGGGGCTTTATATGTATACATGAAGATTCTTTTTGACAATATTTCAGTACCTCTGCTAAGTATAGGGTTGCATTGGCAAATGCCACAGAGTAATTGCAATTGATATTGTTTTCCAGCTTCTGCTAGAAGAAGCTCTAGTAGATTCATTTCCCTTTTTTCTGGATGTCCTAAGTTATGTGGAAAAGATATTTATAATGTAAGCTGTTTGGATGACTGGAGGAGTCTGCTGATAAAGACATAGAGTGCATATTCTGCTGCAGAGGTCTTTATACTGCGGAATTGATGGCTGATTACAAAGCAGCCTGAAGATCTAATTACAATTGGCAACCAGGAGATGAGGAAAGACTGCAGACAATTTTCCTCTATTTTTATACACAGTCCTTGTGGCATTCACATTGCTTTCAATAAGCGTGCTTCTGGCAAAAACTGTCAATGATGGTAATCGTCTGGATGACTGGCTTCGGAGAGGCTACGAGCCTGACCTTTGCTATTGTAATCATCACCGTCATCAGCGTGGGGATGCACGCCACCCAAAGCTAGAACAAGTGCTGTAACTAGATGGTAATTGCAGATTGTTAATGATGATGCTATTGATGATACATTTTTGTTTGTCTTAATTGAAAATACGTTATGCTGGGCTTATCTCTACGGTGGTGAATGGTTAATGCTAAAAGGAGGAGGAAATGCATGGCTGAAGCAAGAAAGCCAAACATTTTGTGTGTGCCATTCTGCTACATCTACCCCGCCTGGTACATAATCAAAATATGTAACACCCTCCTGTTTGAAAAGGGGGGCATAAAATTCAAAGTTCGATTAAAAATTAGGTTAAAATCCTACTGCTAAACAGTGCGCTCTTAAACCTATTGTACTGGCCGGTGAGTACTATCACAGTTGTGTAATAATAACTGCAGCTCACCCGTGAAAGCAGATCATGGATGCTGAATAGGGCCAAAATACCAGTTTAGGTACACGGGGAAGACGTGTCCTGTGAAGGAGGGGGAGTGTGACTGGAGAGAGAGCACAGACTAAGGACATACAGGATTCTCTAGAAAGTCTAGGATCTAGAATTCTCTGCCAAAGTTGTAGTAATCTCAGATTGGGTACTTTATTTTCATAATGAACATGAAAGATTATATCCTATCTCATACTTTCAACTTGTAGGAAAGTTTAAAATTTACATAATGTACTTTATCCTCTGGACAGATATGACCAAATATCACGAAAGTTAGTGTAAGACTAACACTTCTGTAACTGTTTCTTCAGTCTTCTTGTTCTTTCTGAAAATTTGAAAATGTAAAGAAAAATGGTTTATACTGTTCAACTCTTCACTGGAGGAGTCTCACCACTGCTGGAGCTGAGTGCTGAGTAAAATGGTTTAGAGAAACCAGACCTTCCCATGGAACCAAAAGTTTTAAGCCCCGAGTGAAGGAGAATTGTTCCCCTTGGAAAAAAGCTGAGTAGCTGGAAGACTCACTTGGCACACGGGAGGTTTTTCCCCCTCTGCCACAAGTGCAGGAGAGTTAGCCAAACTTCATACCCAAATGTCAGGCCAGGACATTTGACTTACTGCTTCTAGCTTTTGATTTGTCTGCCTGATCTTCCCATTCAGAGAAGTACAGTTGCATTAGCACTAAGCCAAACACATGCACATTTTTCTGTTGCACTGCATCCTGGGTGTAAACATCAAGCACACGCAGTGTCAAGTGTATAGACTTGTCTGTGACAAAGTATGTGGTAATTACTCTTGCATGTTCCCTTAAAGAGGTATCTCCTAAAAAAATAAATCTAATTAAGTCAATGGGTTTCTACCAAAAGTTGAAGACCAATGGAATGTAATGAAACCTCTGCTCTAAAGTGGTATTATTAAAACTTCATTGTGCTGTTAAAGGACCAGCCAGTATAGTCTTACTGAAGGGGAGACCTGGTTCAACCTGTGAAGTTTCTAGAAGTTTAGGATATTCTCCAGAAACCTGCTGCTATGTTGTAGCTTTCACTAATGGCAAGATGACGCGGTAGAGTCATGCATGCAGCTGAAGATGGGAGCCTCCCATGTGCTCATGATTTAGTTTAGCTCTGAGGTTTTGTAATCTCTTACAAGTGAAAGTCCTTATCACCTAGCCGTGTTTCAGCAGCCCTTATGAAACAGTGGATCACATTTCATTTCCGTGAGCCTACGTCCCCACTGTGAGAGAAATGCCATTACAAATGATGATAGCTCTGCCGTCAAGCCCAGGAAGCCCAGAGATGCCAGTGGACGTGATAAATAGGACGCAAATGCTTTTGCTGGAGCCTCTGCCCAAAAACAGACTAAATTGTGTTGGTGAGGAACGCCACTGTCACTCGTGTTGTACCCCTTTGGATAAATAAAGGGCTTTCATTAACACAGTGTCTTTCAAGAGCAGTAAATTCACATTAAAATAATTGGGAAAAATTAGTTTCTCCTGTAACTCTGCTGCCTTGTTCAGCTGGCACCAGATTTGAGTTTGCTCCAATTTCTTTAAAACTTGAACCTGCAAGGTGAATTTCAATTATACCCAAATCAGTTCTGGCAGCACCAGCATATATTTTGGTCTCAATACAGGTAGGAGGAGGATTGTTCCTCCTCTGATATTTAAGGGCCTTGTGAGCCTATTAGGATAGCCACTAAAAATTGCCTCCTACATTATGTGATCTTCCAAAGTGAAATTAAAGGTGTGCGGTTTTATATCTATCTATCTATCTATCTATCTATCTATCTATCTATCTATCTATCTCTCAGTAGCCAGCTTCTTGGCCAAACCTGTGCAGGTATTCCTGAGACTAGATTGTACAGGAGGTCATCTTTAAGTGGAAGGTAAAGACAGGAATACTGACAGCAGGCAAAGATAAAAGACCATTACCCCTCATCCTGTACACGTATTCGTGTTAACACCTTATTGCCAAGTCACACACAACCTGTTTTTCCAGAGAAACCAGTGACACACTCTGAGCCCTCATCCCCTTTCCTCAGGACCGGAGCTTACCTTCCCCATCTAAACTGCTGTAACTTTTTCCCCTTCTCAAAGAATCAGAGAATCATTCTCCGTGGGAACGGTTTTATTACAACACCACTTAATAACTTACGGTGCCGAATCCTCTTCTTTTGTGGTGGATCCCAGAGCCCTTTACAAGTGTAACCCAGTGGTAAGTGGGAGTCAGATAATACAACACAAGATGAAGACTCTTAAAAGCCTTGGCTTGCACTTCCCACATAGCAGAGTCCAAAATTCGACAGTCGTTCACTGTTCTTACTATAGGAAATTTAAGTTATTGCAGAATACCTCACCTACCTATTGTAATGATGGTTGGTAAATATTTACTTTTCATTGAGGCCACTACTTAAAATGGAATAAGTCCCCATAAAGTATTCCACGCGCATCCTATGTTAATGAGGCCTTAAAACTTATGAGTACAGGAGAAAAGCAAGGTACTGCACTTAGTTAGACCATTGATTAAATTAAGCCATGAAATTACTGCCTATTATGAAAAATGCATGCTCATTTTACTGTTATCTCCTTTCCTCTCTTCCGCTGTGTTTGTGTATTACATCTGTATGTTGTCTGGTCATAAACCTGGCTTGTAAACTCTCGGTGAAGGAATCTGTCTTTATTGCGGCGTGTGTGCACAGCCCCAGACGTAGCGGCGGCCCTTGTTCTTGACAGGCGCGTCTTTGCACAAAGGTGACGGAGACTATCAATAATGCATCTCTCAGAAATGACCCTGCGACACCATAAAACTCTCCTGCCCTTCTCATTCAAATACTGAACTGCATTTGCTATCGGAAGATGTCAGTCCGTACCCCCCCCAACTCCTTCCAAGCACCCGGGTGACCGTAGTGGATCATCCCGTTGTTTTGCCAGTTGCGGTCCCACCAGGGCTAATAAGTGATACTTCAGGAGATGGCAAATACTTCCCACTGTGCAGCTAGATAATTTTGCAGTGCCGTATGTGGGAAATACTTCTTTTCTATGAGACGCCGATGTTTTTCAGAGACACTGAAATAGTAATAAGGCTTTTTCGTTTGTCTTTTTTTAAAAAGCATGTACGTACAAGCACATAGCAGAGGTGTAAAATATACAGCCAGGTCCTTCCTAGAGTGTTGCCCGAGGGGCATTGGAAACAGAAGTGTGTTTCTCACATTTTGCTTTTTTTTTTTTGGTGAGGTTTATTCTTTACTATGTTTTTGAATATTCAGCCAACACTTCAGTGCTCCCTCCCTTCCTCTGGGTGTTTGGGAAGGCAGGCTCTTCACAAGCAGCTGTTCATTGTGGTGCCGCCAAGGTCCTTCGCTGCATTTTCAGTGCTGGAATTCAGCATTACCAATAATTTATGTATGTGTATCTTCACAAATGTCAAAAATAAACCCTTAAAAATCTGAACCTGCCCTCCAAAGGTTTAAATATTTCAAAATAGCATTTAAATGACTTTCTGCTGTCCTAAATTCCATAGTATTTTATAAAAGTACAGGTTTACTCAATAAGCATAAGCATTTGAAAAATACAGTCATATGAGTTTTGCTGGGAATAAAGAAGATATTTGTTGGCAACAGAAAAAACACAATCCCCATGAAGAATTTAAGCAAAATAGAGTGTTTAAACCCAAATATCAGCAGTGGATCCCCAGCCAAGCAACATACTACTCTGAGGGATGATCACAATTTTTAAAAAATGTGCTAAATTATTTCCCAACACAATTTGTGAATAGGTAGGAAGAGCCGATCATTCAGATGATTCAGCTCTGTCTTTAGATGATATAAATTCATGGACTTATCTAATAACTGGCTACTAGTTTTTGTTCTGTATGGTATTTTGTCACATACTAGATAACGTGCAAGTGATGTAAGAAAGATGGTGCAATGCTTTGGTTTCCCAGCTTGGCCAATTTCTGTATTGAAGGTTTTGCTTTTTTTTCATTAAAAGGTCTTCATTTGGCTTTAAAAATATTTTCTCTGCAACGTTTAGCAAATCTAGACTAGCTTTCACATAGGAAGCCATATTCAAATGCTTTATTAACGGCTGGGTTAACAGTGCAGCAGCCACTTTAGCGCTGGGTGACAACCAGTTCTGGTGTTACTCTGGCGTTGTGCTGTGATTTGAAGCGCACACAGCACCCTCTCACTTTCAGGTATTTGCCTTCTCAGTCTGGATGGGGAAGCTTTGAGCCCCACGCAGCTGGGCAGGAGGGCAGAAGGAGCGGAGAGTGGTGGTGGCCGTCGGGCATCCTGGGGACGGTGCCCAGCCCGCTGGAGGTGGGGCTTAGCAGGAGGGCTCTCCGTCATCAGCGGGAAGCCCCGATCCCCCGGTCCCACCGCGCTGTGTGGCATTGTCTGGGATGCCAGGTTCACCGGCTTCGCAGGACCCATAAAATATCTGCCTGATTTTCTTCAATAAGCACGAGCTAGAGGTTAATAATGTGGGGATGTTTGATTCCCTGCTGTTTTAAATAATTTCATGGGGAACCTAATGCGATAGGACACCAGTTAGAAAGGTTATTACCCTCATCAAACTGCAGCACTTCTTCCCTATTATTTCCTACCAATTTCTCAGCCTTACCTCTCCTCTCGCTGCATGTGCTGCAAATATCTTCAAGAGGACACTCTGCGGTGGGGTGGAAGCAGAAAAGGTGATCCCCAGCTGGTGTCCCACCCGTGTTCCTGGGGGTGCTGGTGTCCTCTCCTCGCCCAGCCAGAGGGCTGGTGGCACCCCGACCGTACTTCCCACCGGGGCTGGAGGATGCTCTCACCCCCACGCTCTGAAAGGCTTGGCCAGCAACCCCTGACCTTGCGACTGGGTTTAGGTTGTCTAAACACGGGAGGGGGGTCCGCCACATCCCCCAGAGAAGCAACCCACTTGCCTTATGTCTTTGCTCCTTTTTCTTTGCTTTTAAGGCCACATGGGTCCTTTTTTCAGACTGTTCAGACTGTGATTTAGCACCCTTGTTTGTATATTTTTTCTTAAACTAAATTTCTGCCTAATTTGATTTCTCTTCGGAAAAATATTTTTATCCTTAGCCCTTTTCCTTCTCTCCCCTCTCCTTTTTCTCCTTTCAGTTTCTCTGGCTCATCTTCCATTCTTTCTTCACTTGCTCTCTATAAAAAAGATTAGATTGTGTAGCCTGCTCGGCTTTTCAGTACAGCTCTTGGGAATGTTTCGTTGTGGCTGTTAATGGGAGACCGAGTTTAAAATGGTGCTTGCATGGGGCTGCAGTGCCTTGACATAGTTGTTTGGCCAAGGAAAAAACAATTTGGTCCAGTAAAAACACAGTCTGCAGTTCACATGTAATTAGTGAAGAAATTTGTCTACATTTTCATATATATATAAATGTCTATGCCACTCCAGATTTTAATAAATTCCCTTAAGTAATTTCTATGAGAAAAGGTCTCCCTTTTTTAATTTCAAGACCTTTCTTGAGACAAAAGCGTGTTTTATGAAACAGTATATGAACTAAAAAAATAATTCAGCTATTTTTCTTGGGTGTTTTTTTTCAATTACAAAAGATTTAAAAAATTTGTTCTTTTCTCACTCTGTTTTCTCTTCCCATTTTTAGTGGAAAAACAGTAGTGGGGAAGAATATTGAAACAGAAAAAGAATTTTAAAATATTTTTAAAATCCAGTAAAAATATTTTGACAATTGCTTTTACATGTAAAGCATTTTTTTTGAAAGCAGTGGAGGAAAAATTATTTTGAAGTCTCAAAAAAAAATGCCTTTTTCACTATAGTAACCATGTGTTACAGTTCTAAGTTACCAATAATATTCAAGACAATGCTGTGATTAAGTGTAAAAGAAAATAATTGTCTGAACTTAGGAAATTTAATCCAAAGCCTGGCATCACTATGTTTCATAGACTGACCACACTGAGCACCTGGGGTAAGCCCCCGAGTACAGTACTTCCTTTTAGGAGATGTTGGTTACAATGACCCAAACCAAAATTGAGTTGGAAAATCATTTCAGTTTATTAGAATCCTGCAAAGTGGATTTGAAGGGATGTAAATGTCTTGACAATAAACTCTAGCCCCCCTTTGAGCATTGGGTAAACATTCAGTTCTTAAAAACCCATGGCTTAAATGCATCCTTACATATTTTTCAAGATTTGCATAGATTTTCTAAGTTAAACTCAAATTTATTTTAGTTTTCTTTTTCCATCCAGCCTAAAACATACATGATAAAATTTATAAATATAATTTTTGCAAAAAGTTTCAAGTACTTTCGGAAGATACATGATTTTCACATTTATTTGTGCCTTTCTGTTGTGCATTTATAAAGCTGAATACACTGCGGCTGAAGCACACAGGGTCTCTGTGATCTGAGCGTGAGCCTGAAATCTGGCTACAATTAAATGACTTGAAGTTATTATGAGCTTCTAGCTGGAGGGGGGCAGGTAGGAGTGAGGCCAATATAAACAACCGTTCCCAAGTGATATTAGTGGTAGGAAAGTGGGTGAAATTCCCCCAGCACGTTCTGCCGAAAGGCACTTATGTACAGAACATCATGTGCAGTAACCAGCAGCTCCCCCAGTAAAGTTTGAATTCACACATGCGGGGAAAATACTGAAAGACAGAGATTCAAGGTTTCGCTTGTTCTCAGGCACATTATTACCTATGAACCATATTTTAAAATGCATTCTGAGATTTGAGCTAATAATGTGAATGACATTCAGTGAGATTGCCAAATGCTGGTAATTTACTTTCATTTTCACATTAATGTGGGCCCACCTGTGATGAATTGGAAACTAAATAAGCACATCAGTTTTAATTAGATATTTCAGCGGCTGGATCTAGTTAAACAGCAGCATTCATTCTTATCTATTAAACAGTCAAAGAGACTTCTGCAGTCTTCACAGTAAGTTCTCTCTCCTTCCAACTCACCTCCTTTGCATTGCTTTTCTCTGTTTTTTTGCTGGAATATTTTAGAGGAGACGATCTAAGCCAGTGGCATCCTACTGAGTTAATAATACAGTTATCACAGAATTGGCTGAACTAGATGATTTCCCAAATTATAGAGAAATTAAGAAGGCTCTCAATATTGTTTTATTCTGCAATGAAAACATAACAAAACCCGAAGCAATTGGAATAAGTTCGCAGTTTAAGCTTCACAAAATGGAAATGGCTTTCTATTGACAGTCATGGACTTGCACCACTGCACCTTTGGGATCCGGCTTCAGTTACCAGGTGACAATTTGGGTACCAGCTGGAACAGTTTCCACTCCTGGAGGGGCAGGGAGCTGCAAGAGAGATGGAAATATTCAGTGTTGTGTTGGAAGGAGTCAGGCCAGCAGCCTGGGAAAGGCTTTTTCTCCTGAGGAAGCTGCTGGCAGCAAAACCTGCCTCGTGCCTCAGTTTCCCCGCTGGTGAGTCACCAGTAAGGCTGAAAGGCAGCTTTATCCTACCCAACACTTAGTGTTTCTGTTGAGGCTACCAACAAGCAGTTGTTGTTTTCTGTTTCCGTAGGCAGTCATCCGCTGAAATAACAATGCTTCATGTTTCTGTCTGAGGAATTTGTGTCTGTTTGACGCTCGTGTGAATGCAGAGAAGATTTTTCCCTGTTTTGATTCCACCTTTCCTCCTACGATGTTGCAATCCGACCCTCCTTACCGAGGCAGTTTTCAATAGAAAACTGAGGTCTGAGCTGCTTCCGTGTTGAACAAGCACGTTTCAAAGCAGCCTTGCAAGAGAGAAAGGGCACCAGGTTGAAACTTAATCTATTTTTTATTCTTCTGTACCATCTTGATAGATTGACTGACAACCTTAAAAAAAAAAAAAGTGTATGCAGTTATAGTTCTCTGTGTATAATATTAATTTAGGTAACTATTTCTGGAGATATTAATTAATGATTAACAGACATAGCAGATGTAGGTGTAACTTAGCAGGAATGAATTCTGAACTAGTGCCTTCATCATACTTCTAACTTCCTACTCACTTTTGCTCTAAGTGGTGAGAAACTCAGAACAGCTTTTAGGAGAGCAGCTGATACTGGTAAAGCTGATGTTTTGACTGACAACTAGCTTTGCGGCTTTACTGCCTCTGACTCTATTTTTCTGATTGATATTTCTGAAAAAAAGGAAAACAAGTTCACAAATACAGAGGATACAGTGCTAGTGAAAACCAGCTTTATTTGGAGCCAAGCAAAACGTGTATGAACACCTTGAAAAATATTTGCCCAAGTCCTGGCTTGTTGCGCTGGCATTTCAGCCTACCAGCTAAGAAATATTTGTTTTGGGGTGCATTTTATGAGTAACTGAGTTGTTCAGAAACAGCGCAGGAAATAGAAGGGAGAGCCTGAAGCTAAATTCACATCTAATTCAGGTTCCAGGCAGTTTAATTTTTTAAAAAAAGTATGTTCTTATGCAAAAATAGTTAGCATTAAAACTCAAGACTAATGGTCCAGGGCTGACCCTCCTCTCTGAGCATAACTCATGACATTATCTCAGCACGTACCCCTGCTACGGTGCTCCAGAAGACAGAGTGTAAGAGATTCCCAGGAGAAGATCCTCACAGGCTTTCCTTCCCCCAGCCCTCTCTGAAAAGGGGAAGCAGTCCTCCCAATAGTCATAATCTGCTGAAAATAAAATTGGGCCGACAGCTTCACAAACTCAAATGCATTGCTTTAAGCATATTCCAAAGTATTTAAACAGACAAACATATTTTGATGAAAATGTTTCATGTAGTAGCTTTAAAGAAACAGAAAAGATGTGCTAAATGAACACAGATAGGTAGTGTGGAGAATCTATTTTAGCAAATACCAGGTCATGCCCGGTTTTGGACAGCCTCCCTGCTCCCAGATCAAAGAGAGGTTCCTAAGAAAGCCTGGCTGAAGCTGGATTTTGAAGACTATGGGCAGCTGAAGGGACTTAAGTTCCTCTCTCCAGGTGAGGTTGTGTGTTGCAGTTTTGCTTGGAGATCGCAGTTGGATGCGAGTGGGAAACTATCTTCTATTTTTTGGTTTTGTGATGTGCACAGCACAACAGCAGCTCCTGATTTCTCACACGTGTCTCTGTTGTCAGTCTTCGACATTTTTCAGGCGTGCTACTGCAGTTCAGGAGCAGCTGTTTTGTACTGAGCTTGCACTCCTCGAATGTTGCAACATAACTTCCAAATCTTGGCTATAATTTGGTCATTGTCCCTCAGTTGCACTAAATTGAGGGTGGTATCTGACCTGCCTCTCTGCTGTTTTTAAAGAAGGCAGATTTTGGGACACTTGGCAAGTGTCTAATTTGCCCCTTCTCTCCACCATGTTTTAGAAATCTGTGCAGCCCTGCCCTGAAGGCAAAAGATAGGGAGAATTAATGCTACGGTGATGTATCTTTTTCTGGCATGAGTACTCCTTGACTTCAGGATAGCCCTTTTCATACTTAAGACATGTGAGTTTAAAAAACCACCTCTCCTAAATCGTGGTCTTGCAAAGCACTCTACATAGCGATGCGTATCAATTTCTAGATTATCCGAATCATCCTGCAAGTCTGCTGTGAAAGGGCACTTTTCGTAAAACCTATGGCAGTCCTTTAATTTGGGGTAGTGGACATACAGCATGCAATGAGAAAGAAAGGGTGCTCCAGGAGCAGCAGTTTAGCAAGGGTGTCTGAGCTTGGTGTGCATCCTGGTAGCCCGACCCCGCAGCTATCCAGCAGAAGTCGGAGATGTCACAGCTCTCTCCCTCTTTCTGGAGTTGGGGGTGAGGGGATCACGCTTAGCTGCCTAAGAGAGGGAATACAGTTAAAGCTAAATCTGGAAAGCACTTTGAATCTTGCGTAGAGCTACTTTATGGAAATGCTGGAGAGTAAGGCACTAGCATGTGCAAGTGCTGTGTAAATACTAAGGCATCAAAGGGTATTTTATAATTTAGGTAAAATGTTGTTCAGATAGAGCTTCCAGGATAGAGCTTGTTCAAAACGTGTGGGAGAGAAAAATGGGTTAAATTTTCTAGGCAGATATTGACTCATCATATCATAACAAAACCTGCTAGAGCTGGTTAATGATGTGTCTGATACTTCAGCAAGTGACATAATGTTGAAATTTGGAATCAAAGCTGTCAGGAAATTGCTCCTTGCTCAAACACAAGATATTCATGATGAAAACCTGTTGTAATCTCCCTCTCCTGAGCCATTATGCTAAAGGGGCAAGAGGGACTATTGCCTGGTGACATTTCTTTCTGATCCTTCCTGAAGTGCTGCAGCTTTTCAGAGAAGTTTCTAGGCACGGTTTCCTCTGATGACTGCTAATATGATACGGCAGTCCTTCAAAGGAGCAGAACGCATAGGGCTGCAGCTTTGGGGCTTATTTATGCAATCAGCAAATATGATTTATTTTTTTTTCCCCAGCTAAATATCTCAATATACAAATAGTAAACTTAAGGATACAGTCCTTTCTACACTGCACTCCCAGTTTGTCCCTCTTTTTAGGCTAGCAGCCATGTTCCCTGAAGCTGTGGTTCCCCCAGCTTGCTGCTTGGAGGTAGAGTGGGGTAATGGCAGGAAAGAGTCTGCTGTGGGTTGTGTCTTCCAGAAGGTAAAACTGCAAGTGCTCTGTCATGTATCAGTGTTTACTGGTCAGCTCTGTCAACAAACTGGTGCACCAGGAGTGCTATGGAAGGGAAGTCATACCTATACCATGGTGCAAATAATTATGGAAGAAGTGCGATAAAATCTTTAAAGCTATTTGCATGATTGATTTGCTACATTCTCTGCCTGTGTCGTGGTTTAGGCCCAGCCGGTAGCTGGGTGCCACGCGGCCGCTCACTCACCCCTCCCCCAGCGGGATGGAAGAGGAGAAGTCTAACAAAAGGCTTGGGTCGAGATAAGGACAGGGGGAGATCACTCGCTAATTACCGTCAGGAGCAAAACAGACTGAATGTAGAGAGGAGATTCATCTAATTTATTACTAGGCAAAACAGACTAGAGCAATGAGAAAATACAATCAAGTCTTAAAACACCTCCCCCCACCCCTCCCATCTTCTCGGGCTCAACTTCACTCCCGGCTTCAACCTCCTCCCCCCTCAGCGGCACAAGGGGGCAGGGAATGCGGGTTGCGGTCAGTTCAGCACACATTGTCTCTGCCACTTCTTTGTCCTCAGGGGGAGGACTCCTCTCAACATTCCCCTGCTCCAACATGGAGTCTCTCCCACGGGCTACAGTCCTTCACAAACCGCTCCAGCGTAGTCTCTCCCACAGGGCGCAGACCTTCAGGAGCAGACTGCTCCAGCGTGGGGTCTCTCCCACAGGGTGCAGACCTTCAGGAGCAGACTGCTCCAGCGTTGGGTCCCTCCCACAGGGTCACACGTCCTGCCAGCAAACCTGCCCTGGCGTGGGCTCCCCTCTTCGCGGGTCTACCGGTCCGGCCCGGACTTGCTCCAGCGTGGGCTTCCCACGGGCCACAGCCTCCTTCAGGTGCCTCCACCTGCTCCAGCGTGGGGTCCTCCACGGGCTGCAGGTGGAATCTCTACACCCCCTCATCCTTCCTCCATGGGCTGCAGGGGACAGCCTGCCTCACCATGGTTTTCACCACGGGCTGCAGGGGGATCTTTGCTCTGGTGTCTGGAGCACCTCCTCCCCCTCCTTCCTCACTGACCTTAGTGTCTGCAGAGTTTCTTACATCTTCTCACTCCTCTCTCTGGTTGCAAAAACTTCCTTTAACGCCTTTGTTTTCCTTCTTAAATATGTTATCACAGAGGCGCTGATTGGCTTGGCCTTGGCCAGGGGCGGATCCATCTTGGAGCCGGCTGGCATTGGTTCCATCAGACACAGGGGAAGCTTCTAGCAGCTTCTCACAGAAGCCACCCCTGTAGCCCCTCCCGCTACCAAAACCTTGCCACACAAAACCCAACACAGCCTGTGATGTGAAGAGGGGTAGGTGGAAGTTCTGTCTTTGAGACTGACTTCCATCTAACCTTTATATCAGCAAAGCTATCTACCTTTTATTTTTCTTTTCCTCTTGTTCCAAGGTTAACTGAATGGTTTAACACAGCAGGTGAACGCCCAGGGATGGAATCCACTCTTTCTACTTTAAAGGCTGAATCAGGAGCACCAATACATCTTTGGGAAATTAAGGTGAATGAATTTGTCCCTGCCTGTATTCCTTCAATGGGCACTGGCATGGCTAAATCGGGGATGTTTGGTCCACTCATGAGTTAGTTCCCGAGCTGCCACTCCTGACTGGTTCTGGGGTGGGAGCACGGTGTCCCGCAGGCAGCGCAGTACCGGGGGCACGGGGCGCCCGCTGCATGTGTGAGCAGTTGAGCTGCTGAACTCAGGGGTAATTACAATCATAATCAGGCATAGGTCTGACCACATTTGGGCTTTAGGAAGATTTAGGCGAACTCAGGTGGGATGACTGCTTAAGCCTGGATCATGGTGAGGTACTTGGTGACATGCATTTTTTTTGGTTGTGTATATGGGATTAGATTTAAGTGCCCAAGGATTCTCAGGCACTGCACAGAGGTGCCTAATGAATTTAAACATCTAGAAATTTGGGCAAATTGCTCCACCTTGATCCCCACAACACACACTAAAGGTCTATGATGAAAATACCAGTTCAGATTAAAGCAACATTTACAAAACAATCTGAAAAACATGCTCCCAAGGTAAAATCACTGCAATGGTTGGTCTGAACTGGGAGGCAGGCACCCACAGACCTCTGAGCCAGATAAAAAGGAGTCAGAGCCCCAAAACTGGGGGCTGAGTGACATGATGAAGATGGCCGGAGTCCTCGCATTTCCATTCTCTGCTGTGGTACTTACTCCAGTCGTTTGCACACTCGTAAGCAGCCGCCATGCAGTCCCACGGCATTGCCTGCTGGGTGTGGGGCTGGATCTGACCCCTCGCCACAACCACCCCCAGTGCAGACCAGGCACTGCCTACCCCGGGTGCTCTCACTGGTACCAGCAGTACCAGAGCTGTGTTTAAAATGTCACATTCTCTTAATCCAGCTCTACGTGTTTCTAACCCATACATTTATTGTAAAACTTAATGCTTTTTTGGAAGAAGAAAGCAATATTATGTCTGCAACATTTATTTATAGTAGTTGCCAAATGGTACTTTGGGGATTCTCCTTTTTTTAAAATCAGATAACGAGGGAGCAAATCCTCTATCAAAACTGTGAAACAGCTTCATGGTTCTTCTATAAACATTTTGGTGGCACTACAACTCCTGCTTTACCCCTTTCTTCCAAAGCCAGCCCTGTTTGTTTTTTTTTTTTTTTATTAAGACTGGCATTGCAGGGAAGCACCAGTATAAGGGGAAGATTTCCGATTACAAATTTTTGAGAGAGGATCTACTTTCAGCCCAGCTTTATATGCCCCTCTCCTGGAAAGGGGGCTACTTCAGATCTTCCCATTCTGCAATGTTTCCTGCTCATGGTCTGAGGTGGCTCATTCCCAGGGCTGCTGCCTCTCGTGAATCTCTCTCTGTGCCAGTGTTTGGCTGTTCCACGTACGCCATTGACTATGAGCTGCTGCTGATAGGGGCTTTTGTCCCCCTTTTCCTAAAAAGATAAGTTATGTGTCAGACCAGCTTGCTGAATGGACTTGCCCTGCTGCTACGGGATGTCTAGATCTGATGCAAAGCTGGGAGAAGGGAAGAGAAAATGGGGCCAGGATAAGCATATAAGCAGGGCTGCCCCTTTCAGACGTAATCTACCTTTACCCCTGATGGAAGGACAATGCCAAACTGTCCCCTGTAGCACTTTGTTTCCTCTCCTTGCAGTCTAGAGACTTAGATGGAGGGCACTCGGTCCTCCTGCAGCCGTCCTTGCGGTGGTGCCCATCAGCCTGTGGCACAGATGGCTCGACCGTACCACAGCTGCTGAGCCACCCCTGGCATCTCAGGCAAGCCTGGCGCCGGGGCTGGTTTTCCTCGCTATGCCCCACTGCCGTTTGCAGCGATCCTGCCTTCTGGTTAGCAGCGATGGGGCAGGCAGCTGTGGCTGGTAAACCCTACAGCTGCCCCAGAGTCCTGGCTGCTGGTGGGTGGGTGACCCATAGCCCCTGGTCCCCGGGATGCATCCCTACGACTCCGGGGAATGGGGTGCCCTCACAGTATCGCTTGCAGCTCCAGGGCTGCTGCTGGTGTACAGATGCAATGGGAGATTTTTCTGGTAGGAAAGATGCTGGTCTACCAGCATGCTCCTCAACCCAGGCTTGTGGATGCCAGGAGTAGCGTGTTGGTGAGAGACCGTATCCGCAGGGTCGTTTAATTCAATAAACGCCTCGCTGAGATCCTTAGAACAGCTTCAGATCTATAAAGCTACTTCAGTGAGTTCATATCCTGAATAAATATTGTGCAGTTAGCTTCTCCCTCGTGTACTAAAGTATGACAGCATGATGCCGTGTTGACAGGGAACGTAGCACAGGAGGGTGAAGCAGATTTCAAACAAGACCAGAAAGAGCACCCTGTTTTCGCTCAAGTTGGTTATTTGGGTATTTTCAGATTCCTGTGTCTGTGGGTGAACAGCCTCCTGTGAAGGAGATATATATTATTTTCTGGCCATCTTAAATGTCAAAATGAATTTTAGTTTGAAGTGTTTCATATCAAAAATAAATGCCTGTTCTCTCAGCAGAAGTATATCATATTTTAGTGCCCGTTGATCTCAGGTTTTCAATTAGAACTTTGAATCACATTCCTGATTAGTAACAAGCAATCAATCATAATTAATTAGTTAAAATGTTCAACCGTTAAAATCATTACCATTAATTAAAATAATTATCTCTGTTTTGGCTGCACTTCATTGCCATTTCAGGGAAATGTGTTGCTTAACTCTACCTTTTGCACTCAGTATGGGATCGTGGTGACTAAAATGCATATGAGGGGTGGGGGCATGACTTTCAAAAAGCTGGCTTTTGTAGTATGGTTTTAGTTAGCTTGAAATAGACGTAAGTATATCAATTACTTGTATTTTTAGTAGAATTATTTCTCCTTAGCTTCAGAATATATCTGATATCTGAAGAGTTACAGTGTCAGGAGAGTTAGTTCTTTTCTGAGGAGTTTATTCCTTGTGAAAATATGCTTCATAAGTCTCTCCATAAATAAAATACAGCGTTGATGTTTTTGCTGTATTGTGTTGGACATCCTCATTCATGGATAGAGACCACTTTTGTCAAGCTATATGCAGATGAAAGTAAACTTTGATCAGGCACTGCAGAAGAGGAAAGGTTCTGCTTCTACTGAACAAATATCGTTGATTGAGGATGGAAAGCATAGGGAAACAACTAAGAAAAGGACTTAAGCCTCACAAGAGAGGCATAGACACACTGGGCATGAAATCCCAAACCGTAATTACTACAGTTGTGCCCCTGATCGGGTCAAATATCTCAAGCCCTGTCGTGTTTCCCAGAAAGCTGGTAGCCCTTATGTTTAGTACCAGCCAAGAGATAATAGAGAGGTAGGAATTCAATCCCTGTGTCTGCTTGTGTCAGATATGTATCTTGATGTGCAGTGTGATGTAAAATTCAAGGATCATTACAGTGACCACTAACTGCTTTGTCACTACAGAAATTCCCCAGTTTCAAGAAAGGCATTTATATCCCCAAAGGAGTGAACTGATGCTGCTCCTCAAACAGAAAGAGCTAGACAAATTTTGAAAAGAAAGTCTGAACTTGCCTAGGTCCCTGAGAGGACTTAAAAAGGATTTAAAAGGCTAACAATAAAAGGAATGCATGCTACTAAGATTTTTTTTTTCCCTGAAATATGCAGCCTGAGAAGTAAGATATGCAGGAAGATAAAATCCATCAAAAAGCAGGTCTTTCAGAATTTGTAAAGGGAAAGACAAACCTTTCCAGTTAAAGTGTAGACAGATTACATGTAAGGTATTGCCCCCTCCCCACCCATTTCTTTACCTGCCTCTTAAATGGTTATTTGGAAAAAAGCTGTCCATTTTGAATGTTATAAAAAATGGTTGAGTAAAGAGTTATTTCACTGTAGCTGGATATGAGAAATACCTTTATCACTCTGGGTATAGTGTATCTCTAAACTACAGCATCTCTAAACTACAGCACTCCAGTACAGCATGCCCCCTGCTCCCCAGCAGTCACTGCAGTGTCATGGGCAATGGTGTGAGACCTGAAGGAACAGCATGAGGTGGATGGGGAGCTTAGAGGTCATCAGAGGAGGAGCGTCTTCCTTACAATTACTTCTTGTGGTTGTAAACCGATTGCAAGCCTTTCTGCTATGGCACAGCATGCTTAGGTTCTGAGCAGTCCAGAAGAGTTTCTTCTGTCTTAGGTACTGCTGAATTCTTCAAGCATAGGGTTAATTCTAGAGGTTTTCCAGTCCAATCACCCTACACAATCATGGTCAGCCAGAGCAGGTTATCCAGGACTGTGTCCAGTTGGGTTTTGAATATCTCCAAGGATGGAGACTCCACAGCCTCTCTGGGCAACCTGTGCCAGTGTTTGACCACCCTTACAGTAAAAAAGTTTTTTCTTCTGCTTAAACAGAATTTATTATATTTCAGTTTGTGTTCATTGCCTCTTTTCCTGTCACTGGAAATCTCTGAGAAGTGTCTGGCTACGTCGTCTTTACCGCCTCCCATCAGGTTATTATTCCTCCTGTTATTCCTCCTCTTATTTCTCCATGCTTCAGTTGGTGAAGATTTCCTGTACTTATAAAAATGGTCAGCACACACTTGGGTCACTTTGGTCTGAAATATGGCCTTAATTTCCTGGAACCGTGATTTGGATAGCTGTTCATTGCGAGACCTCTCTGTGCCCACCTGGGACCTTCTGCTGTGTAGTTATTTCTTTAATCCGTGTAATATCACCTTACAGGTTTGACACTCTGCTATGAGGATGACAGGCACAAATGTGCCCTCTGAAAAATCTTTTTTATATGGAAGGTGGACGATGTCTACCTAAGACACATGAATTGGAATAAGGACACTTGAGTTCTGTTCTCTGTCACAAATTTTTTGTATGACCTGAGATGTCTCATTAGCAACTGACCAAAAGCCTGCTGGGAGTCTTTTCATTTGCCTTAATGGGCTTTGAATTAGGTGCTTAACTTTCTCAGACTCACTGACCAATTTATATAAAGGAGATGGTGTTATTTGCCTATCTCGTTGGGCTGTCACAGAGTGAAATACACTACTACAAAGGATTTTGGGATCACTGAGTAGAGAGTGCTATTCAAGTGCAAAGCATTGTATAAACCTTTAGAAGCAGTAATAAAAGTGCAAGCGTTTCCTTGAAAAACTATGATTTCTTTTCACCTTTATATTTCTAGAAAGGCTTGTCATTTCATGTTTCCCCAAGGAATACAGAATCCTCTGAAGCGTGCAGGGTCCAGTCTAGCGTCATATCTCAATGGCCTATTCCATAGGACACTGTGAAGGAAGAGACTGCTTTCACTGTGCTGAATTTAAAATTTTGTGAATTCAAACTTTTAGACACCAGGGCAGCAGGGGCCTCTCCTAATGTGTTATGGGAACATGACGTGATGTTACAAAGGGAATAGGGAAACGTTTCACATTTCTTCTGTGTTATTTTATAGAAGTGATCTAATAAACAGAAGCTTCTGAATATTTATCTAGTTAAATGGATACAATGAAACAGTATATTTTCATGTATATCACATCTGACTAAGACCAAGTGTATCTCCTTTATACACAAGTCTAACATAATTTTTAATCGCCAATGAAATGTTGCTCAATATTCTGGTATTTACTCTAATTGAACAATCAAGTAAATCTGAAGCAAAGCTCTAAACCGTGACAAGTTCAACTATTGCCACGTGCTCTCCATTTGGTCTGACTTCCCAGAACAGTGGTCCCAGGCTTCAGATTGGAAAAGAGGGACGGAGAAGGTTGTGGAATCAATTCGTTGCGAAGCAGCTATCAATGCCAGTTTCCAGTCCAGAGCGTGATTTAAACTTGGAACACCTCGCCCTTTTGCTAAACCAGATCTTTCTTGTTCTGTTTTAATTCTGTAAGAATTTGATAACTTGAACAAAAGTGGCAAAACTAAAAAAACTCCTCATTATGCACAGCTTCTGTACAAAAGAGGAAAAAAAAGATTCATTCTGCTGTAACTTTTAATGAAATAACTCTCTCAGTATCCTTGTGGTTCTTAATATCTTTCTGAAGTTCATCGCTAACTTCCCCTGCTGGCCTGTGTGCTTTAGTATCTTAAATACTGGCGTTATAAATTATGTCATTGCCAAAAAAGCGTTACGGCTTTGTGATCCTGCTTGAAGGACCTGATATGTTGGCAGTAATGAAGAAAGCCACTTGAAGAATGCAAGAACTTGCTAATCAGATTGTTAATTGAGTACACGAGCTTCACATAATACAAAGGCAAACTGTGAAGGTGACAACGATAGCCAGACTTCATCTGTTGAGTTGGAATTAACGATGAACAAAATCAAGATCCCTTTGTGGTTGATTCTTGTCCAGCTGCAGCCAACTATAAAAGACCCATCAAAGAAATCAACTCATTAGTTGGTAATTCTGTTCAACTTCAAAAAGAAATTCTTAACCCCTCATCAGTCTTTCTTTGACAACCCCTTAAAAGCTGTGTTGAAACAAAACAAAAACCATTATTTGCTTCATCAACTCAAAGAAATGGCCTGCAGGAAGATAGTATAAACTGAAGCTTTTAAAAACAGATCTATCCATAGGTAGAACAGTCAAAGCGCAAATATATTGTGACATGTAAAATCTCCCCCAGTCACCCATGTCACACAGTGTCAATAGCCTGTCTGCTTCACGGAAAAAGTACCCCCAGATTTAAATAATTTTAATATTGTAACAAAAACTGACAAAAACCAGTAAATTCAGAAATAAGGCTGCCACTGTGTCCTTATTGCACTGTCATTTCATCTCTAACTCTTCCCCACTGGGGGAAGTTGCCAAACCAAGGGTGAATTAAGGATTATGTCTGTATAAAGTTGGAAAAGAACGTGTTTTCAGGGCAAGACTTCATAGGATATGAACAGTCCATTCTGTCGTCTCATTGCCACTCTAATGTTTCATTTCTCTCAGTGGGACAGATATGATAAAGGATTGCAGGCCTGGACATTTAGTTTATGTTTTTAAGGTTTGATTTTATAAGATGGTATGCAACCCTCTTAACCTGGCAAAAATGCCTATTAAAGCTATTACAACTTCTATCTTGGAGGCTTTTAAACAATTTAAAAATGATTAGTTATGTGAATGAAAGATTAGCTTGCTAGGAAGCCTTATTTTTGGATAGTCTTACATGAATGATGTGCATTTATATAGATATATTAGCTGAGGTTTGTTAATGGAATGTCTATTATTTCTGGTTTAAGACTCTGTATGTTAAATTTTGTGTGCTGCACTAGGGCATATAATGCCTTAGGAGAAAGTAGAAGTTGCAGAAATTTAAATGATGATGGGGAAATATCCCAAAGATGTTATTTTGATCAGCAGTTAACTATGTGTTGAATAGTAGACAGAAATTCTACAATACCTTTTTCACTTTATTTATCTCCTTTTGCACTGTTACAATTTTTCTTGCAAATGAGCATTTTGCAGAAGGGGCTACACACTTTTTTATTATAAAAAAAATTCAGGTAAGAAGTTGAATGTATAGAGGTTTTGTTTGCTGGTTTTTGAGAGACAGCATGATGTAATTGAACATGAGCAATCCTATGAAGTGTCTTACCTGTATTCTGCTGGGGTGACTCCACTATTGTTTAGAAGAGACCTGACAAAAGGTGAAACAAGAAATTCAGTATACTGCTAGTGGCTTTCGGTCAGCGTTCAGAGGCCAACTCACATTTGACTTCTGACTGTTGACATCTTCAGTTTCCTCAGTGACCAAAGCAGGAGACTCCTTCTAAAATTGTTCTCTGCGGCAAATGGGAAGAAATGAAATTTCGCCGTTCTTTTGTTGAATCCAAGATATGAGGAGACCTTTTCTTTCTCCCTGTTTGCTAGCTGCTAAGACATAGCTGGAGTGTGTGTAACTCCTGTTGCAGAGCCAGCACTGCTGGTAGACTCAGCATAGAAAGGGTGCTCAGAAAACAGAACATTTGTTTGGAAAAAAAACCCAAAACAAACCCCACCCAGTTTTGTGTGACACTTTTAATCCTACTTTTATCCTGCTTTTTAATCCCGCTTTTCATGAATCTTGTACAGGCCCTCACCACTTCTAAAATGTGGCTTCACTGCTCAGGTATTGGTATTTCATGAAGGAAGACTCTTCTGTCTTCCAGACCAGGGTGAAAATCTAACTCTGAGTTTGAAAACTCAGAAACACTTTTGGCTAAAATCTTCAGAGGCAGCAGTCAGAAAATTCTTTGTAAGAAAATTATGTTAAAGCCCATTCTGTGACGAATTGTGGCTTATGTGAATGTGTCTGCTGACCAGAGCGGACAAATGGACTTCTCCTTGTTGGCATGCTGGAAACTTTTGAAATAAAATGTTTCTGGTTTATCTTTGGGATCACTAAGTAGAGTAAACTAGAGTAGACTTACTTAGTTTACTTAGGATAAACTCCAAGGAACTCTTGAGTTTCATGAAGATTTTCAGAGCTGCCTGACCATTTCCCAGTGCTCCTGTGTTGAAGAGCTCTTGGGGAGCCAAATGTGATGCTTTCATCTGGAGGACCCGTTCTGCCGTTTGACCAGCTCTGGTTCCTCGGCAGACACAAAGGAGAAGCAACAGTATTGAGAGACAAATGGAAAGTAATTCAAATGGGAGGAAAATAGACGGGTGGGCGCATGTCGGTGTGAGGGGAACATTTTGTACCGCAATGTGTTCCTTCCTGCTGGATTCACAATCCGCGAGCGAGTCTCCTATAATTAACACATTGCCATTATCAATAAATGCTATGAAGCAGGACCGGGGAGAATTGGCAAAGCCGCCGCCGCTTGCACAAAGGCCGCCCCAATCAAAGCCGACTCCCACAACGCTAAGGAGCCGGTGGGAGCTGAGGAAAAAGATGCCAGGAGTTGGTATTCCGGGTGTGAGCCATTCCCTCCCGCAGCCCCGCCGTTTCGGCTGGCTCCCGTTCAAGCCATGTTGGCATGTGCTGTCTCTTAGCAACTGCCAGCCGGATGCTCCCGGCCGGCCCGCCGGCAACATGCCGATCGGCCACCCGGCTTCGGTGGTGGCAGCAGCGGTGGTGGAGTCCTGCCCAGCCTCCCCAGTCCTTGGAAATGACCCGTTGGAAATGACCTCTGTTTTCCAGGGAAATAGGTTTTGTTAGATCAGACTAGCAAGTTTGAGCTGTTCATGGCAGCAGACAGACCCTGTATCTCTGAAGGTGACACGGCATCTTTCATAACTCGGCTGGCTGCTCCCACCCAATGAAGAGTCTCACCCGAGTTTTACAGCAGCTTAGTATGTGAGCTAACGCACGCCGGCGCATTGTTTGCACATGTTGAACAAACACATTTATAAATGTCATGTATGTTATAAAAAAGCAAAACAAAATTACAATAGTATTTTTCTTTTAATTTTGGTTAATTGTTTGATCTTTTTTGTTTGGTTTTGGTTTTCAGGATTTTTTTGGTCCCTCCTATATTGGCAGAATTTTCTCCCTCTACAGTTACTAGCGCTTTATGAATGTTACTCTATTTTTTGTCTCCTACCTTCTCCCAAAAATCTTAATTTTTAAAATGTTAGGTTCAGCTTCACAGCTCCCCATGAGAGCTGCTGGGCTGCATCTCAGAGCAGTGGTCTCAAAAGGTAGGGCTAGGTCCTTGCCTTTTTCTGGGCTTCATCTTCACTGTGCTACTCAGTATCAGCCATCAAAAATGAATACAGTCATGCTTATGTAAATGTATTCCTCTAGTTTAACTTTCCAACCTTGAGTAGTTTTTTATAATTGCAATGATGGAGCAATTTAGATATATTCTATTTTGCTATGCAATGTCTTAGAGACTATTTGAGCGCTTTTGCATGCAGCATACTGAATGCCATTTCAGTAGTGAAACCAATGATAAAATGACATTTTTTTTCTAGAAAGTGCAAGTCCTTGGGGAAATAAATGTCTTTGTACCATGCTGTGACTCAATGCTAAAAAATCTAGAAAGTCTATAGTCCCTAGGGAGTGCCCCTAAGCATCTGTTTTGCTCTACGTCTTTATTATTTCAAGTTCATGAACAGGGAAAAATTATGATAGAGTTCATTGCAATGATCTACAATTGACTCTTTGGGCTGTAGTTTCCCCTAAGTCATGCTTATTACCATGCCTTCTTCCTGAAAGCCCAAATAAGAATATTTTCTGGCATCAGTCAACGAAATCTCATTTCTGCTCCCATTGGACCTCTTTACATTTTGATGCAGAAGCTAAAAAGGCTCCCAAAAGCTCTTAGGCTCTTTTCTGCCCATTGGTGGAAGCTAAATCACTTAACTTGCTGTTAACAATTTTGAAAATAGATTAGTGATTTTCTTATCTCATTTCCTTGTCAAAGGTGGTGATCGTTTAATAGCACTTCCTATAACAAGCAGAGTGGAGATAGGTGCAAGATGGACACACGAGACAGGGCTGAAGAAATCTATTTGTAGCAGGGAGGGGAAAAAAAAAAGCCGGTAATTCATAAAGCCCTCAGTGAGTCACCAAGGTTTTCCTTTATGGGCAGGATAAAGCGAACAGCTGTTCTACTACATTCCATTTGCTTGAGTCAACAGGCCCATTCTAATAGTTTGTTGATTATCTTACATTTTGTCAATATTGTGGTATGATTTCAGTGTTTGTTTTATTATTACTCAGATTGACAATGTTTTATTTTGTGAGCTATGATGAGATAGCACTTAGGGTACGATGATAAGAATGATTTATCGTGAATTGCCATTTTTAGCAGATTGTTTTGTAGGAGCTACCGCCCTGCTCTAGCTATTTAATGGTTTTTGCTTTATGCTTCTCTCTTGTGGCCCCCAATCAAAATGATGTTTTTCTTGGCAGTCAGTGGTTTAAGCCATTGTCCCTATCACATATGGTTGGCTCTTCTTCTTAAGGGGCAAACGATCTTGCCTCTCTCCTCTTAAGAGAGCTCCTTCCCGTGCCCTAGGGGCTATACTTGAAGTATCCTGACATGGAAGTGATGGCGTGGCTCTCTGGGCTGCCACTGCTGCTCTCCTTCATGCCCTGGTATGGGAGATGCTGGAGCAGAACTAAGTGGTGACATCCAAGCATGGGGGATCACCATCACACCCAGGCTCTGTGCTGGAGGCTCAGGGGAGAGTGGTGGCCAGCCTTGCCATCTCCAGTAGGCGCGGTGTAGCACTAATTTTGTAGTTCTTGGCCATTTAGCATATCTTCTGGAACATATGTCGGTAACAGGTCCATTTACCTGTGATGGGGATATGAAGTGCTTAATGAGTTCTAGAAGACCAGCTTATTAAGTACCCAGCAGAAATATAACAGGTTGAATTGTATGAGCATGCAAGGAGGCATGCGATGCAGAGATAACCTCCTAATAACTGAATTTGGGTTTTTATTTCTGCTAATGGAAATCCAAACCACAGTACGGAGGTCAGATTTACAGCGCCGCCAAACAAATAATTAGTAAGATTCTGGATCTGAACCTTGCTATGTTATATATTCAACCCTAACTTGCTTCATGCTAACTTCTTCCTGTAGACATACTCTATTGGAAACATATGAAAAAGTTCCAAACATAAATGGCATGTCCCTAATAAATAAATGATTATGCTGGGAGCAGCAAGAATATTTTTCTGTTTTCTTTCAGCTAGTGTTTTGCAAGTGTTAGCAATTTTCACAACAGTTCAGAATTCCCATACCCATCTGTGGTGATTTCCCTCAGACACCCATAAACCCACTTTCTGAAATTTCTTATGTATTTTTAACTGTGCTAGTAGAAATACTCAATTCATTTGATGTGCATAAGGCATACTACATTGTCAAACCATTTTTAAACTTCAGCAGTGAGTGCAGTAGCATTAATAATAGTCATGTACCTTGCTCTGCCATTTCAAACTGCCCACTTTATTTATCTAAGATGTTCCAGTATCTTCTATCACTCTAATCATTAGCAAATTTATGTTACTCTTTTACCTTTTCATGCTTGCCAGGGCAAAATATGTAATAATAGTCTGTAATTAAATCTTCCTCAACTTACTTTATCACTGTACATCTTCTCTATACATTTTCTTCGTTCCACTGTCCATCAGATGATAGAAGTGACAGAAAGAAAAGATACTGCTTGAGCTGCACAAATACCTATATGCAAATTAATCTGAAATTAATCTGGAAAAAAAACCCCACACGTTAAATTAACATTTAATGAAGCTCTCAAGTTTTAGGATGTTAAACCTCATTTGGCTGAGGTTTGAATAGAGCTATTAATGTTCAGGTTCTGCAGTGACAGTAAGTTTGACTAGGAAATGAAAAGTTTTTTAGCTTAAAGTAGCATAACAAAAAATTGTGTGTTATGGTGAATAATTAGTAACATAGCAATCATAGTGGCATCAAAATTTTCACCTTAGCTGTGGTGAAAAACATTCAATACAGGATCCATTTCTTCCATTTTTTTTTTTTTTTAGTTTAAGCCAAAGGGAAAGCAGGTTTTTCCATTCCGCTCTTGATCTTGCATTAATCCTTAGTAGTAATGTGAAGTGTTGTTAAACTAGTGTAACTTTCTAAAGGAACAGACTATGTGACTGAGAAAAGGGAAAGATTTCTAAAATTTTGTGGGAATCTGTGATTAGAGTCCAGCTACAGCTTCTGGCTTGCATCCAAAATGAAAGTGAATGTCTTTGCACATATATTATCCAGAAGACTACAGGGAATGTGAGAAGGAAAACTAGGGAGTTTCCCCCTAATTTCTAATACTTATACTTTAAAAGAATGGCATAATTGGGTGAGATTTTTTGCCTCCAAGTTTTTGGGAGGTTTTTTTGTGATGGAAAGTGGAAGCGGATGAATGAGTATTTCTTTACTAGTTAATATTGTATAAAGAAATTTCAATTAGACTTCCACTTACGGACCACTCGGTGGATAAGGATTTGACTGGATGGTCACACTCAAAGACTTGTGGTCAACAGCTCAGTGTCCAAGTGGAGATCAGTGACAAGTGGCGTTCCTCAGGAGTCGGTACTGGGACCGGCACTGTTTAACATCTTTGTTGGCAACGTGGACAGTAGGATCGAGTGCACCCTCAGCAAGTTTACCAACACCACCAAGCTGTGTGCTGTGGTTGACACGCTGGAGGGAAGGGATGCCATCCAGAGGGACCTTGACAGGCTTGAGAGGTGGGACCATGCAAACCGCACGAAGTTCAACAAGGCCAAGTGCAAGGTCCTGCATGTGGGTTGGGGCAATCCCAAGCACAGCTACAGGCTGGGCGAGGAATGGATTGAAAGCAGCCCTGAGGAGAAGGACTTGGGGGTATATTGGTTGATCAAAAGCTCGACATGAGCTGGCAGTGTGCACTTGCAGCCCAGAAAGCCAACCGTGTCCTGGGCTGCATCAAAAGAAGCGTGACCACAGGTCAAGGGAGGTGATTCTGCCCTCTACTCTGCTCTTGTGAGACCCCACCTGGAATACTGTGTCCAGCTTTGGGGCCTCCAACATAAGAAGGACATGGACCTGTTGGAACGAGTTCAGAGGAGGGCCACAAAGATGATCAGAGGGCTGGAGCACCTCTCCTATGAAGACAGGCTGAGAGAGCTGGGCTTGTTCAGCCTGGAGAAGAGAAGGCTCCAGGGAGACCTTAGAACAGCCTTCTAGTACCTAAAGGCATCTACAAGAAAGCTGGAGAGGGACTGTTTACAAGGTCATGTAGTGACAGTACAAGGGGGAATGGCTTTAAACTAAAAGAGGGTAGATTTAGATTAAAGGAAGAAATTCTTTACTGTGAGGGTGTTGAGGCACTGGAATAGGTTGCCCAGAGAGGTTGTGGAGGCCCCCTCCCTGGAAGTGTTCAAGGCCAGGTTGGATGGGGCTTTGGGCAACCTGGTCTAGTGGAGGGTGTCCCTGCCCATGGCAGGGGGGTTGGAACTGGATGATCTTTGAGGTCCCTTCCAACCCAAATCATTCGATGATTCTACGATTATAGACAAACTTGCAGTATGCTATGAACATACAACTGACTCCCTTTGTGGGCTGTTCCAGCCTCAGAAAACTCCTTTGGAACTTCATAAAAAGATACAACTAAAAAGTAGTCTCAAAAAAAGTCCTATTCATTTCCTTATTAGGTACAAAAAAATACAAACTGCAGAAATCGCCAATTTATAAAAAATCTGCAATGGGTATTTCGGGGATTTGCATGAAAGCAAATTAATTAAAAAGGTAACCTTACATTATAAATAAATCATGTATCCCATTTCACTTTCAGTTGTCACAGCCTTTCCCTATTTCTCTCTTCTTCTGTTGAGGCCCTCTGGCTGTCTAATTTTACGTATGAATTTGGAAACTTCTCTGAAAATATCTTCCTCTTTCTAGGCTTTGGGGAACCATTTATCAAACCACAAGCTACTATCATCATCATCATCATCATCATCATCATCATCATCTTTTTTATCTGGTGGAGTCAGTGAGGCTATGCTTGTGGGCTGGACTTCTGTACAGTGTTTCCTGTTTCACAAAGCTGGACCAGGGCTACTAAATCCATCCAAAACCCCAAACTCTTCCAAGAGGTAAGAGACACCCTCTGACCTGTCCTGTTTTTTGGCTAACCATGAGAGATGAAGCAGAGGAAGTGGTTATCAGCTGGAGCCTGAGGCCACTGATCTGCTGGCAAAGGGGAGACACAGCCAACTGAGCAGAGATGTCAGCAACCGTCACAGAGGAGCTTTGGGTGAGTGGTTACCAGCACCTGGTCAAACATAGATTTCCTGTCACACCATGCAGCTTCCTCCCCAATTTTTTCCCAGCCCTCCCTTTACTTGCTTCATCCATACATGGCTGGTATGGATGGGCAGGCACCCTACAGCTGGACAAAGTTCAGAGCTGGCAGTGGGTGCCAGGCTCCAATTCCACGCTTGTTTGTGGGAGGCTGTGGACAGCTTTCATGAACATTTTTTGTTTCTCAACCTAGCCTGGGTGCTTTGGTCACTTCCAGTCACTCTACAGTCACCACAGCAAAATATAACGGATTAATCTTTGGCCTCTGAAAAGATGTAAAGCCCCGCTGTGTTCAAGAGAATCCTAATGATTTGTGATCTTGGGTATTAAAGGAAAGAAACAATTGCGTGATTTTTACTTTTTTTGGTGATTCCAAAATGAACTCCATTAAAAACAATTTATAATAAATTTTGTAAGTCTGCCAGTTTCAATCTGATAATGCATACCAACCTTTTTTTCCCAATAAACTGGAGAGATAAGGTAAGGATTGGATATCTTTGGGGAAGTTTCCAGGAATAAAATTACAGAGTTCACTATATTCATGTTGTATTCATGATGTATTCAAGGGATAGCAACTTTAAAGCAACCATAAAGGAAAATAACATCTGAAAGTGTTAATCTGCTTGAGGCTGCAGAGAGCTGGAAGTCCCCTATTGTATACTGAGTTCAATGCATCAATATGGGAATTTCTTCCTGGTCTGCTAGAGAGCACTCGTTTTCCTTGCCTTGTTTGTAGAGCTGAACCGATGTAGGTATATCTCTACTCTGAATAAATTTCCTACACAGCTTGTTTGAGCAATATAGATGAATCATTGAGAGTGAAAGGTATAATACTGAAATAAACTTCCCATCTGAGCCAGGGGAAGTTGGGATGGAAAGCCCAAACCTGTACATCTGGAAGCATAGTCTCAACATCCAGCAGCAAGTTACGACTATGCTGAACAGATTCAAGTAGAGTGAGAGGTGGCATTAAAAGATGAGATGGTCCATTATCCTTAATACACTGGTGTTAAATCCCTGCCTCTCTTTACCTCACACTCATTCCAGATACAGATATTTCCTTGTTTGAAGATTTCAGCAAACAAAATTAAACCCATAGATACACAGCGTTAGGGAATAAATGGATGGTGGACAACAGAAAGAGATCATGACTGTATCTGTTTATTCAGTAGACAGATACCTGCAACCCGTTAGGTATATGCTTGTGTCCCACTGGGTGACAGCTTGACATTGCCATGATGCTGTAGCTATGTGCAGCGTTTTACAGGTGATGCTAATGGAGCAGAATTGTCACACACATCACGTGCCCACTATTTTTAATTCAGTTTAAATCTCTGTATGCATATGCAGGGGTAGATCCATCCACTTTTTTCTTGAATATGATTGCTGCTTGTACATGTACAATTTCAGGGATGTGGAAAATAAGATGTTGAATCGCTTTGGCACCGCACAGATATGCAGCAGCGTCACACTGAGCAGCCATGTTCTGTGATATCTGGTCCCGCTGTATGGTGTCTGTGGCTGTGTTTGCGCAGGTTCATTGCTGTAGAGTGGCATTTTAAGAAGGTTTTAAAAAAAAGGTGACCACTTGGTCCATCTCCTCTGGCACAGCAGAGAAGCGTAGGGGAAAAAAAAACTGTTCAAAAGGTGAAGATAAAGATTGTAATGAGTCAACAGTGTGGGAGAAAGATGTAGCTGGAAATTTAGGCAAGATACTTAGGTTTTTTTAAACTATCTTCCACTAAAAAGGAAGAAAAAGAAAATGTGTTTTTCAAATGGAGTGGGATTAATCTGTGAAAGGTTTAAGTTACATGTTTGTCTGTGATAGTAAAGTCTGCACTAACTGACTGAGGTCTGTCACAGTCCTGTTTTGTGATCATGTGTTGATTTTCCTCCTTTTAAGTGTTACTTTATGGTTAGAAAATGATAAATAGAGTACTGCAGGTACAAGAGATTAAAGGGGCAAACCTGATTGTGAACAACCTCTTTATAAATAGAAAAATAAACGCAGAATTGCTAACACCTAAGTACAAATAATGGCAGAATATAAGGAAATATATAGGATTATAAGCCAGTTTGCAGCTTCCAGTCCTGTGTTTGTAGCACAGCACTAAATGGAAGTTTGAGAACGATTGAACAGAGTTCCTATCCCCAATGAATCACAATTAGAGTAACACCTGGATTAATAAATTTGTGCTGATTCACTGGGGAAATTCACCTTGTTTAATAGCCCTCAAATTTCTAAATAAAGTTGTTTATCTGTGGCAGGATGAACTACTTTGTCCCAAGCTGGGCTGCAGAGCTTGTGGAAAGGCTTCTTCAAGACCATTTGAAGGACTTTTCCAGTAAAACTATGAAGTACCGTCCTTGAAATGCAATTTTAAATCCTTAGGAGACAGAAGCTTGGAGCTAGATTTTCCCTGCTTCTACTAGTTTGCAGACTGGAACCTAACCTCAGTGTGAGATTAAGAAACAACATATGTACAGGGTGTGAGATCCTGCATCTGCGCTGGAGGAGGGTGGAGATGTGGCAAGCGGAGGGGCCGTACATCTGCACGCTCAGCCCTGTGCGTCAGGCAGCGCGAGAGGTCGGGAGCAGCGTCACTGGCACCTTAGTCCCCATCCTGTTGTTTGGCACCTTTGTTACTGTCCTGCCACCATCTCAAAACTGTGCAAAGAACAAAACCGTCTCTATATGCTCAGGTAAGGATATGCAAATGACATCACACAAAAAAAAAAAAGCTGAGGCTGGTTGTCTGAAGGACTTTAATCTGAACTACAATTGAGACTGTCAACATCAGAAATCTGGTGAGGTACATGAGTAGTAGGATCCATCCTAAAGAGCTCACCAGCACATTCTTGAAAGTTATAAATAGAGAAAATGTATTTTTATGATTACTACTGAAGTTCCACTCTCCCATCTTTTCTACCTCTTTCAGACATATGTGGTTCTGAATAGGTTCAAACCTCTACACAATTCCCTTGTATTTTGGTTTAAATGATACCCACCTAGCATTATTTATGCAGTAAATTCCCTGCTTATTCTGCACAAATAAGACATGTGAAGAATAACCAGGCTCTGCGTCGGTGATAAATTGCACTCTACAGGATCTAGGAACATGTATCATTGGGGTTTGTTGATTATTCAGGTGACATACGGTAGTGAGAGTGATTAACGCTGTAGTCCTCAAATTCATCAGTGAATAAAAGCATTACATTACTGTGGTTCACGCCGAAACAAGCTACTAAATCAGACTCTTCCAAGACAGCGAACATTCACTTTTCTTAAGTACTAAATAAACCTTGCATCTTTAGGTTAGAGGAAATTGGACAGATGAAGAAATCAGGGCCAATGTTATCTCTGTAATTTTGAAAGGTTTTTAAAGAAGATCCCTAAAATTCACTGAGTTTTGTGACTGATTGTTAGCATCAAGGAATTGAGGCTGTATATATTTTTTGAGAAAACATTGTGAAAATTATATTTGTTGAGGATATTCTTTAATTAGCTTTTAAAAAAAATCAGTAAGTTGGTAGGAAAGGAGGGCAGAAAGGTGCAGAAAACCAATGCCTGTTATTTTTCAAGTATTTTTTGTTGGAAAAAAGAAAAAAAATGTATCTTATCAAGTGTTAGAAATATGAAACCAGAAAAATTGTACAACATATGCATGAAAGGAATAGCCTATTCTACCCTTGTCTATTTTCCACTTCTGTACTGGTGAAAAATCAACAGGATCTTAGCTGGATGAGCTGGATTGATGGAGTTGCTCTCCAAAGACATCATCTGCAAAAAGGTCAATGGCAATTAACCCATTTCATTCCTTTGAAGGTTCAGCACCTTAATATAGTCAAATATATATTTAGATATACATAAAATTTATTATTTTTTATCCAGTCTTATGACTGGGGCTTGAATGCTTGGAGTTGGCAACAATGGGAGATACTTCTGTGTTACGAAGGTGCACGTTTGTGTTCATGCACCCACAAAAGCTTTTATGTAGATGATAGTGAAGTGATCCATGCAGGCTAGACATCTCATTCACCATTTACTAACCCAAATTGCAGTTCCTTCAGCAGCCAGTCTGAAAGGATAGACAGAGAAATGTTTTCCCTTGTAGCTGGCTGTGTGCACTGAAAAACTGTATTGCAGCTTAGAATAGGAAATAATCTTGGGGTTTTTTTGAAGGATTTATGACGTACTACCATCTGAACAGTGGTCTTCCTCTGTGTTTTAGAAAGGCAGGATATCTACTTTCCAAATGTAAAAAGCTTGTGCGTAGGTTGCTTTGGGAGAGCTCAGGAGAGTGACTGTCACTTTCCTGATGTTTTAAAGAAGGCATTGGAGACCCTTCTAGAAATTTCTGAAATATATATGTTCTCCTCTCCCTAGGCAATGTGAGAATCTGACATATTTTACAGACATGCATGTATACACTGCTAATGAAAAAATTCAGAATTAATAATAAAATCTTTCAGAACCAGCTTTTCTGTGACATGTTGACATACACTGAATGCAAGACAATGATGCTATGAAAGTTTCATTGACACACATTTGGGCTGACCTACATATAATCGTTGTGCCTTTCTTGCAGACAAACTAACATCCTAAACAAATATGCCACATCAGCTAATCAGTTGGCAGAAAGTGTAAGCAATGGCAGAAAATTGGTAAGTGTATCTCACTAGAGCCCTGGCTTGCAAAGGGTGAAGAAGTAATCCCTTTCCAAAAACTTCACTGATGTATGTTGGTTTTTTTCTATCTCAGAACAACAAACTATTTAAAAAATACATAACTTAGAGTTACAGTCTTACCTCAGCCCTATCTTTGCCAAGTAGCTAGGAAAATAAGGGATGTCTTCATCTTGATTTGAAAGACTGAGGGGAAATATAACAACAGTCTTCAAGCTGTTACACAGCTGAGATTCATGCTGCGGAGTGAATAAATCTTTCTAACAAGAGGAATGGATAAGCATGGGACGGCTTACATATGGGAAATGTGGTAGCTCTGTTTCTGGAGGATTTTAAGATACACATCTCTTGGAAGTGGTTTTCCATATAGCTGATGTTGCTTTTGCGCATGCAGCAGGGCATGGCACGGAGATACCTGAGCTCTGGCATCCCTGCTCGGACCGAGCTGGCTCGAGATTTGTTGAGCGCAGTCCGGCATTGCCGACTGCAGCACAGCGCCTGTGCAGGACTTATGAATTCAGGTCCAGCACCGGGAACGCTTCCCGGTCCGACGCGCCTGGCCCCCACACACACTCTGAAACACCACAGGGATATACTAGTGGTATTTGAAGTGTAAACATGGTTTATCAGGCACAGGGGAGGCCTGAACACAGGTTTCCCACATCCCAGGCGATTAGTCTAATCACCAGAATAGACAAATAGCTGCCTTCTCTATGATTTATATAGTTATTCACACAAAACAGCTCAATTAAGGATTACTATTCCATAATAACCAAGCAGTTAGGATGCTAACTCAGTCAGATGAATTTCCTGAGCATTGGGTCCTCTAACAGTGATTTGTACTGAACAGAAATGCTGCCCTGAACCCAAATAGCCATCCTGATAAAGGGTGGTTTTTTAATGCAAAAATTGAGAAAAACACTGGTGTCAATGACTTCAAAATTTCTCACTATTTTATTTCTTTGAAAAAAGTCTGTGCCCCTTCCATACGTCTAATTTCTATGTTGATTAGCTTCTACCCATTTGCTACTGTTATATTTCCATCTCTCCAGAAGGCAAGCTGGCAAGGTTTTCCCCTTCTGGTAAATAATGATCACTTCCCAACCTCCATGACATAGAATGTAACTCCACATTTGGGATGGAAAAATCCTTGCTTACCAAACTGATAGCTACTTGTTACAGGGTAACAGATTTTTATACAAAATCTTTGCACCTATCTTTCATATTTTAAGTGGAAGAAACCCCCCTATTAAACAATCCCCCACAAAGAAAATAAGATTTTGGGGCTATTATCAGACTTCCTGGTATCTTGTCAGGATTGCAATTTGTTTAGCTTTGTATTTAGGATCACTTGGTTTTGATTTCTAAATATCCCTGCCCCTGTGCTTACTTCTTTTTTCTTCTGCTTTCCCTGACAGATTACAGAGAGACTATTTCGACCACTATTGGCAAGATAAGATACGGTAGTTCTCTTTCCGAGGTCTGAATCTCGTCCCCATCCAGTGCTGGCATGTCTCTCTGACTTGCAAAAAACCCCAACAAACCTGCTTCTGTCGCTCTTCCTTAATTGGACATTATCCAAATTTCATCAGGCTCCTAGTTTTGCCCAAATTATGTTTGTCTGGTCCTGCCACCAATAATCTAATCTAAACCATCAGGTAATTTTGTCCACCTATGCCTGCTAAAAGAGGTTGGGATCTGGCTTTGGCTCTCTTCCCACGGAAAATTTCCATTCCATTCAATGGCAGCAGGATGAGTCCATTAGTTTGCAAATCAAGGAAGGACTTTAAAGAGTGATATCTCTTCCTAAATACCTTGGAGATATTTGGGAAATAACTCTGGTGAATATTTCTGTGCTAGGATGGATGATATGTGAGTTAGATTAGAAGTGGTCCAGTTAGCATTTAGAACAGCCAGAAACTGTGGTCCAAATGCTAAAGATGCAGCTCTAGCCTGCTATTAATTAATGTACAAAAGAGTTATGACATAAGAAGTGACTCCAATATATAGCCTATACGAATGCATATGACACTGCAGACTCTTGTCTGCACGAGCACAACAAAAGGAAATAAACCCTAGGAAACAGGTAAATAGTTATTAAACGGTGACCTGGTGTCCCACCAGCAGACTGTGCCTGCTGCAGGAGGCTGAGCAAGGCTGAGGCTAACGGGTAACCTGCGACCCACCAAAAGGGTCTTTAACTGCTCTGTGATATATGTGGGAGCAAATTACTTTCTATTGCTGAGCCTAAAAGTTTTCAAGGCACTTTTTTTTTCTTTTCTTTTCCTTTTTTTTTTTTCCTCCGTTCATGACAGACTAAAGAACTCATTGGCGCTGTAATGAAAGGCAGACTGCGTTCCCTGTCATGTCAAGAACGCTGCATCGGGAAAGTCGACATGATTTCATGGCTAATGATTCACTCGCTAATATCAATGTGGGCTGCAGTGAGGATAACCAAGTTGAGCTGTCTTAGATCAAATGATTCAATTAGGCCAGCTGTCCCTATTTGTCATGGCTCAACTCGCTTTCAAATTACCTTTCCAAAGTGTGTACGTGCCTTAGCATAGAACTTAACAGCTCAACTGTTTTACAAAAAGGGGATATTTAGGCATGATGATAAGGGGGAAGAAAGACATCCCTTTTTATCTGCACTGAATGTTTTTCCTTAGCAGTTACAGTATGTATTTGCCAGGCTAAACTTTAAACATCACAGTCGAATGTGAATCACTCGCCTCTCCTGATGACAGCACTCTTAGATTTCTAGACTATTTTTCAACAGGTTAATGAAAATAGAAAAGAAAATCTAATGGGGTGTTGCTTGTGCACGGGGACATTCAACACAGGAAGGAGCAAACGGTTCATAGAACCCAGTAAATAAATGCACAGTCCCTCAAACGTATCCTTTAGGCTTAAAATGAGCTAAAGTCAAAAATGGCCGATGATCGTTCATATGATGTCTAGCGAAGGGCTTTTCTGCAATGTGTTGGTTATCTTGGTTAAGCTACTTATTCTTTGATACGTTGCCCTCAGGAGAGCCACGCTGTCGTCCCTTGGTAGCAGCCCTCGATGCCGCAGCGGTGAGCGCTCTGCAGAGGCAAACCGGAGCTGGTGGCTGGCGATGTCAGCGCGCAGACCGGGGGCTGAATAGGCATGGAAATTCAATTACCCTTGGTGGTCCCTGCAGTGCCGGGCAGGAAGCTTCTGCTGAGGTTGAAGCAGAAAGGAGGCTGTGCTTGCAGAGCTTTCACCCGTGGGCATTGATTGACTTTTTAGTATTGCAGAGGTGATAAATGGGGGGAAGAACAACCTGGATGTACATGAAACAGCTGAAAGTTATTACAAACATACAATCACAGCTGTTAATAAAGTCTCACGTATTTCCTGCAGTTGGATTTGGCTGATAATTTGGGTCTTCTCACTTTAAATATTTTAATAAGATTCCAGTGGTGTCTGAAAAATTCTCCCCTGCTCTCTGTGTGGCTTATTTCGCGCTATATGTATTTATTTTGCCTAAGCTCTCTCTGGCAATCATACCAAGTTGGAAAATAGCAGTAGTATTTACTAGAAAAATAAGACAGTTTCTCCCTACTCTGGACTGAATATCTTGTAATTTTGTGATCATGCTGTCAAGAAAAATATACTGTTGGTTTTGAAAAATGTTATATTAGGGAAGTATTTTCCATTTATCTAAGAGGAACAGTTAAAACTGGAACAGGCTGAACTTTGGTTCTGAAAATTTGTGAAGGCTTGTTTTTTTATTATCCACATCTTTCACTGAAAACAGAAATATCAATTTAAACAGTGTGATTGAAATACCAAAAATCAGAAAATTTTGAAGAGCTCTGTTTAGGATTTGTTCATCTTCTGATGGATTATGTTGAACAGTGATCTGTGAAGTCCTTTGAGCTGATTGGTGGGACACATTGGGCATGCAATGAATATGTTAATTGGATGGTAATATAGAGAGATGCAATAAATCCTCATTTGAATTGTATAGCCCAGAACAGCTCTCTGGACCCTTTTGTTCATAATCATGGTTAGGGTTACGGACTGCTGAGATTAGTGCCCTGATGCGCAGAGTTAAGAGTCTGCGAAGTCTCCAGCAATGATACTTGAAGATCCTTCTGAAAATGAAAATATATGGATCCAAAACTTTCTTATATCAAGTTTTCTTTTTTTTTTTTTCCCCCCCCAGAAAACTGGGGAAATTTGCCAGCTTTAAACCAATATGACTCAGCAGGATTATGAGAGAGTAGGCGGAGTACTGCTCTCCCTCCTGCTCTAGTATAGAAGTGCTGCTGGTTTGTACTCAAGCTCTAACATTTCTCTGGTACAGTCTCACAAATTTTCTCTTCCTCATACCCATTGTTGGATTTTTTTCAGTGGGAAGTGGGGTATCAACACAGATTGTCCTCTAGAATCAAGACTATTTCTGACTTTTTGAATCGCAATCTTAAAGCACTCAGCAAGATTTTACAAGGAGAGCACAGAAGACTAAATCCACTTATCCTGGGCTGACACGCTCATGCAGTGATAACTTCCATGTGGATAGCTTCATTCTCTCTGCCTCCTCCCTCTCATTTTCGGTTCTGCAATGCTTTTCTCCAATGATAACGGAAAGATCATTACCGTGTGTTTGCCTCCTCTTCATTTTAAGGAAAACTTAAGATACCACCATAGACTAAAAAGTTGCAGAAACACATAGGAGCAAAGAAAAGCCAGCCGTTCCTCAGACAAAGCCCACTGCCTGGGTGAGATGCACCTCGACGTAATTCTCCTGCAGTCTCACCATTGGCTTGGAAAGTTCATGACACACTAGGGGTCTAAAATGCCTAAACTGGCCTTCTGCCTCCTGCTCCTGCCAGATATATCCACGCATGGGTGTAAAAGTAATATGTCAGTATATATTGCCTGGCTCATACATACCCAGTACTAAAGAGAGTCCAAGATGCAATCATGCTATATCAGTAAAATATTAACTCTCAAGAAGTAGAATGGAGTTTGCCTGCTGTCTAAATTAATAAACACAGGTAAACAGATTTACCAGCCTTATGCCTGGTATTTATATTTGTTAATTAATTCAGTTAATCAAAAACACAATGCATTTTGCAGCTTGTAGTCTCTGGTTTTGGCTGCAAAAGACATAACTATGGATGGGAAGACTCTAGAGCTGAAGAAAAAGGAAAGATTTGGTGTGGGTTTTAGTGGAAAAGCTTTTCAAAGGTCAGAAAAACCTGAATGATTACAGTCAGGAAATGTGGCCTGATCAAGCTGGTGCATTAGGTTTTTCATTCATTTCTGTCTGCTATGTTTTCTTCTTTCTTATTCCTGATATACAAATCTTGGCAAGGAGGTACAATCTAAGAAAAATGACATTTTCCTTCCAGAGATTTTAAAATGCAAAGAGACTGCTAAATAGCTTTCTGACTGTATTGAAAAATTCCCTTGAGCTTTGCCTTGAAAAATACTTTTCAGTGCTCACATTTCAGCCTTTCTGCGTTTTCTCTTCCATTTGGCCATTGCTCAGGGGGGTACATTTCCCGTCTACAGTCTCTGCTCACTTGGAATAGTGTTTGTTTGCATGAGTAAACCAACTAAAGTGGCTATCACTGAAGTCATAACTAGAAGAGGAAACCAGTTGGGACTATTCCCATGTGAAGTGAGTCAGGTTGCTGAATCAGGCCTGTGTGTGAATTTTTCTGTGTCCCAAAGGTATTTTTCCCACCTAATTAGAAAAAAATGTTCTTCTAGAGCACCAGGCAACAAAAGCCTGGGAATTCAAAGTGTGGGGGGGACGTAATGTCCTTTTAGCTCTTCCCTCTCACCTTTCCTTCATTTTCCTTCCTATAGTGTGAGTAAAAAGGAAGCTCTCTGGTGATTTGTATAATTTGAGGCTTTTATCAGTTTGTCATTTTTGTTCTATTCTTGCCCAAATATATGGTACATGTAGTATTTTCTTTTTAAATCTAAGCATCCCCCTTGTGCCTAGTTTTATCTTAAAGACAACATAGAATTGCAAGGCGTTAATGGTTTTATTGTGCGGTATATGTCTTAGCTTCCCCTTCTGTATCAAAGTAAGGCTGGAGAGTGTAAAAACAGAAAAAATATGAAAACTGCAAAGACATTTAATGTGTAAAAAAGGACCAACTAATGTGTGTCAGCTCAGCCGGATGCCCAAGGCTAAATCTCTTGATGTGAGATAGTGATTCAGCTGTCAAGGTGCCTGAGTAGACTTGTGGTCATCATAATGATTGGCTATGGATTTTTTTTGTGGGTTTTTTAATTATTTTTTTATTTTATTTTTTAGAAAGGCAATAAACAGAAAAGGTCAAAGTTATTCAAATGAACCACAGCCCATTTTGGTGAAAATATAGCAGGGCTCGTTAACTCAATTCACATCTTTTGTGTCAGTTTTCTAACATACCATACATCTGGAAAAATGCAGTGATTTGTAAAAGACATAATGTGCCTCTTTCCCTCAAAGGTTTTGTTTACAGTATGTAATAAAATATGATACAGTTTTTCATGGAGATGGGATCTGATAATTTGTTTAGATATAATATGAAAGTATCAGTCTGTGAAATGAACAACATAAAAAGTAAGCAAATGCTCAAGATGTGTCAGCTAACAAAACAGCAAGTTCCAAAACACACATATTCAAGTGAAAATCAAAGGCTTGGGCAACAATATTATTATTTTTTTTCCATTAACATCAGCCCCTTCAGATAGCGTCTAATATTTTGATGTTGACTGCCATTAGAGTCCTTCATACTCCAAGCAAAACTTACCTCTAGCCAGCTGAAAATCCGGGTAATGAACAGAGAACTCAGGTTTTCAGGTATCCCAAAGTATCAACACTTCATAAGAACATACACACTGAGTCAGCCCGAAGGTCCCCACCTAGTTTGACGTGCTGCTGATGCTGTTGGCTAATACTGAATGTTTGGGGAAAGCATGTCTTAATTTGGAAGAGTGGTTAAGTCATATTTAACTCTTGGGTTTAACCTATGTAGACTTTCCTTCATAATTCTTTGTTCATTTCAGATTAGCAGCCTTGAAGTATGTGGTGTTAGCCTTTAATTGTGGAATATTTAGCACGTGTGTCAGAAGTTTGTAAGTCAACCCCCACTCTTCCCTTTCGGCTTGTGCAGGTGCTCTCAGTCTTTAAAAGCAACTGTTGGAGAATGCTTTTGCAAACTGTCAGGAAACAAATGACATTTGTGAAAAGGAGGATTTTTTTCCGTTCACAAATTGGAGGCAAATGTGTTTAAGAAGTGGTCAGAGCTATGATTTATGTCTTATCTGTGTCAAGATATTACATTGGGTATATATGCAAAGATATACCAGGGAAGCCAATTACAATTGGGGCCAATCTGATTTTAAACCAAAAAGATGAGAAACTTTATTCTTTGTAAATAATCCTCCTTGGAACAAAACCAGCTTCACCTTACAGTGAGCTTCTCTGCTTTGCAGTCATGCTGGCCCATTTCAGACTCCTCTACGTCATACCCCTTACGCAAGTGCTGTTTCTGAATGGAGCCATCCTTGTTAAATGACATTCATTTTGCCCAGCTTTAGGCTCTTTGTACAATACAGAACATTAGGACTAGCTCCTCTGGGTTCCCTATGTGTTCAGTGGAGAGAGAAAGGATCCTCCAGAGGGTGATTCAGAGTGGGAGTAAATTAACTCAGGTTAATTTACACAACCTAGTTACTACTTACAGTGAGACACTGTGAATACCTCGTCTGTATGCCCTCTGCAGCCCTGCGTTTTATTGCTGGGTACCAAAAAGCCCTATGAAAAAGCAAAGCCACCTCCCTCCCCTTGTCAGGCTGAACTGAACTTGGATCTTGTATCTGTGAGAATTAGGAGCTGGATGAATTGTCACCTGGATGGCTGGACAAGAGTTGGAACCTGGCATGAGTAAAACATATGAATCAGCTCTGGTGAAGAGTCAGGAAAATTCATGAGGTTTCTCCAGGCGCAGGACTCCTTGCAGGCATCCCGCTGCAGAAAGACCACCAAGCCCCAAGAAAGTTATTGCACCGGGGACTATCTGCCCAGAATGGGGAGAAGCTGATCTGGGTGTGGATATAAAGTTTAACAAATAAAGTATCTTAAACTGGCGTTGCAAAGTGGACATGGTTCAGTTTTATGCAGTCAAATTGGTATGACCGGTGTAAACGAGTCACATCAGTGTGAAGTCCCTGGGCATGGGTGACTTGGCTTATGGCATTGAAAAACACGTAAAGAAGCAGCAAGAGTATCAATTCACTATATTAGTAAGCTTTAATATAACTAAAGTGTTTCTGCTTAAATAGAAGTTTGGGTAGGGGAGAAGGTAAAAAAGAGCATATTTTCCTTGTGAAAGGTGCAAGTAGGCTGTATGTTGAAGGCCTAAACCGTTCCCTGGCTGTTGGACTGCATTTTAACTCCAACTTTCAGGTATTCAAGAGATCAAGGCAGCCCAAGCAGTGAATAACATGACTGCAAGGGGTTAACAGACAATTTATGTAAAGTCTTAGTATTCTGCAAAATGAAATGTGCATGTGAAATGGAAAAAAAAAAAAGGAAAAGATTATATTTGTCAGCTGTGCTACCATATGTTGCTCTGGCGGAAGCACAGCAAAATGGTGACAATTTCTATTTTATTGAATGAGGATCTGTGTTGATTTCCATTATTTGAGAGTGTCTCTGGACAAACAGAGGTATCTTCATTATCACATAAAACTGTGCTCACCAGTAACCTCGAATATCCATGGCTACAGGGTGACCTGGGATTGCAGTCTCCTTGAAAATAAAATATCAGAGAATCAGTTCAATCCATCTGCATATTTTAATGGATTCAGCCCTTGGAGGGCATGGGGGAATAGTCTTGTGAAAAGATAAGTGGCAGATACAGGAAATATAGACAAATTTGAAGCTCTTTAAAATCTGAGGAGAACTTATCTCATCAGCATGATTAAAACAAGTGCGTGCAAAGGCTTTGGTGCTTGCGGACTACTCTCAGCCATCTGGTCATGCTGGGAGGCAGGGCTTCATGGTTTGGGCGCAGAGCTGCACAAACATAACTAAATTTCTCTTGGACATAGGCTGATACGTTTGCTTAGCTCTGCTGTGTCATATGGGCTTACTTGTTGGGGTTTTGCAGGGTGAGGGGCATCTGTGCCATTCCCTTTTCCATGGTATAGATATGTTCTAGATGCTGCTGCTTTTGTTATTCTAGGATCACAGCTTTCTCTCAAGATTTTTCTCAGCTTGCCAGGACCTCAACTTGTGAGCTGCAGTGAGCTGGGTGCTAAGTGTAGCTGAGCATCCGGGGCTCTCCTTAACTCCATGTGCACTGAGGGAGCACAGCGTTTCTCTGGGCCATATGTCAAATGCAAGGCATGAGAAAATAGTTCCATAGGGCACTAGAAATGATGCTCATTTGCTTTCAGGACAGCAAAAGTCAAGCTTTTGTTGCTTCTCCTGCTTAATGGTGCTCAGCATCCCTTGAGTCTTTCTCCTTCCAGTGACCACAAAACTTTTGTATTCTCTCCATGCCAACCTTGCCTCTGAGGTGGCACCATCATTTTCTGGATAATGACGTCACAGGGCATTACAGTACATCTATTTTGCCTCAGCAAACATGCCAGGCTGTTTTCAGCTACCTGAATGTCCAACCTGGGAAGGCAGAGAAGTGCCTGCTCTGGCACCACGTGCACCAGTGGGAGCAGGCCGGTTGTGTTTGTGCAGTGCTGTACCCAGCCCCTTAATCCCTGCCAAAGACACAGCTAGGCAATAACCAGGCAGGGCTGGCTTTTGGCTGGCCAGTGTTGGTCTGCCGGATCAGGCACCCAGCCCTGAGCATCCCATCCCCACATCAGTGTCCTCTGTGTTATATGGCCCAGGGGCTCCTGCAGGAACGGGTGGGATGCGTTCTCCAAGTGCTGGAGTGCAGCATCCTTGGAGAGAAAGGCACTCTGTTTTCCACGGGTAAGGCTAGCACCACCTGGTTCTTGGTCAGATAGAAAAGTACCATGGTAATGAGTAGAGATGAGGGCTTCTTACTTTTGATGTCACCTGAGGCAATGAAATCGTTCAAATCAATGTAATGTTCCTACGTGCCCAAACGGAAAAGGGATGTGATCGTACAAGCTGAGCATTCACTGCCATAATGGATGGGTTGGTAGGACAATTATTTGCCAGATACTGACAGCTATTTGCTAACAGATATGCTAACAGACCATTTGGAAGGGAGAGGTAAGTTTCTGGTTCAAATTCAGGGCATTGCAATTCTTAAAGGAGAGTAAAGTGCATTGATTTGCTATCCCCTCCCCTCCTGTTTTGCGGCAGGCAAGTTTGGGGCTGCAGAATCACTCTCACTTCCCTTGCTGTGATTGTAGGTACCAAATCAATACAACTGCATGATACCAAGGTGAGCTGTGCAGCTGCTGAGGAACTACATTTTGGAAAAAGCAGAAAAGTAAAATCTTGATTTCTTGCATTCATGTTGCTTGGTGTTTCCAAGGCCATTCTGCCTTACACTGTTAGGGCATCTTGCTGGTCATGGAAAGTTCTATTTTCAACAGCTACTGAGACGCCTTGTGAGACAGCGATTGTGATTTGCTTTTAGTAAGCTTGGGTCAATAGGTACACATGCATGGTTCTTGCCATTGCATTAAAGAAAGTTCTTGTGTCTCAATTTTGCAACTCTTCTTTGGCCATGGTTTTATGTGCTAAATCATCTGTAATGTACAGTGGGATACCTTGTACTGAGCAACCATGGAACAAACTTCCACAGGTTAACCTTTGTTGTTTAAATCTGATTATTTAGTTCTGGGGACTGTATATATAGTGCTTTTATAACGTGATCATCCTTCATTGCAAATAATAAAACATTTTTTCATTCTAACAGAAGCCACACCTTGTTACTTGTCCTTCAGATTGACTTTCTTAGGACACATTTGATTTCTGCTGGGTTTTTTTAATATTGTGGGCTTGGAAGAGAATAAATGAGGACAAATCACCTACTGGTAAAGTGAATAATATGTTTTTGATGTTTCTGTCCTAGGGTTTTTTTTTTCCACTCTTGGTATTTGCTTTCTGAGTGCTTTTGCACATCAAAGCAAAGCTCTAAGTAAGAAGTCCATATTATGCTCAAGTTTTTTAAAAAGTAACTACTCCATCCTGAAATGGAAATATCATAAAATCATTAAATTTAGGAGTTGGTAGTAATAGTAACTATTTCTCAGACTTCTTAAAAAGCTGGCAAGCTGGTTTTGTTTTTAATCATTCTTTTTGATCTTAAAGTGGAACCTAGGCAAATAACTAATCTTTTACTGAACTAATTGAGCTGATCTGTAAACTAGATATCCTCTTAAGCTGAGTATGTTAGCTAGAATATTTTTAGTGTCTAGATTTTCATTAGGGAAGGTGATATATGACTGAGGCCATCCTGCACAATGTGTCTTGATACAGGTCTCTCCATACATCACTGTGCATGCACTATTGATTGCAAGTCTGTGTCATAACTGCTGGTGATGAAGCAGAATAAATTATTCATTTATTTAAGATGTATGTTTTACTGCAATCTGACTGTCTTTTGCATACATCTCTCCTTTTAAATGTAAACATATTAAAACTTAAACTTGAAACTATGGCAGCATATGTTTAGACATAACTTCCAGTAATCTATTTAAATAACTTATGATGAGTAAAACTTAAACAGCACGTCTTGAAAGTAAGTCAGATTGCTAAAGCAGGAGAAATCATTAGTTCAGTGTTTGAAAAGAAAGTGGAAAAAATTGCCTACTTTGGAGAGCTGTACCCTTTTTTGGAGGCTGTACTAATTTGACTTCAGAGTAGTTAGGGGTTTTTTTTTAAGTTTTTCTATAATGGAACAGAAGTTAAGAAACTCTTTGGGAGCTGAAAGTTTAGTAAAAGTAATTTTAGGAAATGTTATGTTTTACCCCTTTTTAATATGAATTAAAAAATAGGTTTGAGTGTCTAGGCATGGTTAGTTCTCATATCTTGAAGGACTTTCTAACTGCAGATCATCAAGCCTTTTTATAATAAATCAGTCATATTGAAATGCCTGTTGGTATTGGTATTTTTATCCAGCATATTTGAAATAATTTTATTTAACTACTAGAAATCTGCAATGTTAATTTTCTGCATTGTTAATTGAATTTTGATATCCACCCAAAAACAGTCTGGCATAAATGTGAAGTAAAGACACAATCTAGTAAATAGGAAAGGTGGTTTAACACAGTGTTTCATAATAAAATAAAAATAAGGAGAACACATGTATATTAAAAAATATAATTGCTTTCACCATGTATAGAATATTGTTCTGAAAAGAAATTCCAAATTTATTGTAAAAGCTCCTTTAGAGCATATTTATTTGCATCTAATGGTGCCAAATGGTGAATCAACATTTTCCAGAAAAAGAAATTGAAAGAGGCAGCTCCCATTAGAGTTCCCTTATCGTGTTTGGAGTGAAGTTCCTGAGTGTCATCACGTTTGTGCTATAAGCAAAAATCTGCGGCACTAGAGGGGAAAGTATCTGGTCCCCTCTTAATGTGTCGTCCCTGTGTTCGTGCACTTCAGAGAAGGTTTTGTTCTCATGCCCATCGTTAGCTGGTGAGATGGAGGTCTGTACACCGGTCCGGAGACTGCAACTCTTCTTAGGATCCATTTGGCAGCCAGTCTGAAAGCACATCATGGCATTTCTTTTGGATATTTTGACGGGGGTTGTTTGGAAGTGTTCCAAAAAAATTCCCCCGGGTTAAAAGAATTTTATTAACATTGCAAAGTAGAATTTTGAATGTCAGAATTAAAGCTGTCTGGCAAGCTGTGGCACCTTCAAGGGCAGGCATTAATATGCCATCTTTTATGATATGAATTGCTTTTTTTCTTTGGGCTTCATCCCATGCTTAGGTCAGATCTGCTTTCCGTCCTGTGGCAAGATTTGGAGAGTAAATGGCATGGTTAGTAAGTAGCATGATGGTATTTGGATTAATCAAGTATAGACAAGTAATCAAGTACAGATTAATCTGAGAAGAGTTATGAAAAATACTGATTTTAAACTAAGCGAACTAAGTGTTGATAAATGTGAAGTCATGTATACCGCAAAGAATAATAAGAATTATAATTTGCATATCCAGGCTCAAATTGTAACAGATTAATGAAAACTGCTCTTTGATGTATGATATTGATATACTATTATAGCAAAAGAAAATGGTGGCACGTATAAATAATTGTAAGAGAAAATAAGGGGAAACATTGTAAAACCACGTATAAATATATATCACTTGATGCACATTACCACAAAGGTAGTGGATAAACCTTGTTACAAAAAAGATCTAAGAGACAAATATAAGGTCTTGGGATAAATGAGGAAAATTATTAGATATATGTCAAACTTCTATGTGACAAGAGAAGGGAAGCTTGAGTATGTTCAGAGAAGGTGAATGGAAGCAAAAATATTAGATATCTGTAATCATGAATGGTTAAGAGAAGGTGAACCAGATGCTCATATTTTCCTTTCTCCAGAACAGCAAAAGAGATATTTGACATCTCTGAAAAGTGATGCAATTAAATGTGGCAGAAGGGACTTCTCTGTATCACTCACCGCTGACCTATGTGCAGGATATGAAAGCGTGGGATATTAGTAAGTGTAAGAACTTAGAATTTTAGATGATTCATGTTTATAGCTATAGTTATATTAGGCACGTAAGCACTTTTTTTGAGAAATAAAACTCTCATGCTTTAAAGGCATAAACTAGCTCTAGCACCAAATCTGATGGAGGCTAAAAATAAACTTTCCTTAAAATAATATATTCCCATCTTGCTCACTGCAAAGTGTTCTGCTCCATTTTCTGAAACTCTTTTGGAGTCTTTTTTCTGAAAACTTTGTCAGGTAAGATATCAGATGTGTCTAATCCAGACCTGGGTCCTATTCCAACTGTCTAGCAGAATCACATCTGGAAAGAGGATTCAAATGTAGGAACTGAGTCCAGATATGTCATTGCAAAGGCTGTCTAAGCCTAGAGAATCACTAACTGATTCCTATTCAAGCAATCTTCTGTAATATTATTTTGTGCCTTAGGGATGGCATTTCCCAAGCTTAATAGTTCATGTAAAATGAATTGGTGGGTTTTCTGGATTCAGTTTTTAGTGGGGTTTTTTAGGTGTGTGTGGTTTTTTTGTTTTTTTTGTTGTTTTTTTTTTTTTTAAGTATTTTGGACTATAGTCAAGAGTCTGTGAAGATCTTCCACTCTTGAACAAAAGAAAACAAATACTAAATGATCCTACCAACTTTGCTTTGTATGTGCAGATAGGGCACAGATTTAGTACAGTTTTCTTTCTGCGATGTGAATGTCGCTCTAGCTGGGGACCGGCGAACCTGAGGAGACATCCATATGGCATCTCTATGGAAACTGAGGATGGCAGATTCAATGCATCATTGTATCTGATAGTCCAAGTCTTGTAACATTTATTTTGTATCAGGAATCCAGCCTAAGAGGTTGGTTGATTGCTGTGACTCACTGAGTTGAAATGAGTTTGGATAATCTTCTACAAGGGACAACGAAATAATTGAAACACAGACTTGAAAGGTGCCTGAAGAGCCCAGCTAGTACAGCTGGTTGCTCTGAGGCAGGACCCAGCGCAGCTTGGCAAGCGCGTATGTGTTGCCTGCGTAGCTAGAGATGAGACAGCCGTACCTGGGTACCGATTCCTGGGTGCTGTAGGGCTGCTAAAAGGGCTGAGAGGATAGATTAGAAGAGAAGCTTGCTGGAAACCCTCCAGAGCCTGGGAAGCCACCAAAAGACTACCTTCAGGAAGATGTTAGTCTCCAGAGAAAGCTACTGCTGAAGCCTCTTAGGTCGTTAGTTTAGATAAGGATAAGTAGGCATTTTTGCTAAAGTTATTTTGGGAAGATTTTTCCTTGCATGTATGAAATGTCTTTCCTTCTGTTATAACATGTGTATATAGTTCAACACTTGTTTGTGTAATTCCCTGTACATATTTAGCCTGTAGTGTTTTATGTTAGACTTTAGAATAAACTTGTTTTGTCATTTTCCGCTCACCTTCTGTCTGCTATTTATAACTATATGGAACAGTAATTAAGGAGGGAACGAAACAGCCTAATGCGATCGCCCTTGAAACAGTATTCTGTAATGTAAGGAGGAATAAGAGAACTTATTCAGTTTGTGGGCAAAATTACAAATTTGCTAACAGATTTTTCATCATGTTTTCCTCCACGAGTGATATTGAATTCTTTCATTACTCTTTAATAATGTAGGGTATACAGGGATAAAACCTGATGTGCTGAGTATGGGTTACTATCAAAGCAGCTACCTTTCCTTTCTTGAGCCAAGTACTATTTGACAGTTTTAAAATAAAATGTACAAATAATTTATGGGAAAATGCACCAGTATTTTATAATGAGAAAAATATTGCATGTTTCAGACAATGCCATAATGACAAAAGAAAATCCTACCTGAGAATTTCATGCATCTGACCCCCTCATAATGGACCATGTCAAAATCCTAGGAAGGGAATGCAAGAAGGATATATGCATTTCTACCGTAGTAAAGCAATCATATCCCTGCTGCGTGCTGTTCATCTTTTGGGGTGGGTTTTGTTTTTTTTTTTCGTAATGCCCACATTCACAGGGTGATTAGGATATGCTGGAGCAGCTACTGCATAAAAATCTATGGTCATGGATTATGATAGAAGCAATTTGAATGTCTTTCAAAGCTGCTCCACTCTGTTCAGGTTCTTTACCACACCCAGTGCCATGGTATCTGAGTTTTCCCCTAGAGCATTAAATAACACGAGTAGAATCTGTCACATGTGGTTTGTTCTAGTATAAAAGCAAGGTTAGGTCAAAATCTTCTTCAACTTTCATAGTTAGACATGCTCCATAAATATGAGCTAATATACATATGTCATCTTTCTGATTGTTCTCAGACTTTTTGTTTTGCATCAGTCTCTTCTTTGAGATCTTTTTTTGCCAGTTTGGTACATTATTACAGTGTTGAATGACAAATGTCCAGCATTCAAAAAGCTGTTTTGAATCACAACATTGTATCAAATATGTGAGTGCCTTGGACAATCAAAATCTTTCAAAGACATGACAAATGCAAAATTACTTTCTTTTCTGTATTAAAGTATTGCAAACATCCCCTTACTGAGTTGCTAAAACTTTAGCTTGTACATTCTTGGAGCAAGGGACATTTTTGTGGATGTTATGTGTATGTAGTATTCTGAGCTATATAAATGCTTGCTTATGACACAGATGTAAAACAAGAAATTAAGACTTACGACAAGAAATGTTAAGACTTAATCTACTCCTTTGAGACTGTGACCTTCAAGGCTGTCACAAGTCTGAAAATAAGTCATCCATGTAGGCAGGTACCAGGAAGGCATGGGAAGTTGCTCAGTTTGGTGACTCTTCCTCAGTGTGTACTACTTAAGGCTTGCATTTGGAAATCACAATATTTTTGAGTGTCAGGGTCTACTCCGTATCAGCTGTCATTATTGGCTAATGATAATATTTGATAATCATGTTGGAATCTTATAGATTTTGACAATCTTTAACTGTTGGCTTTGTTATGGCAACATAACTACTACTCCAGCCAATCGATGTGTGAATGTGCCCAGTAACTTCTCACTTTATCATTCACTCAAGTTCAGACTCTTATCTCCTAGTACTAACAGAGCAAGCATTTTGATGGCACACTGAAATCTCTGCAACTGTGATACATTATATTCTTAGAGCCTCCCAGATTGCTAACTGCCTCATCAGATTCTTTAAGAATAGCTTTTGAACACTGTTTTGTAGACAGTTATACCACTCCATTCATCTTATATCTTTCAACAGATATCTTGTGCCAGTATGAGTTCGTACTTTCTATGCCCTGTCTACTTTTTGTGATTGTTTTATGAGGAAAACTTTGTTTTTGCTTTTAGTACCGGGAGGTCAATCTTAATTTTGCATGTGCTTAGAATGATGATAATGTATTTAGCTCCAGTATCTATTTTGAAATTTACTTTGACTGGTTATTTCCATTTTCACAAAGCCAATCTGTTATAGAATCTTGCTTTGATCAACAGACCCAACAAAGACCTCTGTTTTGGTATCAACATCATCCGAGCTTTGCCTTGTTGTGGTGCACTCATGAATATGTTTCCTTTTTATGTGTCTTTGCAACTTGTGCTGAGATTGACACACTTTGGCAAAATTTTATTGGAGATATGAGACAGCCCCCCCCTTACTCTGCATGCTTTTGTGTCTTGTTATGATTGCCTCCATATGGTGAACAAAGAACTTGAAACTCAGCCCAGTAATGTATAGTACTGGCTACCTAAATGTGTTCAGCCTAGTTAGATCAAAACTTATGGAGACTCAGTGATACTGTACTATTGGAGGTTATTTTAGTCAAGCTAGGAGGTAGTGTGCAAGAGAGAGCTGCTGAGATCTCAGTCAATGGTTTGACAGCTCAGTCATCAAGTTCTTTTGCATTTACTGCTGTTGAATGACATCGCTTTGGTACCCTTGGAGGACCTGATTGTTCCCGGAGGGTTAAATAAGTGGGAGAATGCCAGAAATACAAGGAGTTAAGTGGACAGAGTAGGGCATGGTTTGATAAAGCAATAAGAGACCTTAGTTGGGTGTTCGTGCCCATTCACGATTTCATTTACACAAATGGATAAGTCTGCCATGATCGGTTTTTACTTTTTACCACTGAATGAATATACTTATACTTCTCAGTGGTGTGCATTGGGGGCTGAGCAAAAGAAAAAGTTTGTAGCATCCTTTCCTCTTATATTTTACGAATACTAAGCCTTTTTCTATTGATACGACTGAACTTTTACACTGAAACAAGCTCACTGCAGTTCAAAAAACATGATTAAATATTTTGTCCAAAGCTCAAGTTTGGTGAAAACTTCACAAAACTATTTGACTAATTATTTTTGATGGAAGAGATGAACACAAATTACAACAATTTTTGGATTACAAATGTTACAGCAGTTTGCTTGGGCCAGAGGGCACCGTCGCAAAATTAACAGGAAAATAACTGTAAAAGAAAGTGAAGTTGCTTAATTGGATTTCATTATATAACATAAGTTATAAGTTATAACATAAGCTAAAGGATATGTCTGACCTATTGTGTGGGATGGGATACCAAGCCAAATGAAAAACCTCTGACATTTTCTGATAAGGTAAAAACTGTAGGAGTGAATAATCCTGTTATAGACAGCATGTGTAATGATGAACAACAGGTGCTCACTTCTTGACGAGGGAAAAGGAATTTATTTATTTTAAATTTGGACAATGTAAATTTCCCTGCCTACTCACTGAGTTCAATTAAATAGAAATTAGAAAACTTTTGCTTTAAATCAAGGGATGGCAGTAGCTTATGCAGAAGGAATTGTGATAACACATGGCAAAACTCAACTGCCCTATTTTTTATGTTGTTGCTGTATGACCTTTTTCTTCCTGTGCTACCTATTTTGCTGAGATAATAAACTCTTAAGAGCAGGGGCCTTGTGTTTGTACTGGCCTGTGAAATATTTGGCATGGCTTCTCTGCAGAAGTAATGTAATAGAGGTATAAAAATGGACTAGAGACTTTTGTGATTTTCTTTTGTCCCATTGTAGATTCTTTCAGATCCTCTAAGCAGTCTAATACCCCAAGCTCAGTTAAAATCCTACACTAAAAGAGAAGCTGCATCCTCTTCAACAAAACTCAGCTGAACACTTTCTATAAGACTATATCTCAGTAAATCTCATCTGTTCATCAGTGTTCAACATGTGAAAAAAATAATTCAAAATTTACCTAATGTAATGGGCTTGTTATTCCTATAGATTGATGCATTTCAAAGAAATGTAAGAGATGCTAAGACAATTTTTTTCTCAGTGGCTTAGTACTCTGGAAAATTTATTTCTCTGTATGAGAGTTCTTTTTTTATCAGTGGGTTCTTCTTCAAGGACAGCTTTTGATAGCATTTGATGATAGGCCAGAATGTTATCTTATCAAATGTTAGAAAATCCAACTTCATTTGGTAACGCTGGGATTTCCTCAATCTTTTCTGATGCTAACCTTGGTATAGACTGCAGGAACGGTTGGATATCTTGACATGAGATCTATCTCTACCCCTTTCCACTGGGATCTTTGGGTTTTGTGATTCTTGATTGCAAACGTTTGTTCTATTGCCCTAAATTTAAATGTGAAAAATCATCCTTTTATAGTAGTTGGAAAGATGCTCTTGACTTGGTAATGTACAAGCATTGCAGAAGTCTCCAGGGATTACAAGTGGCTTTATTGCCTTTTCCTACTGTCATGCTCTAAACCAAGAGCAGCTAAGTAAAGATTTCATTTAAATATAATACAAGCGGTAATCATTGTAAATTAAATACAGTTATTAAAACATGCTGTTGAAATCCTTTATATTTACATTATAAATGACGTATCTATGCCAGACTCTCTATGTCACAGAAATGGATACTGGTATTCATGAAATGTATGATACATATTCAGTTAAATATATGCTAATAACATATCATATCATATCATAAAACAACCAAGGCAGTGGTTTTGTTAAAAAGAAACAGCAAATTGTACCTTATAACCCCATGCGCGTGGCATTAAATCTGTCCTCTGTATTTTGTGCTTCTCACATGCATAAGTGAAATGGATTTCTTTGCATCTGACCAACGCATAAACCGCAGGGAAATGTTTTTAATAGGATTCATTGTGATTAGGAGCTGTGGAATAGCCCCATAGTCATAGCAATGTTAGAATGCCACAACTATTTGATAGGAGACATTTCAATCTGTCATCATCTTGTGTGCCCTGACCCCGATAATACACCCCATTCAACCTGAGGCACAAACAGAAATGGTGAGGTAGGGTTGTGTTTGGTTTTTTTTCTTTTAGCACAGCACCAGTCACAGCTTTTATGGGTTCCTGAGAGAAGAAAAAGCGTTTTTATTTCCTGCGCTGCTCATCCCTTATCTAACCATTTTAAAAGATATTTTGTTTCCTGAAACACAATAAACAAGTAGAAGGGGGAGAAAAATCCTTCCTTAGGTAACCTCAGAACAGAAGAACTTTGTGCATTATGCAGCTCAGGCCATGCCAAAATGCAATTTGGAGGGTGTCCAGCACTTCATTGGAAAGTAATGGTTTTCACTGAACTGAGTTATGACCAGCTGTTTACAGACAGTCTGTGACATACTGATAGAGCAGAACACCGTATGTTGCTTTCCAAATCAAATGATACAAGAAGTGTGACAGAGTGGAGAAACATCTGTCATTAGCAATTTTCAGCACGCTTCACTAATTCTGGACAAAATACGAGTAATGAACTTACCGCAGGAAACTTCAAATACTACCACTGCTGAAACAAGGATATAAACAGCTAGTGCTCCTAATGGCGTCTAATTTAATTCATTTGCGGTAAGAAACAAACAAAGTGGGTTATTTGTTTTTGATCATGGGGTAGTAAATAGTAATGCTGATCACAAACATTCATTTTAATCAAAGAAAAAGGGATCGTGGAACTCAGCTTTCCTCAAGTTCAGACAGAAGGTAATTATCAGGTGCTTTTTTTTCTTAGTCTTTTTTAATATCAGTGATTTGGGTGCTATTTATTTATTTATTTATTTATTAGCAAGGTTGTTTCAGAATAGGCCAAGGAGAAGTTACAACATTACAGATACCGTCTTTCTTTGCCTTGGTCCTCTCCTTTGCATTTCCCTCAGTCATGTCCTCCTGAATCTTCAGAGCAAAACTTCAAGTTTTCTGCAGAGTATCACTCATCAGTGGGCATGCAGACAACGGTGAAAGTAGTTCAATGATGGTTTTTACTCCATTTTCCTGCATTATGGCACTGCTGCTGCTGTTCAAAACCTCATGGTTCCAGATGTACGTTTTTTTTTAAAGCTGCACTTGAATGTGTATGTGGCCCCTATATGTTACACACTTTAGTATTTTCTGGTTGATTTCTCTATTTGCATCATAACTGGAGCCCAACCACTGTAATTTTGTGATGATTTTCACTTTGCCTTTGAAATCAATAGAGTTGTTCTGCCATTCGCATTCAGGGGCTTTGGTTTCCCCTTACCACTGATAACACAGCAAATTTCTGAAACTGTCAGGATTAAGTGGCAGTCCACAGGGGAAAAGGGGAGAAAATGAAAGGACAGGTTGTTACTCTTTAAATGAACTTTCAACTAATGTTCACACAAAGCTATAATATGAAATGCAGAGGATAGATTTAGTTCAATCCATTGGTGTCCCACCTATGGGACTTCCCTTGGAATGGATCCCAGACCAAGAGAGTGAAAGCCATTTCGAACTGATGACTGTAAAATGAGTGTAGGAGGTCTTTGAGTAGCTGCGTAATTGCAAAATTATTCATGATAATAAAAGCACTAATCTAGAATTCCCAGTTTCTTGGAGAATTTCCTGAGATGCCACAGGAAAATTGTGTAACTTCCTAACATCTTGGATATGCCAAACTGGTCCAAGCACAATATGAAAAAGAAGAGAAAGTTCATGGAAATATTTTTTATGATAGAAATATTTTTCTCCCGCTTTAATGCAGAAAAGGAAAACTACTTAGCAGAAAACATTTCAAGAACTGCAAATATGAAGTTCCTCTAATTCTTATAGACATCTAGACAGGAGAGCAAAGCAAAGGGAAAATACAGGTATCATTGACACCCGTCATTATGTTTGTGATCTAGATAATAAAGTAAGCAGACCCAAGCAATTCGCTAACACTAACGCTATTCTTTACATAAACAGTAAATGTTTAGATTTTCCTGTTCACTGACTAACAGCACACATATCATAAACACTAAGCTGTTATAGTACGTTTCGTGTGTTGATTCACTTTAACAGTTGTTAGTGTGAAGACAGGAAAAGAAAAGTGGGTGTAATGAGACCATGTGCAGTATGCTGTGAAAACAGAGGCCCTTATTTGGCATAATGGGTTGCACCATAAGGGCCATAAAATTGTGCATGTGTTAGTATCATTTTAATTATTACGGGTGCCACATGTTAAGCAGAATAGCGGAACTACTAAAACAGCTTCAAAATCCTTACTGCTGATCGCTGCATTTAATTACAAATAGGAACATTTGGAGATAGGTCACCATAAAACCCTTCTGTTGTCAAATGAGCTCAAATCTGATTTTTGTAATTATGTTTTTATACCACAGATCCTGTTGAATAACTATAGGGAATAAAATTTTAATAAGTACTGATTAAATGCAGGTACATCTTGCTTCCTAAGAATATTTATGAATGTTCTTCGCTACTTACATCAAGGTACCATCACTGCTTCTGTTTTGGTCAGTGGTGATCATTCAGCCTTAATGCAAATAAGCTGAATAACTTTATGTGCCATGAAATATTGTTTTTTTTCAGTGAAGCATAAAAGCACTGGATTTCAATTATTCATTCTGTTTGCTAGAGCTGTGTACTCTAATCCTCTAGTACCAAGGCACTTTCATTATAAAACTATGCGTAACATGCAGGAAGATACTATAATTAACGTTCCTAAGGCAGAGGTTTGGTGTAAGGAATGATAACTTTTATTGGTCTGTCCCCTTTTCCATTGTACTAGCATGTTCTTCAGTTCATGTTAATAATGTTCTTTGTTAGTCTCAAAATGAAAGTTGAAAATACATTGAATTTGCAGTTTAACAGGTTAAAAATCACTAGGATATTAAAAGGTGCTAAAAATGGTAATTTTGGACTTAGATAGGCAAACTTGCATTTTATGTAAATTTCTCTAACCAGACATTTATCTTGGGAGGAATGAAAAAATTAAAGATGTATTCAGTGATATAAAAGGAAAGTAGAAATTAAATAAATATGTAGATTCATCATAGGTTGTAGGCTGGATTTTGAGTTATACTGAGGACAGCAACATTGTATTTGACTATATTGTTCAAACAAGATTAAAGTGAGAATATATCTACCTGTATATATCCCGGCGCATTTACTTGTTCATACTCCATGTTTCCTTTTTGGAGATACATGAAAACCTAAACCAGGCTTGACCTTGTTGTTTTTCAGTTTTAAATATTGTCATCCATTAGAATGTTAAAAACAACTAGACGTTGTAATGCCTAAGGGAGGAAATCTTTTTTGTGAGAGATTACCATTGGACTCATGGGCTCACACCCAGTTCAGAACATGCTCCAGCGCTACTGCATGTACACTGGCTTCAGGAGACCATCAACTGGAAATAAGTAAATATACAGTGCCTCCTGGAAAGAGACTGATGTAATTTGTAAAATGTTCAGTAGAAGAGAATGACTTTGCCAGTTTTGATGCAGACTGACTGCTCTGCATCATGTAACTGCATGGTAAAAAACTCATTTAACCCAAACAGCGGTCCAAGAATCTATGGCCTGGCTCACAAGAAAAGAGGAAAACTCTTGTTGACTTTCATAACCTTTTCCAAAACGTGATTGAATGAGTGCTAAATAAAGACCTCCGGATGTACTGACTGACAAGAAAACAGCCCAGAAGCTTTGGGAATGGCAGTAGGCAAGTAACACTAGAAAATAATGAGCTCCTCTGTACTAGAACATTTGCAGGTTGTGTGCACGTCATGCAGAAACATTTGTACCCAACAGGGTAAAGACACAGATATTGATGGAAGTCTGGCTCCTTTCTGATCCCAGACCAGTTTGCACACTAGTACGACTCCGTTGGAACTCATATTATTTGTAGTCCTCTCTGTGAGGGCAGAATGGACTCCTTGTCGCACTCTGGCTCATCATTGGAATAATGCGCTATCTCTATGTCTAATGAAATTGCCTCTCACTAATGTGAAAATCTCATATGCCAATGTCACCCTCCTTCTAAAACACAGGTGGCTAAAATGAAACACTTGGCTTCAGTACTTCTGTTGCCACTCTGAATCCCATGGAGCTCTGGTTGTGATCCTATTTCACACTGTAAGGCGTGCTTAGTGTTGGACGGAATTATGTCCTTGCAGGGGAAAAGTAATAATAAAGGAGTGAGAAGAATACTCAGCTGATTCACCATCTTGTAGAGAAGGAGAAAAAAATGACATAAAAGATGCGTTTTATCTGTGGGGTTTGTTCCAGGTTAATTCCATGAACTGGTCTTGCTCTGCAATTGCAAGAATACGAATCACCTAGCAATAAGAGAAGAGGGAAGGGGATATCAATATAAATGGGAGATGATAAAGAATGGTAAGACATTATCTTACACAGTAGCACTACCGAGCCTGTAGGAATCCATTTGAGCTGAGTGGCAGATCTTGGGTTTTGATGTTGAAATGTGTTGAGAAGGGGAAAAGGTTAGAAACAGTAAAATAATGGTTCTAAACATGCATTTCTTTCCTGGGAAACAGACTATTTTACATAATCATTTATTTAACTTTAGTGTTTTGCTTCTTCACCAATCAAACCAATCACATCTTCTCTTATCTAATTTGTATCATTTCTCAGGGAATAAAGACCGTCATCCAACTGGTCACTGGTTACATTTAAAATCTGAGTTTATTACTAACTTTTTAGTAAAGAAATTCTTTGATAGTTCCAATCAGAGGAAAAATATCTTAATATGTTGCTATAAATTAAAAAGTCTCATCACAGGAACCTACAGTTTCAGTGACTGCATTAAATATATTTTGTGTTCTTACTTCTCCATCACTGGTACCTTGTAGGCAGTTGAAATTTTTGCTGCTGAATTAATTACTTTTGCTCAAATTTACAGGTACTAAAGCAGAAACATTTGTGGAAACTTAATTTTCACCTCCAAGTCTGTGAAGACTGTGAGAGTAAAGCATACATAAATGAAAGTAGTTTTGCTCTATAGATATTATTTCATTGTAAAGATAGTTAAAAAAAAATACCGATATTGGTACTCATTGGATTGATTTTGCAGAGCATCTCCAGAACTCTTCATTATTAATTCAGCCATGGAAACTTCATTTCAATTCAGAGTGGTTGGTGGCCCAAACCTGTTGTGGTGCTGGTACCCTGGCTCCTGCAGAGCTACTTCAAGGATAAGAAAGAAGACTAACTTTCTATCCTGAAAAGCACAACGGACAATTTTTGCAGGTCTCAGTGTTTTCCAAGTTTTAGTGCCCTACAGAATAAGCAAACTGAGTGGACATAATAGTGAAAAATGAGAATAACATATCAGTCAGCTGACTGACTGTCATTAAATGCAAAGAGAATTTTTTTTGCTACATAGTGAGAAGCACACTTGTTAAGACGTTCCAGCTGGGCCACTCTCTTGGCAAGGCTATTGATGAGGACTGCTGCTTGCAATTGTACCACAACACTCAGAACCTATGGGAAGCTCACAAATTTTGACAGTGACTTCAGCAATGGACATTAGAGAACAACTCTGTGAATTCCTGCAAATGAGTCTTTGAGCTCTAGAAAGGGATTTTCCCCTTGCAAAATGTTAATAGATGCTGGAGCTGAAATTCACCAGTCCACTAACTTTGCTTATCTATTAACTTCATATTCAGAAATATTTGCAAAATGCTCAAGGACCTTTTCGATATTGTGCAAAAAGTACTTGTCACTAACAGCCCTGCTTGCTGTATCATCCAGTTACTAGGGGTAACTTAACATGTCAATGCCTTTTGCTTTTAATTTTGGACACCATTAACAAATATACATTAGCTCCAGACTTGACCTGGCTCCTTCAGGTGCCTCCTCTGATCCATTAGCTTCAGGCTGGTACTTTGTGAACGCAGAGAGCAGCTGATGCCCATTCGGTACAATGATTGAGCTAACTAGCCCTGCAGAACCCACCCAGCTCTGTATCAATGATCTCGGTTCATTTTTCCGATAAGGGAGAAATGGCCATCGCCTTGTACATTGTGCATTTTTTTTTAATAATAATTTAAAGGAATCTCTAAACTTTTTTCATCTGTATCATGCACAGATACTCCATCCTTCTGAGCCAAATCATGCCCTAAGAAAAACTCTCACTCTACTTCCAGGAAATGTTACTTAGTATGCAAAAGTGTTGCCTGTGTAATTTTATGTGGAATCTTTCTGTTCCTCTCAATCTTATTATGATTGATTTGGCTGAGCTGTCTGCAAATATCAGATTCTCTGCTTGTCTTAGCCAAGATATTCTTATCCAGCTCTGTGTTTTTGTTTCATGGTGAACGTCTATCAATCACTTTATTAAAGACATTTAAGACTTTCCCTTCATCTAATAGCCCAGCTTATGTGAATCACAGTGCTTCCCCAGTTGTTATATGATGATGGTCATGAAGAAGAAATGCTTTACTTTCCTTGAGAGGCAACATAAGCGTATCATGGTACTCGGATGCATGCAAAATACCTGAATGACCCTTTAAAAGGCTCAGCAAGCAGACAGAAGTGCTAGCATTGGAGCAGGTTGTGACAGAAGGTAATTATTACTGTCCATAATACAGTAGAACTTAAAAGACACCACCAGATTGAAATTCCATTTCCTGGAAGTGTTCGAAGGGATAGAGAGATGCTCTCCTTGCTCAGAATCCTTACTATTTAATTTAAAGAAAGATGCCAAAAGGGGGGCGGGGGGGAGGGGGGGGGATCTTTTCATTACTAGTGCAATGATAATAAACAGAATAATCTTACAGCTTCACATATTCACAAACTATTAGTACCGATTGCTTAAAACTTTTTATTAAGGGCATATATGGAATTTTTAAGAATTCCATGTCAACCCATAGCCCTCTGTGCTCCCATTTTACACATTTGTCATCCCAGAAAATGTCAGTGATATTTCTCTGGCTATTCTTTCTATACTATTTATTCCTTTACTTATGTATACAGTTGAAAAGATGGATAAATTGTTAGAATAGGTAAATTATGAGATGGCATCCGTGCTGAAGCAGCTGAAAATGGGATAACCCAAGAGGATAATTCCTGTACTGAAACAGGAGCAGATGTCAAAAGAGACAGCTTGTCTGGTTTGTTTGGATGATGATTCTCTAGCATGTATTGACGGAGAAAGATTGTCAGACAGCCTGTTTGTGAAGTTCAGTGTTGCCTGTCTTAATCGTTCTTTATGGGGAGGTGACATTTTGTTGCAGGCAATTGTAGAGTGAAATTTCTGTGAATTGTTTAAAGTAAATTAAAACTGTCCTACCAAGCAGCATTCTTTGCAAATATCCAAAGTCCAGTGAGAACAAAGTGCCATTTTGACTTCTTCAAATTAAATTGGATGGGCTGCCCCATCTGTGCACTGTGTGCAGAGTTGTTCTGTTCACTTCCTCTGGTATCCAGATGAGGAGGATTCAACTGACAACAGTGACAAGGAAGGAGAGATCCATTCTAGACAGAAGGTTGGGTAAACCGAGTCATTTAGAAAGTAATATACATCTGCTACATCTAGGGAGACATGCTTGCTCAGGATGCAGCTTGTCTTATGATGCAGTTTTAGAGGAAAAGAAAATGAGGAATCTGAAGATTTTGGGGCGCTTAGTAGTGTCCAGAAAAACAAAATTCTACCTGGCTGACCTTGGCTGGTAATCATATTTTCAACTCTCTGCTGTCATGTGTAAGTAAACTAAAAAAAAAGGTGAAACGTTCAGCTGGAAAACTGATGTTAACTTGTTAAAGGGAATGAAGTTATCCCTCAGGTTTTATGAATCCCAATTAAGGATCAAGGCTCTGCTTAGCTTCTTTGTAGCAAACTAAGGAACAGAAAATACTCCCTCCCAGAAGAATAAGAAAGGAAGGTTTGTAAAACCCTGTCTTCACAGACAGAAATTTAGGTTTTAAGTTAACTTGACATGGTCATGTACACCCACCCACCTCCCACAAATTATTTTCTTCAAATTAAATCTTCTTTCTTAGCTACCTAACTCTTCAATTGAATTTTTCAGTAATTCTTTCACCAAAACACTTCCATTGCCTCAGGTTTTTTCTCCTCCTGATGCTGTGGTTGCTTTTGTTTGATGTACACAATATTCTGCTCCCCATCTCCTTTTGTCCTTCTCCCAGTTTCCTGAAGGCCATAAAACACTGATGATGACTTCAGATTTCACCCTTTGCATTTTAAATCCTTGTCTTTTGGATGACTAGGATTTTTCATGTCCAAATTGTTGGATTCTGCTCTCTCCTATTCCTGGTTTACTATTAGTAATGTGCTTTCTACTTCATTTGTCCATCCATGCACTTGTCCCATCATCCTTTGTGTGAGCTTTCCCATGTCCTTGAAACAACCTTCTGCCTCCTTTGTGCCAACCATCAAGCCCCGCTTCTTTCAAATCCATCCTTAACACACGTTGTTGCTTTTCACCTGCCAGTGATCATTTTGCCATAGCATAGGCCAGTAGAGCTCACCAAGTAAATAACAAAACCACAAAAAGACAAATCAAGACACAAGATTTGCAAATCTTATACTAATTCTCCTGCTCGGCATAATCTGCCCTTCCTTTTTGTATCTTTCCTGTTTAAAAGGATGTGGGCTAGTAGGCATTGCCTTTGTTTTTCTCCTTTTCTTTTTGTCTCTAAAAATGATCAATTGGTGTTGATATCAAGGTTTATACTAGCACCATATCAAGGCCTTCAGCTGAAAGATCCTGAGGTCAAGGACTTTGTTGTGCTTTTTCCTTGCTAAGTGCTATATATATTTCATTCAACATAGAAATAATAGTAGCAGACTGAATGAAAAGGCCTTCGGAGGTTAAACTTAACATTAGTAGGAAATCTGTTAAAACACAGGTGTTTTAACTACTGGTGTTTTTGTGCCAGCCATGACACACAGAGCAGACACCAAGGAGATGGAACTGAAGACTATTGTTAGAATGCATTAGTGTCATTTTACATTTTGAGCATTGCAATCTAATTTGCTAATCCAATTTATATCAGTGTACAAATGCTTATGCTTAAATGTATGATGAAACAACCACATATTTTAAAAAACGACGTATTTTTATTTACACTTAATTTTGCACTTCCTAGAATTATTCTGTCTTTTCATATTGCCTTATGGTGTGTTGCTTGACTCCCGTTCTCTGTAAGTGTGAAAAGTCAGGAGGAGAGTTCACAGCAGGTTGATGGCCTGGAGATTAAAAGTCTGTCTAAGGACATTTCAAAGTTGTAAAGGTATTATTCTCACATGTACTTATTTCTTGGTGGGTGTGAACAACAGCTACTCACCAAGCTGGTGTAGTGTGAAATAGTTTCCTGTGAAATGATGTGCAGACATATGCAGAAAGCCACATGTACAGCACATGCACAGACTCATCCCTGACTTATGATTACTGAGATTCTTGCTGATAACTGAGTTAGGAATGACCAGTGGGGCACCCGATGTTTTAATTACCCACACAACTATGTGGATTTTCCATATTTACCAGACTAAAACCATGATCCTGTCCTGATGCTTTGAGATTAACACACTGGAAATGACCTTGACTTCTCAGCAGTAGTTTGCTATTACTAGGCCAACTGCAGACTGAAGAATTTGCTGTGTGCATGGTTATTCTCTATGCATTCCTTTGTTTGTCAATGCCTGTGATCAATTTTTCCCATGCCCCACCGAAGAAAGTTTTATTCTACTAAATGCTAAAAATTTTTCTCATTCAACCTAAACATGTCAGCTAAGTTAAACGAAAGAAAGTCAGATCTTTTGAGCAGTTTTCAAAACCTGGGTAATAATTTGATATCTGGCTATTATGGGGATTAATATAGTAGATGAATATAGTATATAGAATGCAGTAGAACTGCTGCTGCTAATAATTTGCTTATATATTTTTAAGGCAGTGAATAGGATGCTGGAACAAGTGGCTCCAAGTCTTTTGACAAAGCCTGCCCAATCACGGAAGCCCAGTGTGACTGTGACTGTAACGAGGCCCCTTTTCAACATGCACAAAAGTGAGCTCTTCCTGCCCTACTGCTGTACACCAGCACAGCCACACCTTTCTGGTGGGCCAAAATTTAGTGTGACACATGCCAGAAATGACAATAAGAAATGAAAAGGCCATATGGAGCTGTTGCTGCCTGCCAGTCATTGCAGTAGGTGGCAACTGGGACAGGAGACATATTGGAGAGGGCCCCACACATTAGGGGACTGAGACAGTAATGCAAAACCTGGATATAATTCCTGGCAAATTTTAAATTATTTCCCTTTTTATGATACTTTTATCAGTTGTAACGTATTTATTATGCTAATAATGCCATATTAAGGATATACTGGAAACAGATCTCTGATTTGCTACAACTGCTAGGATGACAATATTCTTGGAATAGTATTTGGTGGATATTTACTAACATATGCAGATACTTCAGTCACCTGAAAGTCAGGCATTTCATCTGAAATAGTTGTGTAGACTTCCTCTGAAGTCATTGAAGAGGGCTAGATGACTCCAGGAGGGGAATTCTCCTATCATAACAGAAGCAGATTGGGTACGTCATACTTTAGTGGGGTTCATCTCATTCTAAAGTACTTGTCCTGGAGACCAGATCAAATGTGCCCTGGAAAAGCTGAATTCTGTCAAATTACTAGAGTGACTGCTTAGACGTGGATAATGCTCGGATGAGGTTAATCCAACTCCTGGTAAATACTTTCTGGTCAAGAACTTAGTGGGATGTATCAGCATTGTGAGGTCTTCTCAGATAATTCCTGGTAATTATGCATAAGGATAATTATAAAGTAATTATGCATAAAGGTTAAATTCAGATAAATTCAATGTAGGAACTAATGACGTTTAAATGGAAAAAGCTATTGCAGTATGAATTTGTACATTGAACTCAAGATACAGGCACATACTATAGTTCTGTTACTTTGATAAGAATATTTTACACTGAAGATGGAAATAATCTTTGATTTTGATTCCTAGTATACATCGCTGATGTTGCTTTGCTGTGGCATTGCCAGAGTTCTTTATTCTTTTGGGCTATCAGCTTAATTAATCTTTCCCTATTTAAGAATTTTTTTTTTTCTGAGATTTTCTGCATATTCCCTCTTCCCATCTTTCTGTCTTTTCTCGTATCTGATCCACTCCCTTTCATTAACAGAAAATCAAAATAAAAGTTTGGTAACTATTGTCTTGAATACTAAGGAGTTTAAACATAACTTCTGTTTCACTTAGCATGCTAAATACATATGTTTCTAAATACTAAGACAAACGTGATGAAAATAAAATCTCAGTGCATTAGTTGTTCCCTCAAGTACCTGTTGAGACCATTCTTAATTTTTTTAATACAGGAAGACCTCTGTGCATATAGAAAATCACAAATACTCTAAATGATTTCTTAGGGTGCTGTACTGTACCACACTTGTTGCCAGATATCCCACCTCAAGCTCTAACCTTGCACCTTGTCCTGTGGAGATCAACCTCTGCAGAACAAACTAATAGTTTCTACATTTTAGGAGATTACTCTGAGAGCAAATAAACATTCTGTGTGAATAAGGCTGCCAGACTGTGATCCTAAAAAGTATTCATTTTTGTTCAGCTGTAACCTAGCTTAAGCCAAGGAAGATCCAAACCAAAGAGAGAAGTGCAAAGTTCTTGCATGACATTCAGCAACCTCCAGGTGAATATCCCCATCCATGCCAGTCACTAGCACATTATCAAAGGAACCAGACTGCAAAGAAGGCAAGCACATTTCAGAATAAGGCTTATGCTGGAAACAATCCCAGGGGGAACAGTTAGTTATCATCTGGCTCAGGTAAAACAAAGGGAAAAAAAGAGCACTGTGCAGTCTTGTACCAGTCTGTCTATTTTGCGTGCTTGTGTGCTGATGAACGGAATTTCTCTAAAGGAAAATAAAGGCCAGACTGGATAGGGCTTTGGGCAACCTGGTCTGGTGGAGGGTGTCCCTGCCTATGGCAGGGGGGTTGGAACTAGATGATCTTTGAGGTCCCTTCCAACCCAAACCATTCTATGATTCTATGAAAATAGAGAAAAAGGAAGGTAAAGCAGTCCAGTTGGTGAAATTTTCATTAAACATGAATGCCATTATCAGTGATCAGGTGTCATTCTCCTAAAAAAAAATTAATCCCAGAGGTGTTCATCATGACTCATGTGTTCTCATCATAGTCTCACTATAGGGCTGTGTGTCCAGAGTGTGATAGATCTCTGTCTGGAAAAGAGGGAGTTTTGTATTTTTTTCTTGCTCCGTGTTCAGTCCTCTGTTTATTTCAAGCATTATCAGTGAGTAATTTGGCTTCATCTTCATCTTCCTTCCAACTACAATAAACTTTGTGGACATGACCACAGGTTATAGGCAGATTGCTCCACTATAAACACCATTTTCATTTGTTTCACAGTGACTGAAGGAAGAGGTGATGTTACTGATTTTCTAAAAGAAACTATTGTGAGTGCAGAGGTAGAGCTTTCCTCTTTCCAGCAACTTGCAAGGTAGCTCTGTAGACTCATAAAAAGGCACAGAGCCATTTAGGAAGGAAATGAACTCAAAAGGCCATCTGTCTAGACTAACCTCCTGCTCAAGCAAGGCTACTTGCATCAGGTACCTTGTCTGGATAAGTCTGAGTATCTCCAAGGACAGAGGTTCCACAATTTCTCTGGGAAACTTGTTCTGCTGTTGGACCTTGTTCACAGTGAATGTTCGTGTCCTGGTATCTCATTGCAATTTCCATTATTGCAACTTGTGTTTGTGGCCCATGTGCTGTCTCTGTGTGCTGCTAAGATCTGTCCTCCAGGCTGTATGTGGCTGGCCTTCTCTGTTGGATGGGTGCAGTGCTGACTTATCCTCAGCTGTTTATGCACTTGTCTCATCTCTCAAAATATGTGATGAATTTCCACATTTGGAGAAGGAGGGGAACATGTCCGTTTCCCTTCTACTTCTCACTTTCCTAGTTCACTACAAGAAAAAACTAATGCAGAGGAAACACACTCACTCACATAATCCTTATATATTTCTTTATTCATGCCACAGAACCTACAGTAAATCTGCTGTTTGAATTCTTCATTGTTGAAAACTTTTATTCCAAGGGACCATTAATTTTCCTGTTCAATGAGAGTGGGAATTTAAGACACAATTTCAGATAGATTCAATGAAAGGTTGTATTTCTACGTGTGAAATCTATCAAATTATCACAGAGGTATGTGCTTTCATGCATAGTTTGGACCAGTTGGAACTGGGAGTAAGGACCATGTTTCTGCTACAAATCACTGTTAAGTTTTGAATAAATAATTAAGAGAGAACTGTCTTGATACGTCTTTCTGATGCTTCCTACATTGTGAGTAAAAGCTATTCTTAGAAGTAGTCTACTTAATTGGAAGGTCCTGTGGAATATCTCAGACTGTAAGCACATCTGCAGAAATCTCTTCTGTACCTGGTTCCTGAAAAATAAATAAATAAAAGAAAGACGCAGAAAAGAGGAGAGAATGAAATAGAGTAGTAATTATCTGCCTTCAAAAAAGCACATTGAAATTATGGGTGCAAGATTCTACTCAAGCAAAACCAGTGTTGCTTTAATTACTCTTATAATTTATATTTCTTTAATGGATTTCTAATTAATCAATTTCTATACACAAATTTGTGTCTCATTGTATGTAAACAGTTATGCCAACGAAAAAAAGGGTTCTACTATCTGTAGAGAACAGAAAATTAGGCCCTGAAGAGAGTCAGCACATCATTATGGAATTAAATTAGGTCTATTGATTAAACCTTCATATTATGGTTGGGCTTTTTGGAGGCATGAAGTAGTCTCATTTAGTTACATTACAGCAGTGAGGGGAAGTATATTTAAGGGAAAGGGAATTGCCTGTTCTCTGCAGAACATTTTGCAATTTACTGACTAATAATAATAATAAAGTGACACAATTTTAAGCTAGAAGAAATATTTTCCTGTTAGGTTTTGGTAATAACAATTTCAAAAGCAATGTTTGATTGACTTCTCAGGTTTCTGCTGGAGATCTTGTGCCACTCTAACCTGTCTCTCCCTTGACAACACCATGGCCATTTGGAGGACACGAAGATCTGCCATTCAGAGGTCTTTCATGGTTCGCATGCATTGCAGCGTGCTGAGTCCATGAATGTCACTCCAGACTCCTCCTAGCAACTCTTTTTCTTCTCTCCCCACACCCTCTTCTCCCTCTCTAATACTTTTGCTGCATCTCCTCCTCTCCCCTTTCCTATTTTCACAGGAAAAGCTGAGGAATTAAACTGTGTGTTAAATATTTATTACCCAGCTGAGAACTGGAAGAGAAGATTTTACCTGAATATCTCTTTCTAACAGTCTGTCTAGTTCTTAAAGTCAAAAGTTGCTCCTTTTGTGGACAGTTTCTGTCTACAATTCGGGTAACGAGTAAGATATATTGCTAGTAAAATGTGCAGTTCTGTGTCATCTGCTGGCTAAAGCCGTGCAGTGCAGAAACAACTTCGCTGCCATGGCTGACTTGCTAATAACTTTGTTATTATGGTCCTGGATGTGGAACGGAGAACACTAGCTGACCTAACCTGCCTCGTAAGGGTAAACTTCCACCTGAGGTTAGGATAAAGCCAAAAGACTCAGACCCATTTGTGACCAATGGAAAATTTGGACCCAGGTGTTTCAGAAGTGCAAGGATACTTTTCATCAACAATAGCGATTAGCGCCTTTCTTACATCATTTTATTGCTTAGCCATGTGTTGGTCTGTGTCAACACAGATTGACAAAGTCATAGAATTTTATTGGACAATGTGAAAACTCATTTGAAAATTTTATTGCAGTCCATCATTGCCTGCATTCACAGTCCAGAGGTCTTCCATTGTTGTGAATAACAATTGGGAACAATTTCTGGCTATGGTCAATGTAGAGGTTGCAGTCTTCCACCGACAGGTGTTCTTTCCTAATTGCTTCCATTAGTTTTTCTTTATTACAAGGCTTCATCGCCCGATGAATGTAGTGCTTCAACAGTACCAGACCAGATCTATCAGCTCCAGTGTGTGGCATGATAATCAATGTACACTCATCAAGCCCAACCTTAGTAAAATGCTCTAGTCAAATGTACAGTACTTATTTCCCAATAAAATAGTTATTATACCAAATGCAATATTTTAAATAGAAAAAGCTATTGGTGCAGAATTTGTGGCGAATACAAGTACTTGCCAACATTTGTAAATATGCTGACAAAAGAAGGTGTGATTCCCGTGGGAAGTAAAGAAACTTCTGACCTGATAACCTCATTGCACCATAAAGCTTGATTTTATTCTAGATTAAGAACATTCTTGTTCATCGAATCGTTGTCTACTTTGGATCAGAATCATAGGTATTTTAGGAAAAAGAAGAGTTCATTTTGATTCCTCTTCCTTTCCATACTCACTGAAGTATTGGCACAGATATCAGAGAAAACTGGATTTTTGCTTGCATCTTGCATTCTGGGTTATCTAAATTTTGTGGCACTGCACAGAGGCAAATGAAGACAGAATATGCCTTTCAGGCCTTTTCCTCAAGCCAGAAAGAATATCACTTGATTTTTTTTTTTCAGATCTGAGGTTACGTTTGCAGAAATGACATTTAAAAATAACAATAAATGCCCAGTGTCTTCTTACTTAGGAACTAAAGAAATTCAATTGAGTATTCTTAAAGACAAAAAGCCTAGAGAATCATTGTATGCCTTTTTAGTGTCTTTCCCCAGAATAGAACTGCAGTTTGACCAAAACCACAGTTACGTAACTCCATAGCTGCAAGGAATTTCTTCAGAAGTCCCTTTCTGCTCTGGTATTACTTTAAAAATATTCTTCAGTGCCAAATTTCCATTAAAAGTAAAGACCTTTTTTTTGAGTGATTCCATTGTACATTCAAAGGTAGATGTTGACTTTCCTAAAAGCACTGATTTTTGTTTCTGAAATAAATTGTTCTCTACCATTGTCTTTTTGCATTCGTTCTCTCCCCGTGGCTCTCTTTCTCCATGGTAACACAGAAGTTGATAATAATGTATTACACTTACCAGCAGAAGGATTCGGAAGGGAGAAGCATAAACTACAAGAGGTGTAGAAACCTGTGCTTAGAGCTGCACACGAGCTTTCTAACTTCTGCAGGTTTTAAACTTTTTTTTTCTGCTCTGTTCACATTTGGCTCATTCTCCAAACTGACTGGGTCTAATGGGTTTTGTCTGTCATTTACTTTACCCCTCTTCTCTTCCCTTTATTTCTTCCTCAAAGCGCAAAACATTTCCTCAAGCTTTCCTGTTGAATGAGGAGCGCCTGCTACCCTGAATGCAAAGGTAGATATCAATACATCTCATACCAATGGAGGCCTGCAAGTGGAAACGGAACCAGTCAGCAGCATAATCATAAGAACAACAGTCAGTCTCTGTTTCACAAGCATTTTTTAGCACAAAACGAAATTTCCCTGGATGAAGTTCCTCTGGACCATGTATTGGTTTTCTGGCAAACTCCCAGCAGACCATTCATTGGCGTACTCATGGCTCTTGCGCCTGGACCAGACTCTGTTGCTGGGAGAATTCTTTGCACCAAGAACAACCAGAAATTAGTTTTTTCAATCAATGTCATTTTGTCTCTTTGCTCTATAGGCCAAATTACAAAAATGAAAGGACTTTCAGATCTCTCATTTGTTTCCACTAGACTACACAGAAGTGCCCAAAATCGCCTGATGTCCTTCCCTGCTACCTGATGTAAACAGGATGTCTCGTGCATTCTGGTACATTTGTACACCTGTACATTTTTGACTGTTTCTTGTACCACAGTGTCTCACAACTGTGTTGGCCAAATGCTTAGCCAAGTAAAAGGCTAAATTGGTCTGGAGGACTCATAAAACACAGTTCATGACTACATTCTCCCTATAACTGCAGTGAATTCAAATAATCCCTATTTTCTATTGGTGTCCCAGAAAGGATGCAAATATCGGCACAATGATATGAATTTGTAACATTTTTTACACACATACACACTCTTTTTTGGTTTTGGGCATGCATCCAACAGAACAATATGTGTCACTGAAGTTTAGAGCCATTTGCTTAATCCTACCTTCTGGCTTGCTCACCTGAGAGCCACAGCCACAGTTACCGATGGGATAGATAGATAGATCCCCCAGAGTGCAAACCCCTGCTTCAGACTTGCTCTCCCTTAAACTAGCTGGCAGAGATAGGGATTGTCTGGCAAAGACAGTTAAGTGCTGAAATACTCATTGTTGGAAAATGGGGGGTTCGTACACATTTTGGAGGATGATTTGGGTAAAATGTTGCACTGTGACATTTTTTCAGTCCAGAGTATTTCTATTTTTGGTACCAAAAGCAGCTTTTCAAAAAACAGTCTTCATTTCAGCTAGTGAAATCAATTATTCATAGACTTTTATTGCATAGTGAAGGTGTCTAGCTGTGCTTGGGCCCAGTGCTTGTAAGCTCGGCTGCCTTTTTGCTCTCACATTTCAATTTTTGCTCCTTCGCTTCCCTAGATCCGTGTTCCTTAGAAGCAGCATATTTGAGAACAAAGAGTTATTTACTGCAAAGAGTTAAAACAGCAAACAAAGCCAGCCTAGGACATAGCACTCCACACTGCTTGCTCTTCCCAGTTCAAAAAAAAAGGGGGTTTTGTCATGCTGGCTTGCATGGGTGTAGACTGAGTGAATATGAAGTGCTTTGGGGCAGCGCGCAGAGGAGGAGTTGATGCTGGTTTGAAGTCAGTGGACTACCTGTTGGGACAGGGCGGGTGACACCTCCTCCCACCACTGGCAGTCTTACCAGCATGGCTAAGAATTTGCCCCTTTTATGCCAGAAGCCATGATCTCATATTTGTTAGGTATTGGAAGCAGTCAAAGTCAAAAACACTCCTACAGTTTTGAGGACGTGAGGATATTATTCTACTGCTACGCTACAGCTAGTTATGCTGTGCTGCTCTCACTTACTACCTCCTGTGCCACCACCTGCCAGACCCAGCCCGCCTCATCCGAGCGCCGTCTGGCATTGCTGGAGCGTGAGGGGCACGGCCTCCCCGTGAAGGTGGAGTATGTTGGCACCGCAGGCCAACAACCCTTCATTCTTCAATATGGCTGGCGCCCAGGGTCAGCGCAGGAGAAGTTTGTTTTTTTTTTTTTCTGGTCCAAGTAGCTCAAACAAAAGCCAATTATTGCGCATACGATGAGTCTAACAGCGCTCCCTGAAAGCAACACTGTGATTGTACAGCAGATACATGCAAGTCCCCAATGTACCATTGGATTGGGAAATGTCACGTTTCCTTGGCAGTTTAAGAATTTAGACACTAAACCTGCCTTAAGATACAATATAAATTGAACGTCCTTTTATTGAAACCATGGACCTGCTTCCATGAGGTCTGCATTTACTTCCTTACTTTCAGTCTTTACAGCTGGTAACAAACAGTCCAACAGGTTTGAGGGTTTTTTTTGTCCTTTTCTAGGACAAATCCACTGCCCCCTCTCCACGGTCAGGGCGAAACTGCAGAGCGGAGGCATGGCAGGGCTCAGGCACGTGCTTCCATGGAAGAGCAGTGCAGGCGACGGCGCGGCAGCTTGTGGCGTTATGGTATGTAGCCCATACAACAGCAGAGAGCAGATTGGCTGGCCCGAGCGGAGCCTATTCTGCCGAGGTGCTCTACCATGGGCTTACTGAAGTGGGGACCTGTAGGCTGGACCCCCTCCTCTATTCACCCCCCACACTCGCCGCCATGGCCGCAGTCCAGATGGACACTGAGTTACGCAGGCTGGAGATGAGGCTTTGTTCCCGCTGTCAGTACTGTGGAGCCCATTTTTCTGAGGAAGCAGCTTTCACATATTTGGGGTTGTGCCAGGTCCTGATAATCCAGAAAATCCTGAATTTAAGCATGTTCCTTAAAAACAGTGTTCCCTGCACCTTTCTGTCCCAGGTTCCAAAACTTGCCGTGGGAGTGAGAGCACCTTGTTTGGCAGAGGATTTTGTAGGTTCATGTGTGGCTTTTGTTTTAAAATATATTAATTTATTATAATGTAAGATCATCTGCCTGGGGGATGTGGGATGTTGTTGGACTACAACCAAGTATTGGCTTGTAGCCTTCTAAACCAGGGTGCTAAGAAATAAATCCTAAATAGAAATGGATGAACGGTTTATGTTGAAAATGTATTCAGCTAACTTCACTCTTCTTTTCTAAGGGTTTTCCTCAAAACAGTTTATGTTTTCTAGATTTGTTCAGCACATGAAATGCTGTATGCTGATACTGCAAACAACAAAAGTTGTTCGCTTAATTGCAAATTATTTGAAACGTCTTTTCCCTCTTTAGGGGCCCCACGGTCTTCTAATTACATTGCACTATTCCTTCTCTCTGATTAGATGAGAAAAAAATTCATAGACAAAACAGACATTAATTATAACTAGTTTCCTTTAGGTGTTATCTTAATATCAGTACTCATATATAAAGCAATAACTAAAGAATGTGGGAAGGAAAAACATACCAAAAAGCTATTGTAAAATTACTAATTTGAGTGTTATTCAAGCAGCACATTCTTTTCCTTCCAAATAATATTTGAAGCATACTTCCTACACCTTGCAGTCACTCCTCTACATTTTAGTTCTCGTTCTACTAACTCGTTGATACTGATTTCCTGAGGTCTTACAAAAACTACTTAAAAAGATCCCCTAAAGGTGAGGATTTAAAGATTCATAGATATTACTTTTTTTTCCCTTCCATTGATGTTTTAGCAGGACAATACACTGTTCTAGAGTAAGATCATTATATTGGCAATGATAGTTATGACCTCTCATATGTCCGCTTACAGAATTTGTCAGACTTTTTTAGAATATTTGGTGAATTGTAATGACTTTTTTTTGGTCAGTTGCTGCCAAGTGAAATGTAGGTTAGTATAATGTTATTACATTACTGATGATTGATTTGCATGTTTGCAATATCTGAAGATCAATGAGGAAAGGGGACCACTATGCTACCCTCTTTAGAAACACAAAAACTAAGCGAGCACTGATTTTTAACATCACAGCGTTTAATAGTCCTGCAGCACTTCTGCAATTGGTGGTATTTAAAGCATCTTGCTGCATCCACTGGCACTTCCTTGACCTTAAAGGAGCTCCCCATGGGAATGGCCGTCTTCTCATATTTTGCCAGTTATAAGGTTGGGAGAAAAAGACAGAGGGAAGAGATATAATGTGCAAGCAAGATTGATGGACATAAATTAACCCAAGCCAGCCCTTTGCAATATGAAGTATTCAAATCTGTATTTGATGCATTTCACATTGATTGTTCCCTTTGCAAACTGAAATTGGACTAGAATGGTGTGAAGGAATAGTTAAAGGCATTAGCTTTGACCTTAATTGAATTGTAGAATGATCATATTTGTGGTTACAGGTGCACCTTGTTTTTAATTGCAAACTATCAGAAGGAATGCACATTTTGGGGTTTGGAAGGATAATCACAGAGTATTGGGTTGAAAGTGCTGATATTGTCTCAAAATATTCAGAGATTTCAACAAATAACATCATTACCCTCTTCTTATCAGCACTCATTATGCTCAGGGAAAAGCTTCTGTCTAAATCCAGAAATCTGCCATGCTATGCTCCCGTAATTTCATCTTTACAATTAGTTTTTAACACAGTGTCAGCAGAAGAATGCCAGTTGACAATGACTAAGCAGAGGGAAAGGAGTCTATTTTTTACATGGCAAAACATTTTTATTTTTTCATTTCCTCACTTACCCACACTATTTGTCTCTTTCCATCATCTGTTTTGTCTCTTCAGAAAGCCAGGCTGAGAGCTGTCTGTGGCAGGCACACATTTTTCATTATCTGTGCAGGTAGGTATTCCAATATAAAAAAAATAATAAAAAGTCTTTGTCACTCCTCAGACAATAAAACATTTAGTGTAAATGATGAGACTACTACTTGGGTGTGAACACGTTGCATTGAGGTTCCAGCTACAGATCATTTCGATCGATATAGAAACTCCATCAAGAAACTACCACAGACTTTGTACGTGCTGAGTTGAAAATGTGTGTGTCCCCCATGAGCCCCCCATTGTGGATTATCTGGGGAAAAAACACCAAACCACAACCCCGAAAGAGAAAAAGAAGGACTGTGATCTTCTAATAACATGAATGGTAACAGCATAGTTACCTGCATGTTTGACTACCTCAGAAGGGATTTATAAATTTATGCTTGACTACCTCAAAGATCTTGAAATTTAGATTGGTAATCAAAAATATTTTGATTGCAAGCTTTGTCTCTTGAGAAGCCTTACAAGAAGGCACTAAATTCACATAATTAACTAAGTAAGTAAGTAAACCAGACAATTATATAAGAAACCTTAGCTAGAACAGACTTCTGAGGGATTTGACAGATTACAGGCTGCTAACACTGTCATAATCACTGTTAAAATCTGTAATCTCATTAACATTAAAGAACTGGAATCAAACTGAACAAAACTGAAAAATGATTCAAAAAAGATAAGAAATCTTTTTACTATACCATCCAGCACTGTTGTGACATATGAGGAAATGAACGAGAGCAAGAACGTTTTCAGAAGAGGCTGATGAAATGAAAGCTGTGATGAAATATCTCCTGCCTTCCTTTCCAGCATTTACAGTTGAAGATCCCACGTTTACTCCAAACCGATGTTTGTTAAGAGTGCTCTGTCATGGGGGGCAGGGGGGTATATAAAAATGATGCATAACAGTAATCATAAAATCAGGGAAGACAGAACGGTGGAGCTCGTAATTTTCTCCATTGTTAAAAATCCTGCATATCTGTTCAATGATGTTTACATCAAATGACTGTTTTAGTACATTCTTGTTGTTTAAGTCAAAATTTCCTAACAGGTTAGAAGCACAAAATCAGCATTTTTGTACTTATGTTTTTATCTGGGGTAGAAGGAGCTGGTGAGCTTAGTTAGACTGTATACCTCAGTTATTGTTGTTTTGCAGACGGAATTACAAGATTATTGAAGAAGATAACATCATCAGGTGGTTTTATGCCTTTTTGTCAACCGTGATCTTTTTACAAGATTTTGAAGATTCAATATTTATGTAGATTAAAAAAAGGGGAGCTTTCTATTTGATGTAAGCAGTCCTAATGCACAGACCCATGAGAAACCCTAAATGTGGCAATTCAGCATAAACCAAAGCAATTCTTTTTACATTACAACGCTCTTTGTATGTTACAAGCAACATCTTGTCAAAAACTAGGATGGGAAGGTGAGCAGATTCTCCTATGTCAACACCATGCAAGAAGTAAACTCAAAATAAAGAATAAATTACAGATAAATAAATAAATTCCTGCTGTTCACAGTAAGAGATATGACATGGAAAGCCCTCTCCAGGAGGTGGGCTTCAAGCTGTGAAGTCAAAACCATCGAGCCCATATTCAGGGTGTACTAGCCATGGCACAGTGCTAGAGCTATGCTGATGGAGAGCAAGCAACAACTCTGCCCTAGATCCAGTTTCTGTGATCATTTTAGTGTGTAGTCTTGTTTAGAGTATGTTATGATAATGTAATCTGGAACATACAAGGGCTGGATGATAGTTGATGATTGTCTCTGAAAGATAGTATTGATCTGTAAATATATGCTTCTAAATGGGGAAAAAACCCAACTGACCACTTATTTTCAAAGAATTTAAATAATTCTTAGATTGTAAGATCTGATTACCTAATATTTTATTGGAAAATTAAACCAAAATTTTATGTGAGATGTTGTTGAAGAAAATGGATTCCAGGTCTGTGATCCTCCAACATTTGCTAAAGCTGGCATCTGTTTGCGGAAAAGAATAAGAGAACTCTAGAATGGAGGTGAAATAACTCGCTTCAGATAACTGGCATGCTTCTGATTAGAGGTAGTCTCAGAGAGGTCATAGATAAGAAATACACATTTTGTATTCACAGCAGAAATACAACGGCAAAGTTATTACAAACAAGACAGGAGCATATTCACACAGTTAATTATGACTCCTATTGCAGACATGTTAACTTTCTGGTCCCTCATCTATTTAGAATTTTTAAAATCAAGGCTGTGTGAAGGTTAAGCAGACAGAGGGAGAACAGGGTTTCATGGGACAACCCCAGCTGGGCCCTTTGATCAATCATTCCAGGGCATCTTCTGAGTCTAGAGTAGGAACGGTAGAAAAACTGCGAAGGCAATATAATCAGCATGTAGGTTAGTAGGACCTCATGGAGAGGGTTAGCAAAGCCTGCTCTCAGTTTTAAAAGAACAAGGATGGACACCTGGCTGTTCCGTAGAGAAAATGAGAATAGTAAGCAACGCAGTATATGCAATCTCCTGTCTTAACAGCAGACTACACACATAGTCCTAAATTTTTGTCTCTCTGAATTGGCTATCGGGATTACAGATGCTACCAAAGCTGCCTTTTTGCCACTTTTTTTACTAATCTTCTGCTATCTGCAGAATACATGGCTGTGTGTACAGGGGTCTAAATTAGGGGAACAAAAACAGGGCTCTTGTTCTCTGCTCATCCTTCAATAAGTGCAAAAGGGAAATGAGATTCCCCAGACCAGGTTTGGTCCAATGAATGCGCAATGGTAACCTTTTCCAACCCCAAAACCATATGATACCTGAGGCTTGGTGTGGCTTTGCTCCAAATCAGGGTGAGATAATAACTGCTCTCATTCCTGCCAACAAGGTCCTTATGTAGGCTTTGTTGTATTGTGACCCGTAGGAAGACCGACGTTATGCTTCCTTCCCCAAGTCTGTCTGGACCATGAATCAACGCTTCTGGGTCAGTTACAGCATCTGAAGTTATGCGTGCTTTTTGCTCAAGCAGGGGAAGGCTTATGTTCATTAATCCAGCACTGCTGGGTTCAGTTCCTGTAGTTGGGGTGCTATTATACTACAACTGTATCTTCCAGTAGGACAGATGGGCAATATCAACAATGGCTCTTTGAAAACAATTAAGAAGCATTTTTGAGCAGAGGCCAGTGTGACCACCATCATGGTAAAGTAGTCAGTCTATTTTGGGTACTGTTCCTGTTAGTCTGATTCAAAGAGAGAGAAAGAAAGAAAAAAATCATTCATGAACAAAATGGGTTCCATATTTGGATGTATTAAAAGCAAAGCATGCATATTTAAAAAATGGAACTGGACACCATTCAGGCAGTGCTCTACCATTTTGACACACCATGTGGACTCTGGTATAAAAAAAAAAAAAAAGAAAAAAAATGCATATGTGTGGTAATAATCTGCACATGACTGGTTGCTGTAATGTGCACTGCTGTAGTGCCAGCAGGGAAGTGAGTGATTGCCTCTCGCCTACACAATGGACGCTGGCTTTGCCTCACATGGTTTTTCAGCAGGAGAACAAATAAGAGGGGGGGAAATAAGGAATGAAAACCACTGCCTGACCCCACTGCTTCCCAACACTTGAGGCTTGATTAAGTAGTCAATACAAATTTTTCTGGCTTTTTAAAATTGTTTAGGTGGGCTACTGTGCCCAGGGAACTTGCTGAGCGAGAGACGAAAGGCAACTACCTGCCTTTTGCTTTGACCTCTGTGTCTTTTATCCTAGGTGGTGAGACATATGCCACAGGAGCTGTGCTCATCGGGAAAGTTTCTACTTGTTTTGCTAGTCTGGTGGCTCATCCGGAGCAGTTTGATATTCAAATGAATCTGTCAGGAACAAGAGTGTGGTGCTTCAGTTCTTGCTCGGGCCTGATGACATTGATTTGTGAGCATACTGCTTGACTACGGGATGTGTGACAGATAAATTTTATCAAAATTAAGGCACAATTAAACATTTCATCTTCCTAATTACTGGCTGTAGATTCAGCCTGATGACCATGTGCTGTAAGAAATCAGCGACCATTACACATTTTAATGGAGCACAGCTGTCTTACAGCTTGGTAATATTTGCACAGTGCCACAGAACTGTAATTTATGATAAAAAGAAAAAATGTGTATTGGCTCTTTTTTGCCAAAATAGATTAAGGATTCATATACTTTAATGAGATTTGGACCTAGCCTTGGATTATCGTTATAAATGATTTATGTGCATGTTGGTGGACTCCTGTAGTTTTGAGTTGATTTGTGTTTTGGTCGACCAATATGTAATTCAGTATTTCCTTGTGTGCCAGTATTTGCATTCTTTCCCCTCTCTCCATTTCAGTTCTATTTTTCCGCCATAACTTAGCGAGAAGGGCAAGTGGGAAGGTTAAGAAAGCATCGAGGCGTATTTTCCAGGAGCCTCCCTCCCAGCAAAACCCACTCCCGAAATCCCTCCCCTGCTCCCTTGCTCCTCACCCCGAGTGCAGAGAGGACAGGAGGGAGGGAGGCGAGGGGAGGTGGGTGACACCGCCCTGGCTCAGGGTCACTCCTGCAGCCTGGAAAGCAGGGCACAGGGGAACAGATGCTACCTGAACCCCTGCTCAGGCAGAGAACCTGCTCAAACATTGCCGTATCTCAAGGCAGAGTATCAAAAACCTTCCTCCTGCTTATTTAAAGCATGACCTACAAAAGGGTGTTTGTTTGCTCCCCCACTTGATATTTTTCCTGTTCCAGTCAGTTTTTCCAGAAAAGGTGCTGCTTCTCTAAAGGAAAAAAAAACCCAACAGCAACATATGTACCCAAGTTATAATTTTTGGAACCACCTTTCTTCTCCATTCTTTTCTTCACTAGGTTTCTTTCACAGATTATTTAGAGAGTGTGTGGAGCAAGAGGAATGATGAAGATAAAATTAGGTGTTTTATATATACACATATATAAATACATATATATACACAATGCCTGTGTTTGTATTTGTGCATAGATTATTTTTACATTAAATTTAGTGAACCAGATTCGCACTAAGTTTAACTACCTAGATTTCCAAGGAGTCACGCTTAAGTCCAGAGTTTGGCCCCATATGTTGTGAAACCCTGAGATCCATATGTGCAGACGAAAAGAGAAACTAAATTCTAATTTTCATTAAAAAAAAATAAAATCCTGTCCAAGCTTGATTTACTTCAGTGTTCATATGCTGGAATGTTTCATACTGTACCAGGTTGCATATGCTTGCACACTAATTCTCAATTGCCGTATGCAGTTTGTGACAACCATCTGCTAAGACCTCCCTTAGAGTTCTTTCTCCCACTCAGCCCAGCTGAAATAAAAATATGGACAGAAACAACTTCTGCAGGGAGATGAAAAAGTTAATAGGGGACCTGGAGTTAGACTGCGTATCTGATTCGAATTCAATTGCTCCTACAACTTATGCCCTACTTATAAAACATTCCTGAGGTGTAAAACATTAAATGTAATGGAAAACCATAAAATAAAGCCATAGTTCCTTTGACAGACTTGACTGTGCTAGAAAGGTAATAATAAAATATGTACACACAGTGCACATGTGTTAGCTAGCTCTCACTAACAATTCTAAAACAGCAGCTTAGACTAACTGTGTATAGCACCTTATCACATTAAAGCACCCTAAAGCAGGAGGGGGATGAGTGGTGAGAAAAAGAGGGTGTGAGAGAGAAGGGGCTGAAAAATCTGCTCTCGGTTTCATCACTAGAGAAGTAATTCCATTTAAGCCAATCTCTTCAGAAACTCTGAGTGGCAGGTGTCAGCTGCTCCTGTTCAAGCCAGAGGGGCAAGCCAGCGACCAGAGCATCTGAAAATCAGGTGAGGGCAATGGATAGATGAACAAGTGATGAGCAACGATAGAGGAGGGAGCCGTGGGTTGAGAAAGTGAGGATAGACTGTTACCTTCGAGTATCTGATCATCTCCAGTTTTCCATTTCACCTTATTATGCAGCAATGGGTTAAATTCCCCATCAGGAGTATTTTTGAATACTCATGAAAACAGGAGAGAGAGAGAGTTCAAAAGTACCCAGACCCCTGCCTCCAAACAGGACTGGCTATGCCAAAGCCATGGAGTGCAGGTGGCAGTGACAGCAAGTTAGCGTTTAGCTAATTTGTTCTTGAAAACCTCCTGATACAATAAAGTTGATCCAGTCAGATTTCTCCTAAGATCAAATCTATTTCCATTCCTACCATTTAAAGCCGCATGCTTCTTGCTGCAGTGTCAGCTGTGATGGAAAACGGTGGTGGTGGGTTTCCCTAGTGCTGCTCCTCTGCACGTTCACTGAGGTCCTGGTAGTGTGGAGCAGAGGTAAAGATGACTCCAGGTGCCTTCTGGGCAAGAAATCTATATCTATATGACAATATGATGTTCATCTAGTTCGTAACAGCATGATGGTTTTGCCCCAGGTTTGGTTTGTGAGAGACTAGTGTCCCAGCAGAAGAATGAGGAATTATACATTTTTGAGGTAGAAATCATGAGCCTTGGTCTGCATTTCTGTGATGGCTTTACTTCAGCAGGTTTTCAGTGTGTGAGTGAAAAATGAATCCCAGTGACAAAGCCTAACTGCTCAGAATTAAAAAGGGGAGAAGGGAAAAGGGCAGAGAAGAATCATTTTAGATCTGATGAAAAAGGCATACCTGAAACTCATGTTTTGTTATATTTTTAAAGGCAAGCACAGTATTCCTAGGTCAGACTGTCTCAGGTGATACTTTGGGTTTTAAAGGCTCAGTAAGTCATAAGGGATTTTTGCCCTAGAAATTGTAAGGCTGCACATATGTAAACCTTGAAGCTGAAATGGGTTTGAACTGTTTTAAGAGCTTTTGAAAGGCTGGCATATTAAGTTATATATCAATCTGTCCCCCATTGGTTATTATCTTAACAGCTGCTATAAGTGTAGCCTATCAGTTTTAAATATAGGAACAGCAGTAAATAGTGCATTATGATATTCCAGATGGAACACTTAAAATAAATTGAAATATCCGTATATTTGAGAGTTTTCTACAGCACCACTATTATGTCATCATTTTCTGTAGGTAGTATAACAATCTCTTATCCCTCCAGCATTAAAAAGTTTGAAGACATGGATGAGTGGAGAACTGATGACAACCAAATTTTCAGCAAGACCTTTTGGCTGCAGAAAATGTTTCAGGGTTTAGTGCAGGAGTGGAAGAGAAGAGGGAGTGTAGCAGGCTCTGGGATCCGATTTCTCTTCTTCTGGGTTCTTCCTACTCATGCCGACTGTTGGAAACCTCTGTGAGGCCATGGCATTGTGAACCATCTATTGCTGACTTGTGGCATGTGGTGCCTTGAGGGGTGTCTGCTTTACGAGGGGAATAACTACATTAAATGGAATTAGGGAGAAGGGCAGCTCTAGTGACCCAGCATTTTTGATGGGGAAAACATCCAGAATCCAACTGAAGGTCTCATGGCCTTCCCATCACACAGAATAATTGATGCACTTTTTTCCTCTGCTGTGAAATTAGCTGCACTAGGGTATAGCAGCTTGCCTTTGAGGGACTGGGGCTTGATGTGAGGTGGTATAATTCAATACCTGAGCTGAGCGACTGGCCTGCTGAGCCCTGGACATGATACCTGTACTAATTACCGTGCAGGTTAGTATTGCACTAATGACTACATGCAAGCCTCTGCAAATCTGGTTTATTTCCCGTTTGCATTGCTTAGGATGCCGATGCTCGCCCCATTGCACAGACAGGGAGTTTAGCTGCTGGCCTTACTGCAGGTGCTCCAGAATGCCAGTAGCTCAGCAGCTTTTGAAACACAGAAGGCAAGTTATCATGTCTCTTTGGGCACGTGTGCTTGATCACTGGGGCATTGAGTAGGATGACTTAACCCTACTATAAAAATGTAAATCTATACCATGACATACATCCTACCACAAAGTGAGGAAGATAGGACAAATGCCAGACGGTAGTGTAACTGCGATGGTGCAAAACTATGCAAGGTGTCTTGTCTGTCCCTGCTGGTCTTGTGTGCAGTTCAGTTGGCTTTAGAGCACCACGTTCTTTGGAAGATGCTTGGGAAAGACATTGAGCAGGCCCAGGAAATATTGCTTTTATTGGATGCAAATACACATTACTTGTTATCTACTTCAGTTTTCCTCACCTCTTTGAAAGCCAGTTCCTGCACTGCGATGTTGTGGTCACTTTTCAAGTAAGATACAGCCAGCATCTTTAGCATGTAATCTGCAGCGCTATACAAGTGGTAAGTATTTGTTACTGTTGTTCCTACCTTTAAACTCCAGAATCTTGTGCTCCAGGAGGTGCTACAGGTGGACGACAACTAAACAGCAAATGCTGATCTTCCTTTTGCTTAACTGATTTGGTATTATCTTACTGTTCAGCAGCTATCTTGGATGTTATTAAACACACAGTGGATAAACGTGCAAGTTTCCTCTTCAGAACTGATGAGGCTAATAGACGACAGACTGCATACCTGTAGTTTTTCTGAGGTACTTTTCACTGAGTTGGCTCTATGTTTAAACTGTTGGAATTAATTAAAATAGTAATTAGACTATAAAACACCCTGATGCTGTGGCCAGGCAAGCCCTTATCTCCTGTTAGCCTCATATGTAAAGCTGTTTCTGCCCAGTGGTTAATTCCCCCCTCCCTACCCATGCCAGGGGAGATATCAATATGGACTGTACTCATGCTTATCAGGCACAACGGAAGGGAAATGGGTCAGCTCACATCTCTGCTGAAAACAAGGTACCATGGAGATGGCTTAGGTGGAATCACAGAATAACTTACTGGCTGCTTTGCAGCGTGGCCGGTTAGCACCAGGTTCCCGTTCTGGTACTGCATCTCAACCAGGGGCAGGGGTCTTCAGCTCACTGGTGAAAACCTTTTTAACCAGGAGTGCATGTGCCCACCCGATCATGTCAAGAGACTCGTGTACTGTCATTCTTAGGAAACAATTCAGCCTCCAGCAACTTTCCTGCTTAGTCAGCTACAAAATTAGTTTTCTTTTGTAAATGGGAAAAAACCCTCAAACCTCTCCACCTCCCTGAGGTCAGTTGGTGAGCCCAGGTCCATACAGGACATAGAAGTGTAGCTCTCAAATGATCAGTCCTGTTTTTCTAGCTATTGGACTATGCTACACCTCAGCTTTATTTCTAGAGAATATATGATATTTATTTATAAGAGGTCATGCTTAAGCAATCAAGACAAAAGTGACACTAGAATTAATTATAAGACCTTCCTTAGCACCCAGTTCATGGAGTCTCGATCTCTAACTTTGGGTGCAACCATAGCAACCCTGTGGGTTTCAATAAAATTTCCACTTATTGACACCAGTGTGAACTGCTGAAAGCAATTACCTACACATTGCTCTGTATGTGCTGGGAAGAAGCACATTACAGGATGCCTATAGCCACATAACTCAGTATCAGTGGCAAGAGTCACTATAGGAGCAACTCGATAACTGAATGCTGAAAAACCTCTGGCAGATTAGTTCCTCTTACTGGTAGGTGTTACTGTGACAATATATCAATCGTTTTAAAGTAATGCATTACCATTCACAGGTCCGTGGGCTGCTTTTATACTTCCATCATCATATCTGTGGCCTTCAGAGTTACAGCTGATGGACCTTCTGTCAAGACCCAGATATTTAATCAATGTGACAGCATCCTACATTTTTTGAACCCCAGAGGCCTTGGAAAAGTTTAATGCAGCTTCCAGGTAAAGTTCAATCCACATGGCTGAGTCCCCTGAAGTATTTTCTGCAGAGAACTCCCCTCCCCCACATTTTAACATACCCAATGTCCTTTACATTTGAAGAAAGCGAAGAGCTAAGCTGGAAGGCCAGGTATTGTTGCAAGAGAAATATGTGCTTTACAGAGCTCTGTTGCCCACTAAGAAGTTGGGTGCAAGACCTATATTTAACTCCTCCACTTGGAAGAAACAGTTAGGATGAGGCTTTGGGCAGTGTGGTCTAGCGGAGGGTGTCCCTGCCCGCAGCAGGGGGGTTGGAACTAGATGATCTTTGAGGTCCCTTCCAACCCAAACCATTCTATGATTCTATGATTCTATGACTTTTGCCAACAATAATGATTTTCTCCCCATCACAATAACCTACCATTAAATGTATGTTTGTGAGCATTTTGTAGCCTAGAATATGAAGAGGAACATTTTTTGTGGAAAGAAAAATGCATATTAATATTTGATGGGCACAGCAACAGTTTTGTTAATAAACTTCCCAAAGCTGATCTCCGTTGCAACGTGAATGCGCTGTCACAACCCCATCAGTGACCTCAAGTTATTTAGCACTGTTATAACTGCAATCACCAGATGATGCTAGGGAAGTAGGATCACTTGAGAAAGGATCACTGCGGGCCTGGAGGCCTCTCTGCTTTCCCCAGCTATAGCATCTGACCTCGGAAAAGACAGTCCCCCTTTCCACATATCTTGCTTCCTCAGGATAAAATTATTCCCCCTCTCTCTTTATATGTACAGCGAAGCATGCATACAGGGTCAGAATCTGGCCCACAGTTCTTTTGTTCACAGCACTTGCAAATGAATGCCAATTATATGTAAAATAAATAAATGCTAGCCACATTATGATATGAATTTCCTTCAGAAGGGAATGTTCCAGAATCCTAATGGCTGCATTTTCCTTGTCTCTTTGAGTTTTACCCTTTACATGCAACATTATTAAATATAGTTATCATCCCACTTAAACAAACAATAATGCCTGTAATTATAGCAGAAGCCAGTTCACTTATGGTTAAGTTAAAATGCTATATATAAGGTATGTCGATGTGATCTGTATAATACCAAAAATTTAAACAATGAAGAATAACGTTATCAAACATGAAAATCCACTAATGCTAGTCATTAGATTGTAACTATGCTTTTAGGGTTGTTAATGTGGAGAAGGGGAAGACACTTCAGCTGACCATGCCTAATGCTGCAAGCATGCAGCAGAATTAAATTCTTTATTTTCCCAGTACTCAATAAAGAAAACAGGAGCATTGCCTATTAAAATCTACCACCTTTGACGAAAAGATTCCTTAGTTCCTAGTCCCTTACAATAGCTTCCAGAAATTGTACTGCAGGTACTACATTGCATAAATAAGCTGACCTGTCAGGTTTGGGGCAATTTATGGGGCTGGTCAGCCTGTACATTCGTGCAGTTTTTTGTTGCAATGAGATGTAATGGCTTTTCAGCGCACCATAAGCACAGTTGTGACCACAGGCTCACTAGTGTCATTTTGTGTGCAGTAATGAAGCCTGACGAGTGGTCTCCTGCTTGCAGATAGCCGGCTGTTGTCCTAAAAATGCAAACCATTGCCTCAGGCCATGGAATCAGGAACAGGCAAAGGACAGTGGCACAGGCACGGCTCCCCACTGCTCACCCTCCCTTTAGCACACTGTACTTGGATGCAGTAGAATAGTCTTTACCCTTGTACATAAGGACACAATGAGAGAAAGTGATAAAAGCAATTGTATGAAGGCCATGTTGGAAATCAGGTTTCGTGAAGTTGCTGAGCTGACGCTGGGGGAAAAAAAAAAAAGTCCATTGCCAATACGTGTTCTCTCCTGCACAGTGAGTCCTTTGAGCAAAAATGCTGCTACTTCATCATCGTTTCCCTTCCTGTTTTTTTAATCTGTATAAATATTTGTGCAGAAATGTGCGTGCGTGCTTATTTATATTTATTTATATTTTGAGAATATGTACTTACACCCACACTAGCACACACGCACGCATGTATACATATATACAGAGAGACAGAGCTAGCAGGCACAGCAAATCACAGGAACAAGCCTCACTGCTTTTTTTCGCAGCTCATCAATATTCCACGGCCCAGGAAGGCCAGGCGTGCACGGGGGTTCACACTTCCCACGGCACAGCCGGCCCCACGGCAGATCCCCCTCCTCGCTGTGACACCCGAGGGTCGCCAGAGAACCGCTCTGAGCTGGGTAGCACAGTGCTGGGAGATGGCTTGTTTTCCACAGAAAGATGAAAAATAAGTCTGTCCTGGGTCAAATAGCAATTAGGTCTTGTCCTGGAATTGTGTGATTTGTGATTTAATTAAGCCCCTTTCCGTTCACCGGGTACCACCAAGCACCCTGGGAGTTTGTGGCAGGGGACTCCCTGAATCCTGAAACCTGAAGGGTGGTTTGCTCTTCAAGAGGGTAGGAACTGCTTTTGTGGTTTCCACGTGCACACCCAGTGTTTTGTAAACAGCTACAGGCAAAGGATATTGGAGCACAAGTTACAAATCTGTTTCAGTTATAACCTCGTTGTCATATTCCTTCTCACTGCTTCATAGCTGTCTGGGTGTCATTCTTCCCCCCAAAACTTTTCACGTGGTGGGAAGCATCTTCGTAAAATGCCATGTTAGAGGAGAACATGGAGCCCAAGGCTCTCACGCTTGGCTTGGCTGAGACCTTTCCAATCTTCATCCTCAAAATATTTGTCCCCTCATCTCACAGACTGCAAAAAACTGCGGTTTACTTGGTGTTTCTCGTGCAGAGGTAGAGTTGGGTGGTGTGTGAGGCTGAGGAGGAGGGAGGCCGGAGGGAGGCAGGACAGGGGATTGCTTGCGGATACTGCTCATCACCTGCATTTCTGTCTTAGAAGTGAGACCCTGGCACATTACATTTATCTTTATTTCTTAAATGTGTAGCTTAATATTGATATTTTTGAAATGTTAAATATAAATCAGAAAACATACAGAAGGTACAGCGTTGCCTTGGGAACCTTTACTTTCTTTTTTTTTCCCCTTTGTGAAATTTTATGATAGAAACTCTGCAAAGCGAAGGTAGCATTAACCCAGTCTTTGGGTATATATAATACAAAATGCTTGAACTTCTGGGACAGCAGCTATTTCTATGGATACAGTATGTTGAACAGACATGGAACAAAGAAAACCAAAACAGTTGGTTCTCTGCTGTCAAGGAAACAAGCTGCTCTTTCTGCTTAAATATCTCTTACCAAAACTAGGAAGAAAAAATCCTCCAAAACTCGAGTTCGCACTTAAAAAGAAGAAATCTGACTTATAGGCACTGGAATGAATGTATTTTCAGTTATTTCAGTAAGGGCTATTGTTATGGCTGATATAGGTAAATCAACATATCTCCATGAAAGCCCCTAAGGTTAAGGTTATTCTTAAAGGAAAATATTAAATCATTTTCTGAGAACAGTAAGAGTCCAGAAGGAAACTGATAAAACATTCAGCAGTGTTCTGGTTTTTGTGCTGCATGCAGATTACTTATTTAGATTAAATTCTGTTATTTGTTCTCCTGTAATTCAAATTCCTTCTTTGCCCCTATTCAAGCCACTAAGAGTTTTGTGGTTTAAAATAACAAAAGCTAAACCTGATATTTATTGAAAACCAGAACATTTTAATGGATATGTTTCTTTCAGAAGCATAAAAAAAAAGGTATACTGAATAGAATTACTTCATCCGATAAACAGGATAAGTGATGATGCATATATGTTCTATATGATGCTTCCAATGTACAAATGATATGGGAGATGGCCCAGAAACATGATTAAGGTTACATGAAAGAAAGGGACTATAAGAAAAAATGAAATGACTCATAACATTTTTAAAATCTTGGAGTTACCTCCTGGTGAGTGACGTTCTGATTCTGGTTGGAACAAACTTCATCTTGAGCTCCTGCACTTTCGTGAAGGGTATTGCAAAACTCTCAGGGAAACACCGCACCAGGAAATAGGTTTCTTCTAAGACAGAAAAACATCCTAGGAAAAAGATTGCGATCTGACACATACCACATAAGCTCACAGCGTTTCTAGATGTATAAGTAGACCCCAAATGACCAGCTAGCTCTGAAACAAGTTCACAGGCATGAATCCTCGCCTGTTCACAGCACCATTTCTAATTTGAATCAGGGAGCACAAATGAGGTTGAAGCAAATGGTCCGTTGAGTTAAAGTTGGCTTTGTTTATGGACCATGTAGACTCTCTCTAGCAGGTTTTGTAACACCACTGGTGGGCTTACACCTACGATGACTGGATACCAACTGTCCTCGCAGCAATCGGTACTCTCCACGTGCATGTTCTTAGCCCATGGTAATGGAAAAGGTATTCTTACTCAGTACTTTACCCTTCTGTGAACAGGAATTGAAGTAAACCATATCACCATACTTTTCGTGAGGGCTAGGAGCCGCAAGGGAACCCGGGTGTATAAAACAATCTTGTGTCCAGAGATAGCATCTGCCTTGGTAGGAACTTACAGAGAAATTCAGTGTATTTGGCCCATCGCATACAAGTGGTTAAGGTTGATTTTTTAAGAGAATCGCTATGAAAATCCCTGCTCCTTATAAAAAGTGACCAGAAGTAAGCCCTTTGCCTATGTATTCTTGCTTGCTACATTAGCTTTGTTTGTCTTGTAGGCTAGAGTTAGTTTTTAGAGTGCTTTTTTGAGAAAAGGTTGTGAAACAATTTAAAAACACAGCCCTTAAGGAACAAGCAACTGATAGATTCAAAAGGCATACTCTGAAATGTTGTTAAAGATGCTACACACAACCCCACTAAAATAAGAATTACTATGGAAGACCTAGTACTCATCCATAATTAACTTCACAGTGTCTTCTTCACAAGTGCATGGATTATAAAATTCTGTATATAACCTTCTTATCTTTGAATTTCCTGGCTTTTCTTACTTTGTTTAGACACTATTGTAGCAGAAAAGAGGACTGGGGGTGCGGGGGGGTGGGGGGGGGTGGAGGGCTAGTTTGTACACTTCTGAATATTTGAGCTGTGTTTAATCATTCTCATGTGTGAAATCTTTTATTAAAAAAAAAAATCAGTTTATCTGATACTCACTGCTCTTTAGTACAGCACAGCTTGGTAGCACTAGGTACGTCTTGTTGAAAGTATGTCCATAAATATGTCCCTTGCAGCACAGAACAGCTTGTTAACTTGGCAATCCTCAGCAATTTGCTTTGAAAAGTTTGCCTCAGTTTTGATAGTCCAAATGTAGGGCAAAAACTCGGAGTAACTTTTTAGCTAATTTTACCAATTGACACTTTCCTCTCGGATTTAACTGCCTGCTTACTAGAACAAGGACTGCAATGCTTCTTCCTCCTCATTCAATAAGCTTTTTTTTGCAAGGTTTTTTTCATTTTTAATGGGCTGAGACTACTGATTTTCTGTTTTCCTAATGTACAATCTAAAAAAAAGAGTCCATCATCTTCAGGAAATACTATTCTATTATCTTAACTGTATGTAAACCCGGTGCCACTATTATATAGGGGATGGTATTACTATGAATTTGCAGTGCTTTCAATCTAGAGAATTGCAAAAGTGGGCAAATTACATCTGTCCCTATGTCACATGCAGAATAAATGGGGTACAGAGAGGACAAATAAATTGACCAGTGCCCAAAGGCTACAAAGGATCAGCAGCCTTGAGAAAAAAAACAGATTTTTGCATGTCTGGTGCTGTCAAAAATTTCTTCACTCCTTTTTCGGTTTAGTAACACTTTCAGCTAGCTTTGTTGGATATCCTTTTTAATGGGAGAATGGAAGTAGGATGCCTGCATTATTTCTACACCAAATACATTAGGCTGGCTTATGGGAGAAACCCTGAAGTGAAAACTCTTGAGTCTATGTTCTAATTTAACCACATGAGAACTGTGATTGGAGATACTTCAAAGTGGGTTACAATGGTTAACTAAGTGAAAGATAATATCCCTTTGCCATTACTGTCTAGTAGATCTCATTACTCCTCTGGGCATGCTCCTTAGAATAAATTAAAAGGATCCACTGAGAACCATTTTGCTTTGGGTTTTTTTTTAATGATTGCCAAAAGCCATTTGCTAGAATAGTACAGAATGTTTACAGATGCCTTAGGAAGAAAACAGCAGAATGTGGAACTAATTGTGTTTATTCAAGATAATTATGAAACGCAAATGACCATTACTTACAACAAGTCCCCTGATAGCTAGAGTTTGACTCATGGGGCCAGGATCAAACTCGGTAAAGAAAGGCCTTAATGTTAAGTTCTACTGTCCATATGGACAACACATATCAGCGCTAGCTATTGCAGTTATTGCTCGCCCCTCAGTGCTCTTATACCCAACTAGTGTTCAGCACAGAAGAACCACAGCTGCTAACTTTGAAGGGGAAAGGCAGGTGGAAATGATGAGTGCTTCAGAAGGAAGATCCTGCTGGGGTGAGAAGCTCTGAGAAATGCAACCACAGACTTTTCTGGCAATTAAAGTGGAAGTTCTGTCATAGGAAAATGAACCAGCTTTGCTGCATCAGTGATGGGCATTTAATCTTATCAGAGAATGGGATACATAAAGCAAATCTAAAGACATGACTATTAATTCCACCGTAAAGACCAATGCTATACACGCTGCCTCTGTGTTCATCCCAAAACAGTTTGTCAAGCCATCTCTACATATCCATGTAAAACTGGTATGCATATGTCATTCTTGAAGAAGAGGACAAGAGAAATTCAGTGCAGTGCAGTGTTGGAATTGCGTAAAGGTAGATAGAGAAGAAAACTAGTGAAAAATTTCATAGTGAAAAAATTGAAGTAGATTGGATGCTAGATTAAGGGAGCAAGGAATAATCTGATTTCTTGGTTTTGTATGGGGCATTGAAGTGTGGTTTTTTAATTGATCTAGGAGGTTTTCTCTAATAATACTCAAATGGGTCAATATTGTCATTACAGTTTCATTTAATTTACTTCATTCTTGCTGTTGCTGTAGTTGATTTATTTTTTTCCCTTTGGACAAAAAAGGAGATATTTAGACTATCAAAAAATGTATTAACATGTGGTTCTCATACAAAGAGGTCATTTATATCCTTAACAGTGTGAAAACACGATGCAGTCTGTACTGCTTTTGTTGATTCCATTTTCTGGCAACATACACAAAATCCAAAGCTCAGTAATGTCTAAAGGAAAAAAACAGCAAGTTCTTTATTGACTTTGGATCTTGCTTACCCATCTGTATGAGGACACACCTTGGTGAAATTCTGGCTGCTAAATCACTGCGGGTTTTGGTTCAGTGGTCACTTAATATACCACACATTTAACTTATGTTGAATGTTATAAATCAGCACTCTGTGTAGATTTCAAAATTCCAGGAAAAAGGATGACTGTTAGAACTGGCGCACTAATACAGAATTGTTGATGAATGTTGAAACCCACTAGCAAATACGTTGTGACTGAAAAATGCTGGCAGCTCAAGGGGACCAGAAATGATCTCAGCACACAGGTTGGATCTTAGCAGTCTGGGTCCCTGTTAACTAAGCTCCCATGTTTCAGTCTTGGTGCTTTTTCCTGGGAAAGGATACCTCCACTTAGCTCAGTGTTTAATATGGCCAGAAGAAATTGGACTGAGATCTCAAACTAAATCTCAAAAATTTTACAGATGGTTTATCACACCTCCTGTGGTCTTTCAATTTGTGAGGTAAATAATAGTAAGTTCACTCATATCCAGCAATGAGCCCCTTGTTGTCATTGTTTTTCCTTGCCCTTTTCCTTGCTTTCTTCTCAAGGTAGTGCCAAGACCGCAGGCGGTACCCCCAGGTATGTGCTGATGCTGGGCAGGAGCAACCCACCATGGGCAGGAGTCGCTTCCCTGGGGGAGGAAAACAAAAGGGAATGAACCAAGACCTTGCCCACCCTGGGGAGCAGGCACAGGCACGGTTCAGTTGTTTTGGGGCATGTTTGTGAGAGAGCGGCAGGAGAGTTGGCTCCAGCAGCAAGGTCCAGGTGCTGCCAGTGTCCGGGGAAGCGCCCCGGCAGGGTCCCCTCCGCCTTCCACTGGGCTCACGGCAGAACCAGACACTTCTCTGTGGAGAATGAATGAGCCAAGCAGGTTGTTTCACATGGACTGAAATGACTCCTGGTGCAGGGTGGAATTTGGTGACTCCTTTTTGGTTGTTTGGAAGAGGTAGGGGATTAGAAGATTTCAGAAAACTGTCACTGTAACATTTCTGCTTTGACTTTTATTTTTCATATAATGGAAGATCTAACCGTAAGAAGGGAAAAATTATTTTTAAAGGATTGAAGAACCTCAGAATGAAATGAAACATATAACTGTCAAGCAAAAAGCTTCAGCAGGGCTTGAAAAATTTTCCATGGGTTTTCATTTAATAGCTTTAAACAATGTTTTACTTCGACCCAGATATACTTTTTCTCACAGATTTTCAGTTCAGCCAGCTCAGACCAGAGGGTCAGTCCCTCCCAGTTTCAAGCCCTTTTCCCTGCCTGTTACAAGAACCAGGCTGTGCTGAGTTCACCAGTTTCCCAAACCATATTTTTAGCCAGAAGGAAGCCTCACCTCTGCCCTATCAGGACGTCATTTTCTTCTACCACTACACTTAATGATACAGGTTGAAGGGGATGTATGAGGGAAAGAAGGGGGAGAAGCAGAAGGTAGATAGCATCCTGGGAAGAGCAGTTTATACTAGCAAGAAGTCCTTGAAGCTCTCGTCCAGTGCATCTGGGCAAGGAAAAGAGTGGGAATTAATTTTATGGGAGCTGTGAAAAATAACAACAATGCAAAAAGACTGGCAAACTTTTTTTTTTTTTCTTGGAGCAGGGAAGGCTTGTCAAAATCTCCCCAGCGGTACGCAGGACGTCTTAGCAAAGCGAAGCAGAACCACGGCCTGATGAACTTGATGCCTAAGCCCACGTTTGAGTGGCCTGCCTTCTTGGAGGTGACTGCAAACAGCTTCTAGTGATGCCAGTCAACTGGGCAGAACCAGAGAGAAGGACCTCTGCCTGCCTTCCCCTCCTTGGTGGTCGTAGCCCATAAGGGTTAACGAAGTGCCCGCCAGCTGCCAGGCCCCGGTAACCACCCTGCTCTCCTCTCAGCCGCCAGCTGATCCCCCCGCCAAGCCGCTGAGGTGAGAGTTCACTGACAAGAGGTGGATGAGGTTAAAGATAATAAGAGTCTAAACATCCATGGGGAGTTCGGCTCATGTACGCAGCCATAATTACATAAGCCATTACCATTGTCCGGGTGAAAAGAAATCGCTGCAAGCAGGGCTAGAAAACATTTGCAAAGACAGGCTTAAGAAGCAAGGACGGAAAATATCAGACTTTCTCCAGTGGATGCACTGTGGCTTTAGCTAGGCTATAAAATGTGGATTGTTTGGTTATTCAAGTAGAAACCTGTTAAATGGATAACCTTGTTGCAACAAATTTTAATTTTTTTAGCAGGTCTGTTCTTTCAACAGGTATTGATCCAAGCAGCCTCTGCTATTTTTATCAAATGCATTTCAGAGGCACAGAAAATGCCACTGAGGATTTAAACCCCTAGTAGCTGCACAGAGGCAGTGTTTGTAATACACTGCTTGATGCTTTCACAAGCTGGACAAACCTCATACATTATGGGCCAAATTATGCCCTTGGATGAGTACGTCTGATTCCCACTGCTGTCAATGTGGCTGTCATAGAAATCTGTGGGAGACTAGCTTGTGCATCCAAAGAGGAATCTGGCCTAAAATCTATTGTGCTCGTATTCCTTGTTACTTACATATTTCTCGTGTCTGCCTGACTCACTCTTTTTTGTTGTTGTTGTGGTAAAATAAAGACATTTAAAGATCTTCTTTTTTAAAAAAAAAAAAGAATAGAAGATCTCTAGTGCTACAGTGATTTGTCTGTGTGTGTGACTATCATTAATGGGTGTTCTTTATTCAAGGTTTCCTTGAAAAGTCACTATATAGATGGGTTTATGGAAATCTAGTGTTTCTGCAGCCTTTTGAGTTTTGGACAGGCCTGGCTGGTGTCCCCTACAAAGTGAGAAAACATGGTCATTTCACCCCAAGTTTTACTCTGCCAATCTGCAGTTGCCCATCAGTGCTGCCATCCCCAAAGAAAATGCCTGAAAAGAGCCATTCAGGAAACATTCTGCTGCCTCTGTGACGAAGGAGCATCTCCCTTCTTCACTCAGGTGGTTTGTCTGGGAGTAAATGATGGTCTGGACAAAATAATTTGAAAATATAAAATACTAGGAAAAGCCAGTTTTGGGATGGGTAGCCCCCATGAAACTCAGGCTGAACATACCTTGTGCATCCCCCCGTGGGTACTATTGTGGAGAACGTGGACCTGAGGGCGCGTGGATGATGGCAGGAAGGACAGCGCTAAGGGCCAGCTCCTCTGGAGATATTTCCACTGGCCCCTCCGAACATCGCCTGGTGTCCTGGCCACTTCCATGAGCTGGATACCAGGTTCAAGATTTACTCCTCTCAATACGGTTGCTTTGAATTTATTTTATTCCTATGCAGCTAGTTGGAGTGGTAAATTTATACATGCATTCAGCATTGTCATAGTCATATCTTGCCTGAGGGCATATTGATCCTTGTTACCATATTGACTTGATGCTTTTACATCTGCCAGCAATAGGTCTACACATTTTTTTTCTACAAAGATTGCACATTTTCCTTCCTCTGCCCCAAATCTCCCTCCACACAGTCCCCTTTTATTAAGGTAAACCACTTTTCTTTCTTTCTTTTTTTTTTTTTTTTTTTACTGCAGCTTTTTAAATGTGTCTGTTTGCTCAGGTAAAGCTTGCGCAATGATTTCTGACTCTAATGAAAAGGAAGGGTAAAGCAAACAGTTGGAAATTAACTGGCAACAGAGCTTCCTTTCTAAATTATAAATACACAGAAAGCATGTTTTGTATTTACTTTCCAGAGTGAAAGAAACAAAGCAAAGGGGAAGTTACCCGTTCATTTATAATTAAATCACTGAAGAATAGGGGAACAGCAGCAAGTTGGTCCTTGGTGACTGATACGCTTGCGACAGCAGAATTGCCATCACAGGCAATTTCTTATTTTCATTCATGTTCTCCATACAATTTCAACTATAAAGGTCACTAACCAAAAGCAGATGCTAAAGTGGATCCAAAATAGTTTTTGCTTAACTTTTAGCATTTACTTAACTGATTACTAGTTACAAATCTGACACACAGCAGACATAACAGTGCTCTCAAGGAGATTAAAGGATTAGTCACTCACTAGCTTAATCAGATTAATCAGAGATTTTGAACACAATATATAATTCTGTCCACAGAGGGGATACATGATAGCACATGCTAGCCTAATTTGGGAAGGGATACTAGGATGGATAGACCCAGACAAAAGAGGGCAGAAAAAATCGCTAGCCATCACAAGGATTCTTCTATGTACTGCACTTGTAATACCACCTAGAAACCTTATACTTTCTAGTGGAATTACAAATTCACAAAATATAACACCAACATCAGCTAGTAGCCTACGCAAAACTAGAAGACGACTAACATAATGCCCTGATATAAGCTTGCGATACTGGTATACAGTAAACATATGCGTGTGTTTTTCCTTATTTAATTTTACATTTGAAAACTTGTTTTTAACTTGTGGGGGGAAGTTTTTTTTCTTTTTCTTTTGATGCCACAGCATCCAGGATCTGAAACATAAAGTGTGGCAAAGGACAGTGTAGAATATTAAATGCTTTGTGACAAAATTGGAAGATGCTATTTGATACAGTAAGATATTCCAAAGTAGGAAAAAAAAAAAAAAAAAGATTTGCCGTCATGTGAGAGCTGCCAAAGCTAGAATTTAAACTTGGAGAAATCTGGTACTTTTTTAAGAAAACATTTCTCTTCCACGTGATTTGAATAACAGGAAAAGTGGGGCGGAATCTCAGGATATTGAAACTGAGGTTTTCCTGTAGTAGAAGTTACTTACAACTGTAGTATTTCTACCAGTAATTAACAAAAAGAAATCATAGACAACATTGATATGAGCCGTTTTTACATGTAAAGAAATAGAGCAAGGAAAAAATCAACGTAGCTGATGCTATCTTAAACTATCACCCTCTTCTTAAGAAAACCTCAGAATGTTCTTTCTTAATGCATTTTTTTCATTTTCCTGGGTTTTTTCCATTTCTGGGATAGTGACTTTAACAAGTTCCCTTAGCATTTTGGAAGGTGTCGGTCTCGTGTCTGAATCATATCTCCCTGACATCCAGTCTTCAGAAAAGAAGCACTTGTAAGAAAGAAACAAACAAATTAATCTCCATGTGCTTCAGGAAAGACACTGTAGTTGGAAGTAGGCCAGGTTTTCACTCTGAAGGATGCTCTGTGCTTGGCAAAGCCCAGAAATATGTGTCTGCAATGGTTCTTCTGCTAAAATGTTAAGATTTAATAATTACAGTTCTTTCAAGGAGGAACTACGGCTTAATGGAAACATAGCGGCTAACAAGGAAAAACCATGTTACCAGCAATTAAGTGTTTGTTTTGCAGAAACTGCAAAAAGAAGCTGAACTCTCAGAGAGAAACACCCAGACTGTGCAATCTGGCAGCCCGTACCCGGGGTCATGCATGCGGTACATGTACCAAACGCGTTGAGGTGAGCGTCTGCGCTACGTGCAGGCTGCCGACGCTCCCTTCCCTCTCTCGGCAAAGAGCGACTGGAGGACCCCTCTTTGCCAAGAGGATTCAACAAACCTCTTTAGAGCGGTCCGCCCGTACGCTCAGCGTTTGCCATCGCCTCTCCGGCGGCTGCCCCGCTCCCTCTCCCAGCCGGCCCCGGCCCCAGCGCGGCTCCCCGCAGCCGGCTCCTCTTCCCCCAGCCGCGGCAGCCGGATTTCAGCCACGCAACCCGTGGCAACCAGCATCCCATCGCTGCTCTCCGACAGGAGAAACACAGACGCAAACACAAAGCTGCCTTTGGAAAAACAGCAATCGCGTGCTCAGGCTTCGCTTTAAAGAAAGAACGTGCTGAATTAAAAATGTGCCAAGAACAACCAGGATGGCATTGCTTTATTTTCACAAAGAAGTCTCTCCTAATTGCACATTAACTGTCTTTTTGCGAACAAACTTGTTTCCACCTAACGCTGACAGTCATGGGAGCCCGAGCGTATGTGTGTGCCGAGGGGGGGGGAGCTGCTTTGTGGCAGTGTCTGTACGTCTCGTGCCTGTGCTGATGGAATTATTGTTTATTTTTTTAATTTTCAGAGGTAGGTTGATGACAGCTGAAGAAGACTGTATTTGCTGAAGAGCAGCATGATGGTAGAGAGGAGCGGAGCTCCTGAGGGAGATCTAATGGTGCCTCTCCTTCCTGCGCAGAGATAAAGACTTATAATAAGCGTGTATGTTCACCATCTGGCTCTGTGCATGTGGTCCTTATGGAGGCGAAAGCAGCACAATCTGTAAATGATCAGGAGCCATCGCACTCTCTCCAGAGAATCCACGATGCAATCAAGGTGACAGATGGCATGGCCGCTGCTGTGGCCTCATGGAGAAGATCAAAATCACCTTCAATAAACTCTGACTGAAATGGGCATGAGCACCTCAAAAAAGTCAGTTTGTCAGTCAAACTGCGACAGCAAGCTGCATTGGGGAAACATAGCGGCCAGCTCTCTGTTTTCAATCGTTTCCGTCTGACTGAGCCTGAACTATGATCTTTCTCAAATTGTCCTTTCTGTTTAGCTGAAGCAGGCCAGCAAATTGCCAGATTCATAGCTTTATTGAAGGAAATTGAAAACATGATGTCCTCAATTCAAGGGACAAACAGCTGGCAGGTGCTTGGACACCCAAGCACATAAAATGGACCCCTAGTCTTTTGGACAAGTTTGTCCAACTTTTGTCAGAATAAATATAGATATATAATAAAATAGATATAATAAAATTCCAATTGAGGCAGGGTTTATCAGGCATTAGCTGACAGCGATTATATGGCTGCAAATGAACCTTGTGCTACGTATTAAATGCTGGGTTTTCCCATTTATGCTAAAAATGCCACATCTACGGCTAATTATAGTGATTTTTGTTTCCCCATGTTTGGATGAATATCTTAGTATAGCCTTTTTGCTGTGACTGCTTATCAAATACAGACATTAAGGGCCTGATCCTGCAAGGTTCCCAACACCCCTGACCAGGTGGCTCAGCACCTTACAGGACCAGCCTGACCCTCCAAAGCATCCAGTTGCTCCTGGCAACGTCCATCACACCACCAGCAGCCACAAACATCAAATTCCCATTCTTGCGCAGGTGGGGAGGTACCTACCAGGCATTTTCTGGGTTTTGTGCAACTCCACGAGCACCCAAGGACTAGGTGAGCTTCCTTGAATGCAGTGATGAAGAAATATATCCATTCCTTTTTTTTTTCCTAATTCTTTCTATAGTTATTTTTTACCGTGTCCTTGGCTTGATCAACTCCTTTTTTTAAGGGAAGCTAAAGTAATGCTCTTATCACTGTTTTCAAGCTTGCACATGAGGGCTTTCAGGCTGAAGCCCTATCACCAGGCTGAAGCAAGAAGGACACGCTGCGAGGTGACAGAGGGAGAGAAGGGCAGCCTTCCTCCTGCCCGCGGGATCCTGCCCCGAGATCTTCCTGGGGCCCACCGCGGGTCTGCTTCGGTACGAGAAGTGGATCGACGGCTGCATCCCCGCTCTGTGTGGCAGATGGTCACTGTCTTTCTCAGTTTGCTTGCTTGCATGTTTGGTTTTCTACCACCACATTTTAAAAGGTCCCTGTCGCCCTTAAGCCTTTCCAGCTACTCATTTTTAGCTTCGTTACTCGTGAAATATTCTAGAAAGTCCTTTGGTCTGGTTCAAAGTGTGTTAATGGCAATGGGTCTTTTCATCAACTTCATTGGGTTTGAGGAAGTCCTTGGCACGCACTTCTCTGTACTACAGAGCTTTATCAAAGGCAATTTTTTTTTATTATTTTATTTTTCGGTTGGGTGTGGAGCATGGGTCACGTTTTACACTCCAGGTTCCTGTTCCATCTGACTGATTTTGCACGTATAGTTGACCATCCTGGGTTGCACATTTCATGTCTGCAAAATAAATCAATAGGTTGCCTTTGTACCAGCTATCCCTGCTCCTCTCTACCAATGTGACTTTTTGCATGCATGGGAGAAGAGCTATGCTTCCTCTCACCAGGACATGGACACCAAGAGACTGGGACAGAAGTGGCCCAGCGTAAGCCCAAGATTTTCACCAGGCAGAATGGTATTTTGCTAGTCCTGCACTCTGGGAGTTGGATCAAAAGGCATTGGCAAAATCTTCATCTGACAAACCAAGAGGAGCTGCTAGAAGAACAAGGAGGGAATTTTAGAGGTAAAATCTTCAGGGTTTCTGCCCTCTCTATTGAAAAGTTTGATTTGGGATTACAAGATCTTGCACTGCTTTTTACTGTAATGTAGTACCAGGGAGCACTCCCAGAGCTGAACCTTTTCACAGTTGACTGTGCTGTTGGTGTCCAGTTCATCCTCAGGGAAACATCTGAGTATTGCATTGACCTTTCCTATGGTGCGGTTTCCAAGACGGAGCTAATGTAACAGTACATTCATGTACATTCAATAACACTATAAGCTTGAGGTTCTTGTGTGGACCTTGTAGAAACATCTGAATATCTGACATCTTTATTATGGCAACCAACCTGTGTGGTGAGACACTAAAGCATTTGGACACCAAGATTTTGAAACTAAAGTATTTTGAAAAACTAATGTGCTTGCCACAGGAAACACTGAATTGGGGTCTCTCTAAGTTGTAGCTAAACCTCAGTAGTCTTCTGTCTTTGGACTATATCCTATTTTACCTGCTGTTTGTTTTTCACACTGATCACAAAGGGAGTAGCAGGGAAGTTTGCTCCTTTGGTAAATAAGGCAAAGTCCAGGGTAATTTAGTTGACAAGCCTCAGCCTACAGCTGTGTTGTGCGGAGCCCCCATTGCAGAGTATATTTTCCCCTACCTTGATCTTCAGAGGGTGCCTGCAAGGTGTCTGTCTCCTGATGGAGGAGAGGCCTGAATAGGTTCCTCTGTGGGAAGAAGAAGGTGAAATCACCTTCCCAGACTGTTTTGAGTACAATGAATGGTTTTACTTTTTGTTTAGTGGGGGACATAATGCATGTCACATAGTGCACTGGAAATTTAAATCAATATCTGCATTAGATTAATGGAGAAAAAGCCAGGCCCAATGGAATTTTGCCACTGCATGGCTGAGAAAGTGGAGGTCTTTCCCCAGCGGAGGGAAGTTTCACTTAATGCATAGAAATTTGATGTCATATATTATGAGGAGGAAAAAAAGGATAGGTTTGTAGATAATTGAATGAAGTGAAGGGAAATTTAGGGCCAGAAATGCGTTTGTCCTTGAATGTTCTTTTATCATATTCCAAATAAGGACTCCATGTCATGGACCTGTGAATACAAAGACTGGTTTTAAATCTCTACTTCTTGCATGACTGACACTTACAATTCAGTAACATCTTTCAAGACATCCTTTGTGCACATTTATTTCAAAATAATGTATTGAACCTGTAAAATCTTATTAGAATATTTTTGCTGCAATTACACTCCCATATTATGTGATCAACATTTAAGTTGATTGTGCCTTGTTTTAATATGACCTTATACTACGACAGCATAAATACAATGACAGCCACTGTCTGAAATTAAACAGCTTTTATACCACGTACTGTGGCTATTTTGTTACATATTGATGGAGGGGATAGATGATTGAAAAAGGAAAATGTTTTGTTTTCTGGAAGAAAAATACAGAATTTGGAGCCTAGCAACGTTGCCTGGGGAACGTTTAATAATATTGCCATGCCTGCCACATACCAGAGAAATGAACTTCCCAGCTATGCCTAGAAATCCAGGATCGCTCCTTAACCTTCTTTTGTTTGTTTGATTGCTTTATCTCTTTGACCCTCCTTCTAGTTATAAAAACATATTGCTCCAATCTTCTTTAGAAATAATTTAGAATGGATGGAAATCAGGAGAAGGGGGATATCAACATAGAGCAACCCACTCTCAAGAGTGGAGTCTCAGTTCAGGGCAATTTCCATTCCAGTTCCCTGGACAGCTTTATGGGGAAATGGGATGTTCTACTTCCATGGTTATCACTGCAGCAAAGGCAATGAAATACCCCCTTAAGAGGAGGTCAACAGAGTCCAGTATCAAAAGCAGGAGGTTTCAATGAGAAAATTGAAATAAAGGATTGATTTTGAACAACAATGCCAGTGCTTCGTACATATAACTGTCTTTCATCTAATGAAAATACCTTACAGAGGGGAAAAAATAATTCATAAACACAGCAGATATCTTCTCTGTGTGAACTAACATGAATTTCCCACATTACTCTGATCAGCTATCACCAGAAAGAGGGAATGGCTATCATAATGTTCAACTGCGAATTTTTCTTTTAAAATATCTGGGACATTTTGCATAGTCTGAATGGTGGATATGCTGGGATCAGCAGCATGAACTGAAATGTAGAGGAAATCAAACTAATATGGAGTGGCCATTCGGAAGTATTTGGATGTGTGGATTAAGATTGCAAAAGTTGATATGGGCAAAACCAGGATTTTGCATTCGTTTTTTTTTCTTTTGTGCATGTGGACAAAGAATTACCATCACAAAAGGTAGACAGATACATTTGTGGATGCTATTAAATAGCTACAAAAACTATACCCCTATTTAGAAAGGTCCATTTACCCAGTGGTCTCAATTGTTCATGTATCATTATTTGAACAAAAAAACCTGTAATTGCTCCTGTGGTATGAGCAAATTAGTGAACTCAGAATGATCTATCTAAAATCAGAAACCGGGAGCTGAAAATATTCAGTATGAGTGTGGTATATTTTGTGTTACGAATGTACCACAGAGCCCTCAGACCATTATGTACTTGCATTAGTATTTTGACAACAGCTGCTACATCTGGGTGGTAGGTAGGGTCTACTCCTACCTACCTGCAGCTCTACCAGAGCCAAAGAATGGATGTCTGATACGGGGAGATGCATTGCTTTGTATGATAAAAGGTACTTTCTTTGTCTGGCAAACCACTCCTTTTGTATGCACATCAACCAGATGGCCATTTCAGTTTGTCTCCGGCTGTGAATCAGACAATATGGCAGAATTAAGGGAAAAGCAAAACCTTCCCCTCCACCCCTCCTCTCTGTACATAAAATTAGAAATAAACAACCTTTAGGGAGATTTAATTTTAATACTTCATTTCTTTGTTAATTTAGGGACTTTTGACTTGCTCAGTCAGTTACCGTGCATCGCTCTCATTAAGGTGTGACTAGCTAAATGCTTAAGGACCATGAGACAGAAAAAAGGGGGGTAAGAGATTGAGTAACAGAAGAGGCGTGAGAGGCAGTGGTTATTAAAAAAAAAAAAAAAGGGCAGTGTGTAATTTTGGTGCTTTGATTTGATACAAACTACATTTTGCATGGTGAGATTCCTGATGATGTTACATAGACAGTTTTTGCAGTTCTCTCTCATGTCACATCAAGTCGTCTGTGGTCTTCTTGTAGGATTAAACACAGGAAGTTCTTTGCTGATGGTCTATGCTGTTTTATCCTACACTGGAGATCCTTCTGTGGAATTTGGGCAGCCACATCATTAACCTGTAGAATTTGCAGAGAATTTGGAAAACCAAGGTGTTTTGAGACCAGGATGTGAAAGGCAGCTACCCCACTGCAGGCATCTCCCACACAGTTGGGGAATGCTACATGCTCTTGATATCTAAATTTGATGGGTTCACAGGGAGAGGAAGAAACAAGGTGAGGAAAGAGGTCTAACAGAAATCTCAGTTAAACTAAATCTTCACAAAAGACTGAAATATGCAACAGGAACCCTAAGGACCTTGGGTGTGGGACTTCCAGGGCAGAAAGGTCTTATGTGGTTTACAGAGACCTACTGTACACAGCACGTAGTTGCTAACATAATTTTGAGCCTCCTGACACTGTTAATTTGACTTATTAGGCACAACTGTGTGGATAAAATTTGACAATAAGTGACTCAAAGCCACTATGCCAGAAAAAACCTCTAGTCCCCGGAAGGATATGGCAGGTCTATATTAAATCCTGTATTTGACTGGGGTTAATTTTGCACTTTTCCAGCTACTGTACCAGAATTTTTCAAGCATATACATACTGATTTTAGCACATCTCTCAACCCAAAATTATCTGAGTACCAGTAACTTTTGCCACAATACAGTGATAGCCATGTGCAGGTGTGAAGAGACACATGCCTCATTGAAAAGAAGAGATTGTTCTTCCTATATAAAGCATGTATCTATATTTTAGCAACTGCTAAAACTAAATCTATGGGTTGAGTCTTCAGGTTGCCTGCTGTTTTCACCTACTAGTAACCAAGGAACTTCAGGTATTTCTGTACTGTGCGAGTAGAAATATTCACTGTGAGTAGAAGCTGACCCTTGGAGAAACTCCCCGTTCAAAAGAAGAGAGGCTGTTCCTCAGGCAGGTTGTAGAGAGCTTGGTTTTAAGGACAGGACAATAGCTGGTCTATAGATGTAAGCTTATAACATCCTCTTGGCTCACAGAAGATCTCCAAGAATGACCTTGGAAGTTTATGTGAAATTAAAGGATATAAGAGATCCCATGAAATAATGAAACTGGGCAAACTCGGGATTTTCCCTGCAGTTGGAAAGAATTCCTGTTGACTTCTATTAAAACAGAGTTTCAAATCCTGCTCTAAACCTTTATTTATCAAACACTGTAACTGCATTCAAGTGACAGTTAACAACGAGGGCAGTGGAGAAGAGCACTTTCCCATGCATCCCTTCTTGGCCACTTTGAATGTATGCCAACAGTGACAAGCAGCAATTGTATTTCATAGTTTCTTCCGTGTTGTATATACCTGGTTTGAGTCTAACTTTAATGAAAATCACACGGTATTCCATTTATACACACAAATTTTGCCAGAAACTGTGGGAAGAAAACAGCAGTAAAAACCATTTGAGAACATGTAATTTATTAGTGAGCGCCACTCTACACAGGAATAAGGGAATAGGTTATAACTAACTCAATTTCAAGAGAATTTGGGATGTGTTACAACTTCAATCATTTATCCTAAGGCTCTGGAAATTAGATTTTGCAGGGCTGGTTGCTGTTATAGTGAAAGTAAACATAACAACAGGCAAAAAATTAAACATTCTGGAGTTTTGAAATGATTAGTTGCAATTCTTATGTATTTACTTGTGTTAAGAAAATGTTGTGAGTCCCAGCAGACATTTTACTAATGTTTAGTGGGAGATAGCTTTTGCTCCAAAAGTTTAAGGGTCAGCTTGCCAACACAAAGAATGGATAAGATAGAAGAAAAAATTAATAATCACAATTTTACAGGAATTAAGGTTTGGTTTCATCCAGAGATGCGTGAAAAATCTCTTGTAGAACTGAGGTTGAACTCTGGAATGTCAGGTATGTACTACCAAATAAATATCAACCATACAATATCTGCTTATAAAATCTCATGAATATAAACTATGTCTAAAATAGTCCATGTGGTCTGCTAATGAGGCAAAAATTCTGGAAAAACGTTGCATGACAGTTAGTTGAGTACTTGTAAAATTAATTTTCTAGGTGGGGAAAGACAAAAGGTAGAAGCAGCGAACATACAAGTAGTTTATGAACTTTCCTTGTCTCAAGACCTGTATTCTGAAATTTAAGCACTTACACCCAAGGGGCTTGGTTTTCAACCATTTGATACCCATTTTCAGCTTTATATTAGATATATCTTTCACTTTACAAGCTTAAGTTTTATCTGTTCTTTATAGTTCCTAGGTCAAGTAAGGCATCCATTACAGTCTGAATGCTGTGAGATCCTTGAAAAATCTGTGAAATTAAAATACCTCAGTGCAAATCTAAGATCTATGGGGATTAACCAATTCTGATGAGGAGTTTGTACATCAGTGTTCCTGTCTGTAGAAATGAGACAGTAATATGTAATTCCTTTGCAGAGTACCTTGAGAACTAAAATCTTTGACCATAACTATGTAATAACTAGGTTTTGTTATCAGTTAGTAGTGCATTGTTGGTACCAGATGTATTAGAGAAAGGCAGAAGAGATCGTGTGATGTATAATATGGAATAAACTCCCCAAGGGAAATTCCTTCTTTATCCATGACATTTTTACCTAAATGTAGAGGAAAAAAAACAGGATGGTATTCTGAAAAGACTGATCAAATTGCTTTTTTATCCAAGGACTGATAGAATTAACATGCTATCTGGTACATAGTAGCTGTTTTACTGGGAGAAAGAATAAAGTTGCCAGCATAATATCTACATTTTGATAGTCCTGCCATATAAAACTGACACACTAGATCTCAAGTGCAAGCACAAGAATCTACATATCCATCTTTATCATTACAATAAAAAGGAGTAAAACTGTTGGTTTGCTTGATAATTTTTTAATAAAAACCCTTAATGGGCAGGAAAATTTTAGCAAGGTAACTGTAAATCTCAGCACAGTTCTCTTATCAGATAATCTGCAATCTTACTCTAAAGTCACTTCAAACCTTTGGAAGAAAATCCTAAAGGTCAAAAAAAAAATCATTTTTCTTCTTTGAACTGGCATGCAATTTTTACGTTAAATAAAATTTATACCCTTATATAAACAGATTGCTGAAAAGTAATGTCTTCCTACCTTTATCCAGTTATCTTCTCATGATTTTAAATAATCAGAAGTCATAACTTAAGGCATATGAAGACTTGAGTGTTTTATATGTTGTTATCATTCCTGAGCATGGCTTCCGCAGATGTACGTATAGCCTGCAGTGTGTGTACATGTATATCCTCTCTCTAATAACTAGTGAGCCTCTGGAGACAAAGCCACCTCTTGTGCAGTTCTGAAGTACATGAATAACCTTAAGCACATGACTCATTCTGTTGACTGGGATATCTCATGCATTTAAAGTTACGTATGTGCTAAAGTGCTTTGATGGATCAGGGCCAAAACAAATAGGGACTATAGCACTGTGGGGCTAATGATGCTTTTATTGTAAGACTCGTTGTCCCTGGTTTTGCATGAATTTTAACAAAGCAAAGGGATTTTGATTAGTGGGAATTCTTTAAGGTTTATTTTGTTTGATTTCATTCCATTGTGCATGGCCCATTTTTATGCCTGTGTTTCCAAGGAAACAGTTATAAAATGGAATTTGATATGATGTGTTATCAGGTTTCTTGTCAGTAAGTTTCAAGTGATAGCTATGAATTTGACAAATTAAGTTGAAAAAAATTATGAGTATTAAGATAGAACTACATGTATAATGTTTGTTTTCATGTGAATTATGTTCTAAAGCTTTCATTTGTTTGCGGACAGAGAAATTGTTCTGATTGCTGCAAGGAGGCCATAGTATTGATAACACATACACAAAGTACAACGTATGCAATGCTGAAATCAATGTTTGATCCCAGTAACGCGATCTCATGAGGAAGTGTATTGAGTTAAATCAGACTGACTCCACTTAAGAAGTCCTTTATCTTTACTGGATGGCTAACAATAAAAGGAAAGTGCAATGTAATTGGGGCCCACGTCTCATGTACCAAAATCCAAGTAGGGGTTATATATACAGTAAGTCTAAGCGGAAGCAGTACTTTGGATGGTATTTACAAGCTGTTAATTGCTGTGCAAGCACAAACGCAAATGTTTATTCCAAAACATTTGTACAAATGTACCTGTTTTAGAGAGCAACAAACCGACTTTTTTCACAGTTATTGACCTCAGGAAAAAGATGAACAGGAAACTCCAAACTCATGCTGAGGACTCCGTTTCACATAATACTGTTTTTCAATGACACTTGCAAGACAAAATATTTCAGGAATAGTTCGGTATTCTGTTGGGAATAGCTTTTTTCTTAAAGTAATCTGTATGGGCCAGTTACCTGGATTGAAGCCTGGGGAGATAGGCAAAACCCTGAGAAACTAGAAAGACCTCTGCAAGTGACACAAAATCCCTGGGTTTGAGGGAAGGAAAATAGGGATTTGTCACTGGAGTGTATTCCAGCAGTGCTCCCTTTCTAAGTGGGGAAATTATTTGGTTTAGTTTTAATTCAACTAGGTTTTTTGTTTCAGATATTTAATAAAAGTCATGTCAGGACTCGCAGAACTCTCAATATCACGGTTTCTTTGTCTTTTGTCTGAGCGTCCCTGCAAGGTATGCCAGGAGTTGAGACATCAATGTGTGGACCTTGATCTCTGGTACTTGGCATGGCCTGCGCTGAGGTCATGGTCTCCCCGTTGACAAGATGTGGGACCACAACAAAGCCCACCTCTTCTCTCGCATCTGCGCTCACTTTTCCATGAAACTTAGTGTGCTGGAGAGAACAACTGGGATCACCAATACGGGCATTTCTCCAGCATCGGGATGCAGACAGGACATGCATTTCAGCCCACAAGACCAGAAGCACTCTTGGTTCCCCATATTTAGAGGTCAAGTGTGAAACCTTAACAGGTTTGGGGAAGGGGGTGGGGGGACAGGATCTTAATTATAGCCTAAGGAACAGGGTTGTGCAGGCAACTTTAGGCCAAGCAAGGAGTCAAACCTGGTTTTCCTCAGCTGTAGGCTGTTGTCTTAACGTCTGAGCTGACCCCCTCCCCCAATTCACAAGTGACTGTAAATGAAAATAAAAAATATCTAAATGGTTGTTACTGAAATGTTCACATCTTGACATCTTCAGAGCACAGAGAATAGGGGCTAAGACTCCCAAATTCTAGCTTTTTATGCACAAGAAAGTTATTGCCTACTCCTGATTTAGTATTATCTTGAACCTTTGGTACACGTGATCCCAGGCAGGTGAATTTTAACACTGGAAGGAAGAAATAATTTCTAAAATGTTTGACGCTGCCCAGGAATTTGGCATTTTTAAGGTTCTTGATGAGATGGGTTTCTGAAAAAAGGCAGGTGCGATGTTATAGCTGAATTAATTTCAAACATGGCCCTGCCTGAAGAAATCGCCACTACTTGTATAAGTTGTATGTGCACACAGACACATACATGCACATATTGTGCATTATTTGTTTTTCATATGTTAAGCTTAAAACTGATTTATGGTTTTGCATTAACAATTTGAAGTAAGTTCATTTAAAATCACAGTAGCTGCACTTGGTGAGGCAAGGGTGAAGTGTACACTTTCATTCGTAGAAGCAAGTCATTTCATTAAAAATGTTGCATGATTGTAGTTATATTTGTCTTAGCCTTTTCCCTTTAGTTACAGTTTAAAAGAAGGAAAAGGAAAACAATTCATCTTGAAGACAATTGAACCTGACACAAAAGACCGTAAAAGCTTGAAAGATGGTCTAATGTGGAAATACATATTTCAACAATTTCTAAATTGTGCATTATATACTCAGTGAATAATTGTGATCTGTTTACAAAATATGAATGCAGACAATTGGGAATGTACTATCACATTAGTCCACGCGACAGAGACATTATATTGTTGATACAAAAGTGCACATTGAAGAAACAGTACCAAAGAAATAAATACTTACCACTCTTCAAGCATTAATAAAAGAGCTGTTTTAATGTTTTTAGAGGCCAGAAGAAGTCTCATTTTGAGGTAACTCAAACTTTAAGACTCCATTCCCTGAATGTATATTATAAGAGTGCAAAATGCATCCACATACGATGTGTTGCTATCCTGTCTGTCTCTTTTTCTAATTCTATCTTTTGATGTCATTTTAAAATGGCTAGGGGAGTGTTTTGAAGGCTTGTAAAAAAAAAAAAAGCAAAAAAAAAAAAAGCTGCTCTCATTTCCAAGACAAGCCTTGCTGTGAAGTCTCAGGGATCAGTTTGGGTGAGTTATTGCAAATCCTTTAAGAAAATGGGAATACACAGGCTATAACAGCGCTATTTAAAATATAAAATCTACTTTGTGTGTGCGTGTGTGTGTGCGCGCGTGTGTGTGTGCAGGCAAACATGGCATTCAGGAGAGTGAAATGAAATGAGCCAGAAACTTCTCACATTTTCCTGGCATCTGTGGCGTGTCGCCATATGAGAACCATATGACTGCTGGCAGATTGGCATGTCAGCTCAAGCATGTACAACTTGACCTCACTGAGCTCTGTGTTTATCAGTTTATAACAGGAATATTGATACAATTTTAGCTGCAGTCTTTCTGTGCAAGGACACTTCATCCTTTCACAGTCCTAATTCTCCTTTGCTAAAATGACAGCACCTTGTTTTTGAAGTTGCTTTTCCACTTGGGGAAAAAAAAAAAGCAAAGGCGGCAGAAGACAGCAGAAAGCTGTTCTGTGTGCCAGAATGATGTTTCATTCATTGTTTTGTTAACTGTGAAGTCCTTAGTGGAGTTTGTCATGGGATTGCCTGGCTGACTTGCGCTGTCTTTGTGGTTGAAAACCACAGCAGTATTAGAGACAGAAGTGGAGACAAAAATCTGGATTGTTGTTAAAGCTGAAAGTCAGTGCTGAAGTATATCTGCACAGAGCAGACTATCGTCTCAGCGTTTATTCACTCAGAAGAAGGATAAAAGGATAATACATAAAAATGTGGATGGGCAGGTTTTCATCTCAAGTCAGCTTTAGACGTCCTGATCTCCAAATGAGTGGGATGTAAGCATATACATAGTTGCCACAACTCATAGATACGCAGTTAAATATCAGAATGGTGGACGTGATATAAAATATGAGACAAATAGCGCTCTGTCAAGAATGAGAAACTGGATAGAAGTGTAATCATAAATCTGAGTTTGCTTCAAAAAATCAAACGTCATACAAACTTGTCTGGCTGTTTATGGCTGGGCGAGAGTTGATAACAGTGAAATGATGCGGGTACAGCCCGACCATGATCTGGATTGTGGACAGAAATAAAAAGTACAGAGAGTACTTCTGACCATACAATTTCATTTAAACTGTCTTCATCACCATCATTTCCTTCAAGAATAAGAGTATACCTCTGATCCTCCAGCACTTTTAAACATACACTTACATTATGACTTGTTCCACTTAACAGTGTGGAAAGATGTTGTAATGAATGTGCATCACTTCACATCAGCGTCTGCAACTGCACTCACACCGTCTTTCAGAAATAACGTTATTCGTAACTGCTCAAGCTTCCTTGAAGGTTAAGCTTTAAACTGCTGTGATTTTCTAATTTTCTCTATACTGGCAACTTAATTAGAATTTCGTCAGGGCAGGTTCTAGGACTGAAGTTAAAACTTTCTCATCCACTGTCTTGACCAAAAACATTATAGAAATGGTACTGTAATGTATAGATCCTCTGTAAGGACTGGCAGGAAGGATATGTGGAAAAGCAGTGAAGAACACTCGCAGGAAATGAATTAGACAATGTTCTGAAGACAAAAAAAGAAAATGAGAGTAATTTTGCTTGTTAAATTTTTTTAAAAAAACTAGGAACTGAAAGAAACTGAGATATAAAATTTCAGTTCCCCCAGAGACAGACTATGGGAGACTATGGGATAGAAAGAAACACCTTGCCACATGCAAATATATAATTCTGTGTAACTCAGATAGGCAATCTGCAGTAATCAAAATTGCCATTTACAGTGCCCTTGATGGAATTTATCAGAAAATCTATGATATTGGGGTGTATTTTCCAGAATTTCATTCAACAGTCTTTTCATACTGACGGATTGGAGGAAATAATAGAAAAATAGAAATAAAAAAGGGAGGAAAAATGGCTCTGTTCTGCTGAAAATGGAGAGCTATTTACTTCTAGTTTGTTTTGGCAGGTGACGTTTGGCCAGCAAATCTAATATTGTGCTAAGGCCAAATGTTTTTGAGTTTACCCACCTGTAACCTCCGCACAAGGTACAGAATTTAAAAATTTCAAAGTTTCAGAATCTTTCATGTATGACGAACTCGGATTTAGTTTTCATTATCATCTGTAGTCTGAATCTCTGCTGATAGCTTGAGAAAACTTGCCATATCAAATTACTGCAAAAAGATGTCCAGTCTCTGGAAATGAACAATGAGCAACATCTATTTGACAATTGTCTTTTCTGTTGGCCGAGACATACTTTGTCAAAAGCACCAGTATGGATCGATGCTGACATCTAAAGGGGCAAAGTGCATACTTAGAAAGACCATTGAAAATCAAATATGACCACAAATTCTCATGAATGTGTCAGTTCATGAATTTACACATATATTTGCACTGTTGCACATTCATATTCAGACTTGAGACGCCACTGACATTTATAGGTGGGCTAGACTCTCTCCCAAATGTATATATGGGTCTGTGATCTTTTTCCTTTATTAGGAAAAAAAAAAAAAAAGAGAGATTTGCAACTACAGTCAGATTTTCTTATCATGTCTATTATAGATTTAATTTTTTTAATAGTAACAAAAATGCTTTGAGAAGCAGTAAGAATTGAAAGTGTACCTGTCGTTCATATGCCTTTTTAAGGAAAGGTAAAACCACTTCTGAGCAATGAGCTGGTCTTAAACAATGGCTGCCAAATAATCGAATTATAGTCATCTGGTGAGAATGACATAAGTCTGCATAAACCAATATAATAGATTTTACAGTAGTTATAGTGTAAACTTGGCTAAATGGTAGATTTATACATGAACAAGCAAAGCCCCTCATCATTAAATACTACTTAGTGTAAATGGACAAGTCAAGCTGTTTGTGCCTTTTTGTTTCTTTTCATACAAGTGTAGTGGGGGGTGCTTAAGTGTATGATTCAGAAAGGAGGGAAAATCATTTACTGCAGCATGTGGACAGGTTTGAATGAGAGCAGATTTCCATGCAGGAATGAAATATGAGCCAGGGAAAACACCCCTTTTTGAACACACTCACAAGCCCTGATTACATGGCCCACAGCTGGAGTTAATCCAGATTCCTGTTTAATTAAATAGTAGCAGTCATTCTGCTGCATTACATCAACATGCACAAAGGTGACATGGAGGTGAAACACAAAATGTGATATCCACCTCTCTTCATTGCTACTGAGAAAAGATAAGATTTATTTAAAATATTTTAATGAATATCTATTAACTGTGCAGAATAAATTCTAACTGCATAGACAAATGTATGTGATAAAGTGATAGTCTTACTAACACACCAAATTTTATTATTGAATAAACTCCGTATCAAATAACCTGTGCTATAATTTGCTGTGAGAAAATCCATCCTACCCTGAGCCCACATTATCATTCTATTTCTGAAAAAGAATAATTCAAAGGCTTTTTCCTTTATCACAATAAGAAGAAAAACATCAGCTGAAGGATCTTTATATGAAACAACCAAGATACACTGTCCCCTTTTAAAGCTGGGCACTTAGTTATCCCATGTGCAGGACTTATCCTTCAGCATCTATCTATCTGTCTGTCTGTCGTCTGTCTATCTTCAACACTTTCATAGATGAGAGTTGGAAATATTCCTCAAATAGTCTTTAGGGACTGGCAACTCATCTATAACACAAGTTGAGTTAGATGTGAAATGTACCATCCAAGGTTAAAGGATATGATAGAAGTAACCATGTGAGAACTTCCTTACAATCTTAAAAAGAATATATACGTTCTACTTATCCCTAGAAGGAAGATCTTTTCTTTACTACTCTGTTCATCTGTGGCACAGGTATCCTGATTTCATTGCATGCCAGAGGTGGCCTGATTTAGAAGACACAGATACTTGGGGAAACACAGACCATGGATATTTCCTTTCATTGAAAAATCCATTTTTTCTAGCATATCATCTCATGTAGGGAAATAGTAGGGATAGATGTTATGGGATTATGCATTTTTATAGCATTTTGTGTTAAATATGGCTAGCATCCTTGGAGAAATAATAACAACCACCTTTGTTTCCTCCTGTCATGAAATATAAGGGTTGAGTTCGCTTTGTTATTTGACTGAAGTCAACAGCAAAGAAAATTGTTGACTACAGACAGCAAAGAGGTTCTGGCTCCTTGAAGAGAAAGACAGCTATTGGGTGGGTAAGCAAAAAGTGAAGGTCAGAGGAGCAACATTTTCACCACAAACACATTAGCCCACTCTTTAAAAAAAGATTTCTTCCTATATTTTTCCTTAAAAGCATAAAATGAGAGCAATAAATGAACCTGAATTGCAGGTCAAACTTAAATGTTGTCTTTATGTAACTCCTTATTAACTGGTGTAATTCCTTTCACAGATATTACTGAGTCAAAAATCAGCAGGATTCAGCAAATGTGTAAAACCTTTCTGTGGATATTGAGAGCATTCAGTCACATTAAATTAGAATAAATTATTTCCTAACAGTATGAGTACTTCTATCTTAAAGAATGATACGCCCTGACTGCTTGCTCATCCTGGCTAGGACATTATTTCCAGTGCAGGTATATAACTCAATATGGGTTTTTAAGCCTTGCTGTGACACATCAGAGGCCAATTAGATGGACTATTGGTCTGATCTGCTGTGATTATTCTTATATCATGATGTTGCTTATCTTTGTGTCTGTTTTAGCTTCATCCTTCTCAGCGCTTAGGCACATCTTTGAGCAGGTAAAAATACATTACTTTCTTCACATAACTTGTCTGGCCCTATCCTGTTGCCCTCTGCTTCATCACTGGTAGTCCGAACATGCCATCTGTGCCCAGAATCCCGCTCTGTGTTTCTCCTGACACCTTTCAACTCTGTGGGAACAACCTGTAAAGACTCCCTTAAAGACTGAAGTAGTAATTCATTTCCACCTTTCTCCACTCCTTCCTTCCACAGGTTTGCTGCTGGGATGGAAAGGATGGCGATAAACACATTCAGGGTTTCCTGACATCTAGAAAAAAGAGCAGCATTTCAAAAGAAGAAGAGGGCTGCTCTAAATTCTGCTTAACATATCTGTAAAATCTGGTTTTCAAATCCATCCTCAAATTCGCCCCTTTTTCTTCTCTGGCTTCGAGACCACTGTCCCCCCACTCCTGGAAGAGAACCCTCAGAAGCGATGCTTTGCTGCAGGTCTCCTCCCCCAGGCAGCCCACGGGGGCCAGGGTGCAGCTGGCCTCGGCTTGCGCTACCCTGCCAGTCCTGGCTCCTGTTTCGCCCTCCCTCGTGTTCCTGGCGATGGAGCCAGGTTGGAAACACTCTTCTGGGCACCGTGCTCTGGGCAGTGCCTGCTAGGACACACACCACAGGTAAATCATGTGCTCTACAAAATGAAGCATTCTCATCCAAGAGGAGAGGGATGTCATCTCCATTTTCTTGCCAGCCACATTGCAGCCTGTGCAATACATTCACTTTATGACACCCAAAAAGGGCAAGGATTTGCCATCACAGCTGCTTCATCTATATGCTTTTTGTGTGTGCTCCATGCATATATAGTGTGTCTGTGGCCAGTCTGGGACTCCCCAGAAGCCTCAGAGGGCTCCCACGCTGGCAGCGTCTCCCGTGAGAGACAGCGGGGTTTCCTGGCGTGGGTCACATCCCTACTGCGGGAAGGCAGGAGCAGGCGGGGATGCCCCGGACCGGTGAGGCTGTTGTTCTACAGCTCAGTCCTGTCTCCTGGTGCTGCTGGGGGAAGCCTGGAGCACCCTATCTGGTTCATGTTTTCTCATTGTGTTGTCATTGTTTTGGACTTTTTTCTCTCTCGGCATGTTTTTGTTTCTTCAGACTATATTTGACCATCTTTATCTCTTTCTCCATGTATTGGTCCTATTTCTTTCCTTTTCCTGCAATGGCCTTATTTGTCCAGCTGTTTGTTTCTTTCTGCACTTTTACAGCTCCTTTTCTGCCCAAATCAGAGAACTCAATTTCTTAAGGGAAACAAGCCTTAAGTTTGAAACTTAGGCTTTTGGTTTGGCAGAATGGAGTTTCCTCTCCTCATGGCAATTTCCCTCCTTCCCTCAATCCAGCTTTAATACCTATTGGAAACATAAGCCAGACTGGACTAAAGAGAAACCCGGTTTTAATGAAACATCATTCAGGTTTTGAATGACAGAGTGAGGCTGTGTATTTGATATACTATAAAAAGCCTTAAACACCAGTATATTATGTGAAAAAGTAACTGCTGTTCTTTGTGAAGGTGCCATTTATCAGCATCTGAGGAGGTTATTCAAGTGAATAGATTAACAAACATGAACTAAAGTGTAATGTTTATCAGCTGTCCTGTTTAACTCTAAATAACATAACGGAAGATGGCTCTTAAAAGTGAAATGGCCATCAATCAATACGCGTCGCCGTTTTACACGAGAGGTTATATATAGCCCTATGGAAACAATGCACATGTGAGGTGTGCCGCCGGAGGTCACTCCACCAGGCAAAGGAGAGAGGCTGAATCACACACCTTGGGCAGGCACAGACAAGCACTCTGTCATTTTAATAACGCTCTCATTGCAGAAAGTTTCACCAGTTATGGCCATGATGCTTAATTGCTCTCATTTATCTCCCTAATAAATGATGTCATTGACTTAGAGCTGTTGTACGAATACAACTGGCAAGTCAGTGAGTAAACTTGCTATCACACCTACTGATGAGAGTGGGGGAATAAATGGGAGTAAGAAATGCAGCAAAGGCCCTAGCAGTGTAGATGACAGATGAAAGTTAGGACAGCAAAACAGATATTTTATTGCCTTCTTTCTCTATTTGTCTGAGAACATCTAAATTTATCAGTGATAAACTAAAAATACATACAAAGAAACACCAAATGCTCTGAGTGCAGAAGTAAGACTATTTTGTAATGCTGGCTTGAGAGTTTGAGGGGTGACAGTTTTCCTTTGGTCCTGCTGCATCTTCACATAGGTGGAGATAGCTGCAACGCTGTGCAGCACATCCCTCACTCTGTGCATAGAAAAAAAGGCTTTCAGCTCCATATTTTCCTCTGTAGCGAGGTTTTACTCTTGCATGAGGTAGAAGAATGAAAGCAATACAGTGAAAAAAGCAAACAAATAAACCAAAGCAAACAAAAAGCCCCCCAAATGGCTTTACTCAAGCTGAGTGAGCAAATAGAAAAAATTCTTAGCAGTGACTCTGCTTTATCTCCATAGGGTACAAATCATTGCCATTTCCAAGTCTTTATCTCCCTTGCAGAGGTTAACACCTGCTGCATTTCCAGCAGGTCTGGATGGTTTTGCCGTGGCCTGGCCGGGGGCCGTCAGAACTACTGTGCCCAGGCAGGATGATCTGTGAGTGTGCAGGAGACGCGTCCAAGGTGGCCAGGTTTTTGTTTGCTTGCTCATTTGCTCTCTTGTATTTCTAGGGAAGGAAACTATCTCTAAGAGGAATCTGTTGTGACAGAGCTCATCTTTTGGAGCCAGTCTGAACTTCTCATCTCACCTCTCCCCCTTAATGGGGGAAAACATGAGAGAGCTGTTAATGTCCTGCTTCCTAGAAATCCTCCTTTCCCAGGCTCAGGGAATAAATGGCTGGAGTTTGACAATTCAGAAAAGTTGCCTAATCTCCGTTAACCTTTGTGCCTACAAGGGCAGAAAGCAGCAGGACTTTACAAGTCTGAGCGCGCTAAAAGTGGTCATGCGAGATGATGAGCGTCTTGGGGTATCCTGTGCCGCTTCATGCAGGAAATTAGGTGATTATTGGAAATAAACTTCCTGGGAATTGCTAGGTTCCTCAACACAGGATAAAAAAGATGAAAGCTCCTTTAAGGGAAGCATAAAGGGAGTGAGAGAGGCAGAGCGTGAGCAGAGAAAAGCCAAGGGGCTTCTGCAGGGCCAGAAGGAGGTAATCGTCTACGTGAGCAAATGAGAGGTAGAGCGAGGAGGATCGATGACCCTGCAGCAAAGCCAGGCTCCTCAGCCTGCTCCTTTCTCAGACGAGTTTGTTTCTCTTGCTGTAATTCCATTGCTTTCCAAGCTAGGGAAAACGATTTTTATAAATGCTCCCTGTTTATAGCATGGCTTTAGATTTTTTTTTTTTTTTGTAAGGTCTTGCACCTCTATCTGGAGCGCTCAAACTGCCAGTGGGCAGATAGCTTGCCACCGCAGCGCCGAGAGACTTCCTCAGCAGAGTTCACAACTGCAGCTAACAGTTTGGGTGGTTCTACTAAAAATACATTACACCTGGAGATACTTGATGACTCTTTTCCTGGAGCTGATGAAAATTACTGTTACTTTTTTGAAGGGAATTTTCAGGAAGTGTTAAAAATATCTATAATAAGAGGAGTTGGCTTTAAATGTAATATTCACCACAGCTTTGAACTGTTGGTAAATCCAGTTTGCTTCCTACAATTTCCCCACATTTCTTTATGGAAATAACTTCACACAGTTGGAATCTGTGAGAAAGAAGGTGATACAGGTCATGAAATGATACCAGATTTTAATTTCTACTGTATGAAATTCATAGCGTGCAGGATTTCAAACAGCAGCTAACAAGTTAGATATTGTATTCTTAATATAGATTCTCAAACCCTTTTATGATTAGACATTGACTTTTCCTATGTGAAAGCACAAAAGGTTTATTCTGTGTGGGAAGTTCAAGGCACCCAGATTACAAGGTGTAAAAATAAGGAGAAATAAGAATTATTTTTCTATTCTAAAGTCCTTTTAAAATGTTGGAAAAATGTTTCAGGCCATTTCAAAACCAGTGTTTTTGAAATGTTGGTAGGATGATAAAATATTTTTTAAAAATATTGAAAGAAGCCTTTGTTTTTAAAATGGCTCTCACTGGTGCTAAAGAAAATTGTAAACCAAGAGGAACTAATTATTACAAACCCAAAAATTCAAATTTGTGTTTAAAAATGCTGAAGAAAAAGACTTCAGTTTGTTCAACAGTATGTTTAAAGCCTTTTAATTTTCCTAGGTGAACAATTTGGTAAAAATAATGCAACTTCACAAAATGCTTCAGTTTTGCTGACAGAAATTCGTAAACATTTCACCCAGGTGTCTGTGGTAGGGACAAGTACGTGGTCTGCGAAGGGCTAGGGATTTACTAGGACCGGAAGACTGCAGTAAAAGCAGAGAATAGAGACAGGGAAGTCAAGAAACTACTGCACAAGTCAGAGGGTAGATGAAAATTGAGACACCAAGAAGAAAGTCAATAACATGAAAGGAGACTCGACAACTGAGATAAAGGAGCTATTGAGAATGTAAACTGAATGGAAAGCCAATGAGTTGCATTGGCGTAGCGAGAGAAACATTGAAAGGTTGTAGGAGAAAGACATTAAGAAGCAAAAGAAGCAGAAGAAAAGACCACAGTGGAGCACTGGTGATAGATCAGAAAGTAGACCTGCAAGACAGCGGGGCTGCAAAAGAGAAACAGAATATAGAGGTAGTGCAGAGGGTATGGAATGACGGCTGGAAATGGCTGTGCAAGCCAAGTGCCCATACGTGTTCCACAATAACACATATTCATTTATTCCCTCTGGGTGAAATCCTGGCTCAGTCGCAGACCGTGGGAGTTTTGCCATTGACTTCACTGGGGCCAGGATTTGCTGGTTTTGGTTTAGTTCCACAAACAGTGTCTGTCTCATTTTGAGTGCAGAAAGATGTTTAAAAATTAAGAAGAAAATGAAGTTTGTAAATCAACAAGGCCATTACTTGAAAGATTGGACCAGGGGCACAGAACCCCCTTGCTCAGAAACCAGTTGGGTGGGCAGCTTCTGCATGAACGAATTCTCATGCCTGTGCCTAGAAATAAACGTACCAACCATTTTTGTTGTGCTTATGTATAGTTGTATAATAGGCATAAGCTATATTCTTCTCCTCTCCTTTTTTTGTGTTCTGTAAGAAAATTTCCACTAATGTGAAATTTCAATAAAAGTTGCAAAGAAATATTTTGCTTTCTTTCTACTCATTGGGTAGCGAGTATATAGTAATAAAAGAATGAATTTTTAACAACCTGTGAACTAAGTATAGTTTTATGATAAATGAAACATCAAGGTATACTTTAAACTAAAGGAGTAAAATCCTGATCTTTTGGAAAGCAATAAGGTTTCTTAGCTGTGTCAAAGTGAAGTTGGTTTTGATGCCTAAATAAATATCACATGGGAATATTAGCATAACCAAGAAGGATATTATTTGATTCAAAATATAGATATATTATATACCAAATGATATCATGCAAATAAAGCTGCTTTGGGTGTTATCAGGGTAATGATGTTGAAAAACATTATTCTTGACTGGTAACCTTATCTTTCACACCCTTAGCAAGATATCTAAAATGCCATATTAAGAGAGTTTTAAAAATAAATAATTTCTTCCACTTCCTGAAGTGAAGTGCTTTTCTTCAGAGCATAATTTCAGTATAAAAATAAAAAGAAACCTTTGCAATTTTTCTGCAAAATTAAACACTGCTGTCTGAACCACTGACAGAAATATATTTACATATTTCAGGCTAAAGATCTTTTGTAAATGTTTAGTTACCACATTCAAACCTTTCAACACTTCTCCTGAAATCACATTATTCTTATGAAGATACAACAAGAAGTCAAAGAATAAAATGTAAAAAGCTCCACTTCAATAATATGAAGGTTGTGAAATGGGCTGACAGCATCCAGGAAGCTCGAAGTTATGGCTGACAGTCTGTCCTTAACTCATGCTGTGTGAAAAAAGCAAATGGCACTAACGCATGTTAGCTGAGCTGGAAATTTGAACCCCTCGGCCCATCCCTCCTTCTCTATTTGAGTTACGGGAGCCCTCGCTTTGAGGTCTGATTTTCAAACTTGGCTTGGGTGTCGCTGTTAGAAAGCGTGCGTGGCACGCACACACTAAATAAATCTTTGCTCCAAAAGCTCCGTTTTGTCCAAGCACGTGCTGGTGCGGCAGCCGGGACTCAAGATGTTGGTTACAAACATCGATGCCTTTCCGCAGGCTTCGAAGGCTTCGGCAAACACGCAACAGCTTGCTGTACCACCAGTTCAGAAAACATTTGCTTTACCTGCTTTCTGTCTTTTACCCCTGCTATAGTTTATTGGTCTTTTACGTATTTCGAAGTGGTAATACTCAATAAGGACAACACTTAACAAGCTAAGTACTCCCATATATGTTTAAAACCTCTGGGGAACTCAGAGCTGACCCACAGGTCTGAAGTTTATTCCCTCCTAGAACTGGACGCCTGTAACTGCGTGGAGAGGACAGAGAACGCTCCCTTCTCAAAACCGCCTCTGATAGTGCTTGGGGAAAATAACTGCATTTCAATAGGTTATGTAGCCAGCTTAAAGGAAGCAGGACAGACTTCCACCCATGCCTTGGGAATTTAAGAATATAAATAAGTTTCCTGAAAACTGACTAAGGCAGCTTTTAGTAGTCCTCAGCCTAAGAAATCTCTCATGCACATCCAAAGATATGACCAAGAACATTGTTTCAGCTAACAGAAACACTTTCTCAAACTGTTTAAATCCTTGCATACCTTCACACTGGGCAAGACAATAGACAGAAGTCTGTGCCTATCTTATAGCATTTTTCTTTTCCAAACTAGTGATCAAATATTCAATACCTGTAATCTATAAATCCAGAGGAGTGCCTGTATTTCAGTAGAAACAAGATGTCTGCAGGATTTTGGTATTTACTTTCTTTGAATGCTCCTTTTCTTTACCACTGCTTCCCAAGTCACTGTATACTTGTATTGCAGATTAATCTGAGCAGTTTCCATAAGAGTGAGCCTTGACAATGTTCTCAGGTTCTTGTGGGATAACACTTCTGTGACTCCTATTTGTGAAACTTTCCTGCCTGTTCCTGACAATGTCTCCTTAACAAACATGAGCTCAAACAACTACTGGAAGGTGCTAGTAGCAGAATAATAATAATATTTTGTAAAAAAACCCCACAACCAACCAACCAACCCCCACACTAGAGGAGGTATTTAAAAAAATTAGAACATCTGAGATAAAAAGGTGTAGGGAACATGACAGTCTGTCAGTAGAAGTCTGAGCTGATAAAGCCAGCAGTTTGTTGAAATGTAACGGCCTTCTACTAAAATGCTAGGAGAGTAACAAGGCACCCATGCAAAAAAAAAAAAAAAAAAAAAAAAAGGCTGAATGAACATTTTAATTAACTCATGTGCAATTTTAATTAAAAACATAATGTGTCAGGAAAATGAATAATGCCTTGGGGCAATAAAATAGCTAGATTTTCTGTTCAGTCTTCTGCTTCATATCTTTTGTGGAAGTAGGATATTATTGTTAAAGGGGAAAAAACCACCCCCTCCAGCCTCCCACCCCCTTTCCACATACCAAGAACATGTAAGGTAACAAAAACCGAAGGTGTGGACAAAACAAACAGGATTAAATCAGGATATCATACAAGATATTCTATGTGTTGCCATCACGTTGGTTGTGCCCTAACTTTTCTGGCTTTTAACACAAAACCCATCAACTTCAAAGTCAGTGTCTTGGTCTTAATAGTATGCACAGAAAATGTGGGTGCTCACATTTTTTCAAGTGAAAACTTGAAATGTCTAAGTATTATCAGATCTCAATGAAGAACTGATTGTCTCCACCCTTTACAGATGAAGACATTTAAAACCATTGGGATTCTGTAACCTGAGATACCAGAAATCACGACTTTTTAAATGAGGAAAAAAAAAGGTTTTCAAATATTAGAAAGGAACAGGAATAAAATAAACCACGGGGAACAAAAGTTGAAGAAAGTTAACTTTTCCCCAAATGGAAAATGTGGAATGTCCAAACCTATTTATTTCTTTTCTTTGCTCAGCTACCACTCAGCCCTCACTGAAAGAGATTTGAAATTCTAGCAGCTATAGCATAGCCCGGGGCAAAGGCAGGGTCACAAGCACCATCATGTAACACATTTTAAAGGCTGTCAGAGATGTTTCTTCAGTCTCTGTGTCCTCAGCAGTCCCAGAGCCGCTGGTTTGCTGCAGGGACCTGCTACCTGGTCATACCTTTTCTGTGGCTCACATCATTTTGACCGTAAATCACATCTAAACTGTGAGAAGGCTGTTTTCCTTAATGTGCTCTGAAAGCAGATGAAGCTTTGTGTGCAAACAGTCCTGGGCCACATCCAGTCTGCCGCAGATTTTGCAGAGCTCTGGTCACCCATTGGCTTCCATGGGCTTCAATGGGAAGCGCTGACCCCCAGGATCTCCTCTAACACTCCCATATGTATTTAAGACCCTAATTTTAGGCTTCTAACTTTGAAATCCTGGTACCAGTTATAAAAAAAGTTTATGGTCTGATTTTCCTTTTGTTCTTGCAAGCAGAAAAAGGAGGTGCGATGCTGTGATGAGCTCTTCAGCCGCAATTAAACCCTGTAAATACTTTGATGCCTGAGAAGCAGTATGGAAATCACAGAAAAGCCTTTACCATGCTCCTGCCTATTTACTTTAGGGCTTCCATGTTAAAGGGAAAACATCTGCTATTTAGCAGTGGTGAGCGACGTTTTGAGGGTGATGCTCCTGGGTGCCCTTAGCACGGACACCTGGAGGGGCAGCGCCTGGTCTCCTGCCTTCCTTAAGTCCTGCCTTAAGAAAGCTGTGGCCTTCTTGTGCCATCCACTCCTCCAGTTTCACTGTTAGGGAACATGGCTGCAACCCACACAGAAATGATTATATATTCTCCAGGAAATGATGGACTTTTCAAAAGGAGTATAGAAGATTCAAAAATAAATCAGCTTTTCAACTGATTTGTCTTACAGAAATAAAAACAGTGGGGACTTTCATACAGCCCCTAACTGTGAGCTCAAGAATCACAAATGAGTCTGCTCTGGCCAGTTTTCTTTTTTGCCTGACACCAAATTCATGGATATTCAGACACAGTACCTTCTCCTGCCCAAGCGGCTCCCATAGTTCACGTCCTATATGATTAATGGATTTGCTTTGGACTCAGGGAGAAATTTCTGCTAGCTGCAGACTCTCTGAAACCCTGGTTGTGTGATTTTTTTCTCTCTGCCTACCTGTAAGGTAGTGAGCACAGCACTTCCCCAGCTCACAAGACTGCTGCGGGGATGGATAGACTACAGGGTCCTCACACCCCAGCATGGTGGAGTCACATAGATGCACAGGAGAGACACAGGTGCTGTGGGGCCATATCTGCCAGAGTCCCTAGATAACACATTTGTAAAATCTTGCTGGTCCATTTAATTTTCTCTTCCTGGTCCATTTAATTTCCTGTAATTCCTCCAGCTTTTCCCTGACAGGTTGTTGGGTTTTTTTTTTCTTTTTCCAAAGAACTCCCCACACTTGTTGAAGGGTTATGGGTCTGCACCAAAGCAACAGTGCATGAGTCCCTCTCAGAGTAAATGTTCAAGGATGAACATTTATGGTATCTCACGGCAAGTTTTCTTCCTCCCCAGGGCAGGCGTGGTGGGAGGCTCATTGCACAGCCTGGTGCCCACCCTGCAGAAACAAACGCCTCTGCTGCTGGAGCTGCAGCGGCGTCAGCTGCACCCTCAAGCATCACCTCCACATCACCGCTGTTCACAGGTCAAACTCAAAGAGCCAAGCCAAGTCGTGGTCTGTAGTCATCCAGAAAATGGTGGAGGGCTTGCTACAGAAACATCCAGGGTTTAGAAATTTAACAATTAAATGGGAGGTAAGGATTAGCCTACAAAGACAAGCCTCCAAGGTCACTGCATTTATACTGCACGTATATGTCTGCATTCACTTAAAACAGTGAAATTCCTGAGTGCAAAGTTGTAATGTTTGTTTTCCAGAGCCTGAGGGGAAAACCTAAATTGATTTTCACTGTACAGAAAATTTCCTTGCAAGAAATGCCTTTTAAATGCCTTCTCACACCTGTTACTTGTCTTTTTCCCTTTTTGTTTCCCATCAAATTATAGGCTATAGCATATCTACCAAATAAAAAGTATAATTCCAGGTTGTATGCGCTATTGCCGAACAAATAAATTTTAACAATATGCCTGCCATTTATGTTTACTTCTCGCAAATAAGCTTGCCTTTGTCACGGCAGGAGTACCCACAAAAAGAGTTAATTTTATGCAAATTCTGGAGAATATTCCAGTTTAATTCCTTCTTTTTTTTTTTCACCCCCCTTTTCCCCCAGTCATTCACTTGATTCTAAGACTGTCATTCACTGAAGGAATAGTAACACACCATTTGATTTAGGAGAGCAATCACAGTTCATGTTTCAAATCCTGAATATTCACAATAAGCTGAGACAAATTATTACAGAATTATTCATCAAATTGCTTTGAATAACAAATAAATGCTGTGGAATTACAGTCTGAATGCAGACACTTCACAAAGGGGCAAATACGGTAAAAAGATTTAAATAAATTCTTCGGTGCTAATTAGGGTTTAGACTGCTATACTCTTGGATCCTTTGAGCAGCAAGTACTTTGTAACTTATCCCACTGATTTCAGTGGGATGATCTGTGCTGGTATGATTTGCAATATAAAGATTTTGCCATAGAAATGCTGGAGCAATGAAAATAGAAATAATTTGAAAGCTTCACCCAGTATCTTTGTTTCTGGACGTAGGTTAGACGGACCTGAAAAGATGTACTTATTCTCATGAGCCAGAAAGCAAATTTCTTGGCTTACCTCTCTGTTTACAAACTTAGAGCAAGTGTTAAGGAGTTGAAGTTTGCCCACTGAATATTGCATGCCACTCTCATCATTCCTCTGTACACTTGGCCAGCCTTAGAGGTCTCTGAAAACCATGTCTGTCGGTCAGCTGGGATGCCCGATCTGCATCTGTGTGTATAAGGGAGATGCTGCCTCTGACGACAGCAGGGTTCTGTCCCCTGGCCACAGGGATTTTGTACAGCCTGAACTGAGCAGGCAGGGACTGAGCAGAGGCTCCAGAAGGCTAATTCCAGACACTGGCTGACAGTTATTTTCGCTCAGTTCCTACTTACATCAGTTTGGTTAAAACTATTAAAGTAATTTATTTGTGTTTTGCTTAGTAAGGATTTGCCTGCATCAAAACTGGAGCCAAAATTCAGTTGGTCACATCTGTTTTGGTAGAAGTCCACATGGGGACACTGCTGCAATAAATGTGCCTGCTTTTGAGACAGATTGGGACTGAAATGAAATAAAAGTACCTCTAGTTGCAAAATCGGAATTTTTCATGGACTTCTTCAAGAGGTACAGGTATAGTTTATAGGCAAATTAAATAACTTGTTCCATATAGACAAGCTCTATATTATTTTATAGGCTAAATATAAGATCTCATTTCTAAAGGCATTACATGAGAAGTGATTCCCCAGCCCTTTAGAGTACCCAACAACAGACTTACTGCCTAAATATCTGTTGGGTCACCTATGCTACTGAGGCCTGACTGGCAGTTAACTGGTGGTTAGCAGAGACTGTCCTCCCTTTCTGTATCTGCGTGGTGGTGCAAACCCCCTTCTCTTCTGCTGCTCAGTACTTGGCGCAATCTCTTTCTCCTCTTTTTCTGGGCCACCTACCTGAGCAGCAGACCAGAGCATTAAGGCATCCCCTTGATGTGTCTGGTTCTTGCCTCCTTGGTAACGGGAACAGCCTGGTACGTCTGCATTTGAACCATAACATTCTTGTTCCCTTGTTACTTGGGAACAATAGTGACAATGGATCACCTCCTGACAGCCAGGTACACCTGTGCCTGAGCCCTGGCCCAAAAGAGGGAGATGCCAGAAAAGTTCTGAGTCTGCCCAACAGGTGGGAAGTACCAGAATATTTCACCATCCGAGCTGGGCCGGAGTGGAAAAGTACCTGGCAAATGTCAATTATCTCGGACCCTATAAATAGCTATTCTAAGCTATTTAGGTATTTAGGTATCCCACCTAAGCTGAGACACCTCTCAGGCATGAATTCAGCGAGAATCATCTGCCAGGGTGAAGCCATCCTTCTCTTGTCTCAACTGTCATCGCCCATTGAGGAATGCCGATGCATTGTATTTACTCTAAACTCAAAGAGGGAAATACTAACTATGACCTAGCTTCCTTCATCCACCTCTCTACTTATGTGCACATTTAAATACATACATTTGCCTTTATGAGTGTGGGTAGCATATGTCACTGGACCCAAAATACTTCTGTTTATCTGTCTATATCTGTTTGTCTTACATTTTATGTATATATAATATATATCTACCTATCTATACACTTTGATTTATGATACCTTATAGTTAGTGTGAATCTTGTCATCTTTGTATTTAAGTCGCTGTTTTGATCGTAATATATTTTACTTCTAATTTCTAAATCTTTAAAATTAGTCAGTCATTAAATGCTGCTAAAATTTAACCTTTGATTTACCTTATACTATTAATAAATTCTGAATTGACTAAATCTTAGCCGTGTCAAACACCTCCATCAGTGACAGCCTGCCAGACACTTGCCTACAGGTCAGGGGTGGGAACAGCAGTGAAACACAACTCTCGCCTCTGGTTTAAGGGGCAGGAAATTATTCAAACCACTGTTGTAAACCAAAGCTGCTCGTGATAAGCTTTTCTCACCCGATTTCTCCCAAAATACTTACATCATGGCTACAAAGTGGGTTTTAGTCATGATACAAATATGACAGCATTTGGCCTTCCAGGGTATGTGGTTATTAGTCTTTTGCAAAACGTTCATGAATGTGGCAACTATGAATGGACCTAAATATAAGTGGAAGAGACCCACATACCCTTTACAAGGAAGTTTCATGCCTCTAAGAGAATCCAGACCATCTTGTCTCTTCTTCTACAGATGCCTACAAGTGTTTTGTATGGCAGTTTAAACTTCTGAAGCCTAAAATTTTGCCTACAAATGGAGGGGACTAGATCATTTACAGACAATTATTTGCATACAGTATCTAATTTTTGCATACAGCACTATCAGCACTGGAGGTCCATAAATATTTATGCGTTTGCAAGTACATAAACAGTATCTACCATTATTTTGACTAGCATATGTAAGTCAACCTTCTTGCCTCAAGGTATCAACTAATCATTATTGGATTTATCCCTTCTGCTCTGCACTCAGCATTTCCAGACTGCCCTGATAAGTTGCATGGGTTGACAATATGGTGTCTCAAAGCTCCTTGAGACAAGACTTCACACTTACAATTAGTCTGCAGCAAAATGAAAAATAGTGGTCTTGCAGGTTCCAGAAACAAGCTCTGCCCATCCTTCTTAAGTTTCCCTGTACAGCAAACACACATTGTCAAGAAAAAAAAAATAAAAGAAGAACTTTTAAAAAATTCAGAGGAATGAGGTTTGCATCCACCATTAACGTTCTCTGTTGCAGATGCAAAGATAATTAATGTAATCTAACACATCTTGAGGTAAACTAATGTGCATACAGATATAAACAACAATTCCAATCTTTTAAAGAGTGCAAATCTGGTGCTTATTAGAACAGTTCATAATCACGCTCATTTCAAGTTCTGCATGAGAATATGCTGTAATGAGGAATTTAAAATCTTCTAATTAGACATGATTTTATAAAACAGACAGATAATTAAAATGGTGAGGGTTACACAGAGAAAGATGAGAAAACACTGTAAAACAGACAGAAAGGAAGGAAAAGGTATAAATAAAGAAAAAATAAACACAAAGCATCACTGATGTATCAAATTTATCCTACAAAATTTGAAGTGTACTGCAGTTTTAGATTTCATAGTGCCAAAAGCTACTATCAAACATTTTTTATAAAGTTATGCTAGCATAGGTAGATTCATACCGACAATTTTGTTTGATTAAAGGATGCTTACTAAGCCTTGGGGGTTATTTTCTTAACTTTTAGCACTGCAGAACAGGAAATTGTAGTCTATAGACCTTTGCTGTTAAAACTGATCAAAACACATGAATAGTAGTTCTTTAGCTGTAGAGCCATTGCAGAGCTATTTACCCTGATTTGTATTCAGTGAGAGATTGGAGCAAAGGAAAAATATTTTCTATATATTTTAAAGAAGGAGAGTGATCTTCTCCTAAAAGACAGGAAGGGGTAAGAACTTGAGTCTACAGTGAGCAATTCTTCCTCTTCCACCACACAGTGTGGGTGCCAGGCAGGATGCTGAAGGGTCATTTATTCCCCAGCAATACACAGAAAACGCTCTGCAGAACAGTCTGTTTAAGGATGGAGGTGGCAGAAGATGACTAAGCTTTGTTAGCATGATACATTGCACCCCAAGATAAGAGTGGTCCTATTTCCTTCTTTTTAATGCATTTAGGAAGAAGAGTTCATTTTGACTTCATAGTTTTAACAGAGATATTTTAAAAGACTTGAAATGAAACTTTAACTGGGAGCCTCATTTTGGTTTGTGTTGTCACTGTACCAGCTGATTTCCCCCAATGGTTTAAGCAATTTCCAGATTGTAACAGGGGATGCAACACACTAGCTAGATACCAAGCAAGCGCCTATCCAAAGAGTCGCTGGATTTCCAAATGCTCCATACCAGTGGGAGAAATTCAAGGAAGTACATATGCTGCTTCTAGTTTCCACAATATTTTGGGTGTGACTGACTAGACTCATATGTTCCCGTATTTCACCAGCAGATATGTATTGGACTCGGAAACAATTCCACACTATCAATATGAAAGTGATGTGCGAAGCCAAGAACGCTATTACTTAAGATCTTGCCAACTACCCTTGATCAATAGATGAAGGTCGACTCACTCAAACAAGTATATCTATTTCTGATCAACCAGTTCTAGCTGGATAGCTGGGAAATCGTTTATCAGTTAGGAGCTAATCTGCATATATTAAAAGAGCAATGTTCCTCTTTATTGATAAATAAATATCTCTCAATGTTGCAAGCGATAATGTTTATTTTGTGAGGAATTATTCAATCATCTTGACTAAATCTATGAATGATAGCAAAGAGAAGGCAGTTTGAAACTCATCCAAAAGTAAACTTCTTGAGTAAAAGGATCTTAGTATGATGTTTTGATACACCTATTCAGCAAGAAGTGACCAGTGTGTCATAGTTCTTCTTCCTATTGCAAATAAAGCTAAAAAATCTGCTTTCAAAGAAAAGTCCGAAAAATTACTAAAAAGAAAACAATAGCTAAACCACAACCTTTTGAAGGTTGGTTTAAGTTAGTCAGCTCTGCTTCTCTGCTTGTCTCTGCAGACGCTGCAGCACAGAAGATGGCTGTGTTCACAGGGTTCTCTTAAGCCTTTGTCCTCTTAGAGTTGCCTTTGTGTCTTCACACCTCATTTGAAGTCAATCACTCATGAATGCTGGTGAACAGTGAGACCTGCTCACTCAGAAGTAGGACTAGTTTGATCCAAAAAGACTCCATACAGATGACAAAGCATGACTGTTAGCAAATAATCAATGCCCAAATTTCTCTGACAGCTTGTTAATGGGGGAGCTTTGGCTTTGAAGACATGGAGGTGGAAAAAACATTACATACGTTTATGATAATGTGTTTTTAATCAGAACTGAGATAAGGAAATTGTTCCTTTATATAATATTCATGACCTTCAGGTCAGTCAAAAGTGTTAGAATTTATGGATATTTTAATTTTCCAAGGCACTGAGACTATTTGCTGTCTCAGTAGGCTTTGATATGAAGTAACTTAGGGTGTGGGGGAGTAGTTTAACAATGCCATACTTCTTTCTGTCATAACAGATGGATTCTCTTGTTTGATTTCTTCATTGAAAGAGTCTTTCTACCCCAAAGTGCAGAACAGACTTGCATATCATGTATATCTACTTCCTCTCCTTCTTGCTAAGGTTTATCTACAATGGCCTTTCTAGCACTCCAGGCTACTGTTCCGGTGGCTTGATATTCCAACGTGCTTTGGTCTAAAAGCAAGTGCCTGAGACCACCCTCAGAGCCATAGTTACCTGCTCTCCAACTTTAAAACCAAACATTAGTGTTTTTAATCCCTAGACCTGAGAGGTGCCTCACTTGAACAGAGGCCATCCAGCTTAACTTCTATGTACAGGTGTGCAGGGCTGATGAATGACAAAATTGTCTTGGTATAGAGAGATGCAAAATATTTCTATATCCAATTGCTCAAAACTGATAATTGAAGCTACCTGTGGCTGCTTAGGGATTTTGACTGCTGGACCAAGGAAGGAAACTACATAAGACAGCAAATGGGAGGTAGAGAAGGTAATCAAAATGTATGATAAACTTCAATTCTCATAATTGTGTGGTTTACTACATTATGTAGTATCTGTTTCTGTGGTAGGGAGAGCAGAAAAGTAAGTATCATCCCTCAGTAAAGCATTGTTCTGCAATACTTTATTTGAGAATTTCAGTAAGGCCAGTGAGACCTAAATAAACTGAGAGATGCCAACAGCTCATTCGTGGCTTGCACTGGAATGTTAAAGTAGCATGAGCTTTTGATGTTTTTATTTTATTAAGCAAAAAGATGAGTGAATTCTTGTTTCTTCTAATGCAAAATCCAACGATTCACAAATTCAGCTTTGTTCAAGGTGTACAATAATTTCAAAAGGATTTTTCGCTTTAGTGTACATCTGATCTGTTCCTGTCAAAATGCATTTTTAAGCTGTCTCTTCCTGCTTTTTCCCAGTAGATAGTTTAAATTTCAGTATGCTCCAAAAGATTTTCACACTGCTGGTGAGCTATTGGGAGATTTAGAAGGTAGGAGCTGGTTACTGAATAGCCATGGAGAATGTGTCAGCTCCACATGGAGAAGAGGGAAATGAATAGCAAAAATCCTCTGATGGAAATCATTCTTAAGTAGAGAGACTGGCAAGGATTATCTAAGAAAGAAAAATGTTTAGTCTTGGATATTGAAAGTCATAATTTCACACCATAACCACAAAGGACTCTGGTTTTTAGCAGAACTGAGAAGCTGGCTTTCACTGCTGCTGTAGTCCCCAGTTACAGAGGTGTGAAATGTTTACTTAGGAAGTGCAATTTTTCACAAACGACAATGCAAAAACATTCATACCTATGAGAAAACCCCATTTCCATATATGTGTGAATATATCTAAACCTCCTGGATTATATCCACTGAGTCCAATGCAAGAAGAAATATTTCCTGGACTGACCTCTTCCCCTGTGTTTCACTGGGGACTTTGCCCCCATGGGTGGAATCTGGTGGTGGTCCCTGTTGCTTCTGCTCCCATTGGAGCAGAAACCCAATGGCAGGAGCTGCTGAGCCTCCGTACCATTGCACCATGGCATGGCCCTTCTCCTTCCCCAGTGCCATCTACCTTAAGGCCATGCTGACTTTCTCCAGTCCTACTTCAAAGATGTTTTAACTGCGGGCAAAGACAGTGTAAAAGGCAAAGACTGGTTCCAGTTTCAGTAAGACCACTGTCCTACTCATCTGTTTGCTTGAGACCTTTGAGAGCAATGACAACCCAACTGGCCTTGGATTACCCATTCATAACAACATTTTGCCTCATAATTGAGTTAAACAACTAGTTATTCCTATAGCCAGAAAGCATGAACAGGATGATAAGGGAAGACTGATTTATGATCACTTGGTATCTGAAAGGTGTAGCATTCTATTTAACAAATAGTATTCCTCTAGATTGGAAAGCATCATAAACACATTGGAAAACCTTCAACCCAGACCCATAAACCACATGTATTTTTTTTTAACACTTTAATTTAGCTATCTGTTTTGGATTACATAAATTAAAAAAAAAAAGAATTCTGTATTTTCTTTCTAAAATAAATCAATTCTGCTACATTGGAATTACCGATTAGATTGAGCATTAGGGAATGTATAAAACTGCATCTTTAACAGACACAACAACATTTCTCAATGAGAATCAAGCAGTTTGCAGTGACCTTCATGTTGATCAGTGGGGGGTCAGTACTGGCATTAAATCATTTTGATTCACAGATGAGATCAACATATTCATATTTGTTTGCCAAATGTGTATTTTAATTTAAGCTTCCTCTGATTGATGCATGTAATTTATGCTGCTTAGAACTAAGGCGTCATATTTTTCTTTTTTCCTAACTAACCGGGGGAGACTTTCTTGGAAACAGATAAAGGAAAGAGTCCAGTAATTTGTAGCAATGTGACTACAGCCACACATGTTCTAGAATTAATGTTCTTCATTAGGGTGAGGAGTATCAGCTGTATATATACATCAGGATTTTAATTAACTTGGTCCCCACAACAGGACACATGATTCAAACTGTTTTTCCTTTATTCCTTATTAGATAAAAAAAAATACCAAACCAACATGATGTAAAGTTGAAACAGAAGGACAGAAAAAACCCCAACCCCCCACACAAGCAACAATAAGAAACAAAATGTAAGAGTTGCAGTCAAGGTCAAGAATATTTCTATAAGTCAGAATTAATCATCAGGAGTAACTTGGCACTGACTGCTCACAGAGCTGCGCCCTGACGGAGAGGTTAGGTGTTCTACTTACCCTGCGTAGCCGAGTCTGACACAAGGGTAGTGACTCATTCATGGGATAGTTCAAATTCTTCTCACATATTTTTGGAATGGACACAATTTCATTTACAAGTGACTTGTAATTGGCTACAAAGGCTGCAACTGCTGAAAAGGAAGAAAGATTTGGACTCTGAGATAAGGTTATATTTTGAGAAAAAGGTTTCCAAGGGCTGTGAACCTTACCCATCAGCTACTTTCTCCGTATCTCCAAAATTTCCACAGATATTAAAAAATTACCACCGAGAAAAGGAAGCCCTTTTTAAAGTGATGTAGGCAAGAGCAGGGCAGTGCATTTCACGCAGTCTCAGGTACGACACACATCAGACCCCAGATGGTTTTGTGCGTTCACAAACTGGGTATTGGTTTAGATAAAACTGGTACTGACTCAACATAATTCAATGGCTGGGTGTATGGAAAGGGACTTAGATGAGCGGATCCACCACTGCGCTGCGCTGTGACAGATGGGTTGTCCTTTAAGCAAGCGCTAAACACACTGCCAAGGGAAAAATGCATCTTAAGCTGTGAGTGATGGGCTCATGTTTCACCTGATCTCTCTGTAACCAAACCGATGACCAGATCTGCAGCCATGTTGGCTGAGGTTTTTGTATTTCACTAAGCATGAATTATATATATGAAAAAACCTGATGGGTGAACCTCCATTGACAGCATTTCTGTGAGTTTGAACACATAACTAAAGTCATAGGTTTTCAAATCCACACTCTCCTGATTTTCTATTGCTTCTTTAAACAGTTCATGCTTTAGCTATGTAAAAAAGGTTATGAAATTTGGGGGAGCAAATTTTGTTATTAAATTTTTTGTACCTCTGCCTCCACTTTCAGAGAAGTAGAAATTCCAGATGAAAGAAAAAATTAAGCAGACTTTTGTAAGATTTTTGAGGTCTGGAGTTTGGCTATTCATGTGCATTGACTGCAATAGTATTGCTGCCATTTGGTAAAGAATGAAAAAACATTGAGTTAAATAAAGTTAAATGGAGTTTCAGGGGTTTTTTTGGGTTTTGTTTTTTTTTTTTTGGGGGGGGGTGGCGGCCTCTATTTGTAGAGTGAGGTATATAGTCTATTCCTGAAATTGCTTTTTTAAGGTAAGTATATGCATTACTTTTCTCCCACTTCTAATCATATTTCTTAATTTCATCAAATGCTTAAATGGCTGAAGTGGAAAAGCTGAGAGTTTGGATGAAGGTATATCACTTACAAGAAAACATTTCTGAATATTCAGTTTGCATTTCCTTTTGATTTGAACAAAGCCACTGAAAATCACAAGAACAGAGGTGATTTGCTTTTGGAGCTGTAGGAACGTGCAGCTGAAGAAATCTGGGCTGTACAGACTTCTTGCTGCTCTATATTCTTCTTCTGCTTTCATAATCTTAACATCTGACCAGCATCCAACAGCACATGAAGCAGTGTGTCTGACATGCTGTGTTTGTTCTCTTTTCCCCAGAGGGTGAAGCTGTAGGATATTTTTTTATTTTTAAAAGTAACAAGAATGGTTATATATAATATGTATTATACATTCTACCTCTGTGCCTCCACATACAATGCCATATAGACCTCCCCAGAGTACACTTATTGCTGGTCAGAGGAAGCAAAGTCAGTGGGCAGTGCCTTGCTCTCTGAATGCAAGAAGTTGAGTTTGATGCTCTTTAAATCTTTGGAAAGCTTTACCGCTGGTCTTGGACCAGCTCCAGAGAAGGTTGTCCCTTCCATGTGAAGACAATCTTTATCCTTTCTATAGAAATTGTTATTGTTCTAGAAAACGATTGGTGCCAACCACTACCACGGAGTTTACCTAATTTATACAATTTGTGTAATATTGTTGGTCAGGACTCAAGACAAAGTAAGCTGAATTGTTGCACCTTTTATGATTTGTATAAGAGCCCATGTTTGAACACAAATGTCTGCATTGGTGTGGCCATGATCCTCACCTTTAACAAGGACTGCATTGCAACAGAGAGATACGGTTTATTAAATTACAGAAGTAGAATCATAGAATCATTGAATGGTTTGGGTTGGAAGGGACCTCAAAGATCACCTAGTTCCAACCCCCCTGCCATGGACAGGGACACCCCCAACTAGACCAGGTTGCCCAAAGCCCCATCCAACCTGGCCTTGAACACTTCCAGGGAGGGGGCAGCCACAGCTTCTCTGGGCAACCTGTTCCAGTGCCTCATCACCCTCATACTTTTCAGAAACATGGACACCACCCTCACACAATTCAGAAGACATGGACAAGGACTGCATGCAGCTACAACTTCTGGAGTTGGTCTCAATAATTTTTGCCTTCTGACACAAATTTAGGCTGGAATCTGACTTCTGATTACATACTTCCTAATCCATCTATTTTAGATATCCAAGATGTAATTCAGAGCAACTAATATCCTAAATTCTTCATGCAATCAGTGGAAAAGGCATATTTCTGGGAAGAGGTAGATTTGATGCTAAAGGTAGGACAGACTCCCATAGTTCTGAAATAGTGGAAAATAGATATGCTGCAGAAACATGAAGGATCCTAACATGCTGACAAAATATCCTAGAGGTCTTGGCACAGACTCTTAAACAGCATCATGCTGGTAAAATAACACTGGTCTTTGTTCACTATTTTCCAGTAAGACTTCTTTATTTGTTTTCTAGTATCTTAAACTGTCCTGTTAATCACAGTAATAGAAAAGATGCCTCTTATCAGTCTGGAGCCACTGGAATCAGCCGATACTTTAAATCTTCACATTTCTGATAAAATAAATTGTATATTTAAAGAACAACAATTACACAAAGTTATGTTTCACTATGTTAACAGTGGTTTAGAAAACTACTTTGGATTATAAACTGATTTTTTGCTAAGATGTCGAATTAGGCATTTTTCTATTAGAGCACACTTATTTTCAGTTGGTAATAAGCAACTAAGAGCTATTTATTGTAGGTTTAACACAAACATGTTTGATGCTCATCTGACAACAGGATGCTGTCTTAATTTTATTCTAGGGGCATAATGTTATTAATTGTTTTAAGGATAAGAAGAAATCTAACTGGGTGGTTATGTTTGTTATATAATAAATGAAGAAGTTACAGTAAACCTACTGTACATCTAGAGGTGTATGCCTGGAAGCAGATCTGGCAGTCAAAAACCAGATTGCATACCCCCTTTGTTTATGAAAATCACAGGCTCCATTTCCAGCCATCAAAAATTTGCCTATTATCAAAGCCTTTTATCTGCTGATTATTGCCATACCGTTATTTCTTATAGTGTTCCAGCCACCAATAATATGGAAATGTTGTCAAATATTTCTTAAAAAAAAAAAAAAGCTCATACTGTCTCTGCAGGTTGATCGGATGAGCTCTCTCTCGTACATCGGAAAGCTGACTACTTTCCAACAACTTGATTTCACAAATGGAAAAACAGCATCTGTTTTCCTGCAGCTCCACATATGGCTCTCACTGTTGCTGCGCGGAGCTGAAGCAGGTAGCCCCCGCGAGCGCGGCCCTCTGGAGCCCCGCGGCCCCACAGGACCGGCCAGCGCAGCTCGGCTGTGAGGGACACCGGCTCCCCAGGCAGTTGGAAGCCTGTACTTCATCAGCATATGCAAAACATCCCTCCCAATGTCAACTTGTGGGGAAAAAAGCTTAAATGTGTATTTAGGGCTCCTGAGCTTGTCTTTTTGGTGTGGCAATTTCAGTATATCTACTCCAAGGCATGATTGCTCAAGGACTTTAGAAAATGTCTAGCTGTCGTCAACAGAGCATGAGGGGAAGGCAAATAATTTGCAGGCAGAGTGGTGTGTGCATATGAAGAAAGGAAACAGAGAATCTATGCTAGAATTAAGATAAAATGCATTTATTTTTTCTCCATGGCACATGATCATTTTTGGCTCTGTAATGTATGTTATCCAGCAGCTCATGCTGGCCCATTTGGAGGAATTTGAAGCTGAAGCCAGATAAAAATACTCAGGCTTTCCCCCCCGCCCCTTTTCATATGTTTTGGTAAGCATGTGTGCTTGTGAAGGTCAAGGGACTGGCAGTGTCAGAAACTGAATTTCTGAATACATCCGCAGTCCAGGTATATTTCAGACAGATGCTCTCATTCTCAGACTGCCCTGCCAATGACCTTAACCCCGATTTGGAAGGACAACTCAATCTACTATAAAGAGGAAAGGTGATTTAGTCTCCAGCCATGCTGGCAGAGTCTTGGACCTCTCTGAACACAGTTTGTCATTTGTGCTGAAACATCAAATCATTTGGTAATGTGAACTATCTCCCACTAGCGATTAAACTGAGACTAATCACTAGTCTTTCCTTCTAAAATCTGGCTCTGAATAATCCCAGTGATAAAATACTCTGTATTTTCCCTTTTCATAACAAAATGTAACACATAACTATCTATTTAACCATATATCTATACCATTGTTTCAGACTTCTTGAAGACCAGACTCGGGAAAAGAAAAGACAATTTTTTGTGGCCATTGCTGGAGATTGCATTATAGCAATGTATAGCTTGACAAAAACTTGATTTGTTCAAAACTAACATTCCTTTCTTCAAAACATTTATCCACATCTTCAAACCCACCAACTGGTCCCCAAAATCCTAAAGCAGTTTGGACCAAATCTGATGAGGTGACTTCTCAGCTCATGGCATCAAAAAAGCACCATGATCCAGGAAAGACACTGACACATGGCTGCAGCAAGGCATCTTTAGAAGGGAATAGCACAACCCTGAAAACTGGATGCAGTCTGCCTTTGGGGCAAGAGGAAGTTAAAAAAGCACATGGCTGTAGTCACCAAAGGGGAGGGATGGCCAGTAGCATCTCAGAAATTACTTCAGAGTGATAGGGCCAGCAGGTGGGTCTGGAGAAAGTGAAGGTTATCAGGTAAGAGATGAAGAAAGAGTGAACATGAAGAGAAAGTGGAAAGAAAAGGGAAGACAGAAGGCAAAACCAGAGAGGAAAATAGAGGAATTAAATCCAGTGGTGAGAGGCTGGATAAGGGGGAAAGGTAATGCCAAAAGTTGTATTGAAATCAGACATCTCTGATCTCTTACATATCAGCTGAAGGAAAACAAAGCTCAACATGATTTCATTTGATGCAGGGAAAGGAAGCATCTCGTTACTGAAGTCTGTGATAGTGTACAGCATTATTCCACTCTCCTATGTCAGGAAAGAGCTGCTAGTGCTTAAGTAGCCAGGGCAGACATCAGACTGCAAGGGAGAGGGAGAAAGAGAAATGCCAGCTCAACTGCTGGTTTGCAGAATGGTAAAACTCTTCATCTTCAGTAAAGTGGGGAGCCGAGATAAACTAAGTCTTACAATGGCTCCATGGCAAAAAAACCCAGCCAGACTGCTCTGCTTGGCCTCTCGTGGCTTTAGTCTTGCTCTAACTTAGTGAATTGTGTTGTAAGGAAATGCTCTCTGCATGCTCTGCAGACCTGGGGAAGATGAAAGTCCACTGAAGCCTGACCCCAGAAGGAGAGACAAGTTTGGGGTTTAGGGGGCTTCACCGTCTCATATCTAGGAGATGGCAGACTTTTCCTACCACTACATGAATATCTGGGTACCTCATCTGGAAAAATACCAGGACCTACATTGAAATGGAAAGGACAGGAGGGAAGCAGAGTCCCAGCCGTGCTCTGTGCCTGCCACAGACAGACACTGTGGCAAGCAAGCCTCAGGTGTCTGCTCTGCATGGCTGCTGAATATCTTCTCATGTACTGAAAGACTGATACATGGAAAATTATGTTGGAGTTATTTAATAGTTATCTTCAGCACTTGGAGAGTCAATGTGCTGTAAGGTAAGTACAGAAATCTAATGCTTTCCAACAAATTTGCAGAATAGCACAAATGATCATTGTACAGCTGCCCTCCAAGTGCCAAAGTTTCTGTTTATTTGATAAACTCAGTTGTGAATGTATTAGTAAAGATATGGGTTTATTTGCCTTGTGGTAGAGGTGGCAAAGGGAAACTATTCTTTCTGTCACACTAGTTTATCCCCAGATAAAGCTCTTTGAAAAGAAAATATCCAAGTCCTGTCAAATATAACAACTGCTTATAGGAATAACACTGAAATATAAATGATGTAAAAACAGGCATTGTGACATATTAAAAAAATCTGATCCTCCTTTTAACACCAAGGTCTGTGTTTTTATATTGAATCAGGCTTCCACATAGCACTCCATTTCACTCAGTGAAATGCCACGGATGTATTCGAAATGAAGAGCAAAATTCCTCCCTCACAGAGCAGTAAATTTTCCAAGTGTTTGCAGTTTGTTCTTTTCAGATGGATGAAAAAAGGAGGGAATCCACCTCAGAAATTATTAGAATACTGTCATAGTATCATTCATCTTGGCAAAAGTTGACTGAGCAGATGATGAAGATCCACTTAACTTGGACTCAATCAAAGGTTTTGCTATTTTCATTTCACAGGCCAGATGTAGCTCATCACCAGTTGGAGCTGATTTCAGAAGAGGTGTTAGAGTTTGCTGGTCCAAGAGAGGATCTGATCCAGGCATCAAAGGGAGCCACGAGAGAAGCGTGTGCTCTCCTCCTTGTTTGCAATTGTCTGTGGTGCCGGCTGCTCACTTCTGACAACGCCGTACCACCATCCCAGAGCAAGGGCTCCCTGTGCTCCCTCTTCAACTCTTCCCTTCCCGTCCCAACCTACCGCCCTGCCAGCAGCCAGCTAAACAGTGCAGACTCAGTGCCTGCACAAAAGTGAGGAGGAATTGCTAATAAACACAAACCTGTGTGCTTGGAAAATTGGGAGCCAGCTTCCTGCTCTGTGTTCATTCGATTCATCCACGCCCATACGCTGTGCAAGGAGGTATCTATCTCCTTGCCACTTCTCCTTTGTGGCTTTTAAACTTTTTCACTGTGTTGTGGGGAACACATTCCAAATTATCTGTGCAGCATCTGTTGCCTGGTCTTTCTGACCCGTGCAAGAAGCTTTGTTAGTCTAAAATGACTGAAGTGGTTTGTTGGTGTGCCCACAGCACTCAAGGTGCAAAAGGTTCAGCAATAACCCAGCAGGATGCAAAAGTGTGTGAAAATTTTTCTTACCCTCTCTTATGCCCTCCAAAAAAATATGCCTGAAACATTATTGACTCCTATTCTCCCCTATTTCTATCACTGATTCTAATCAGAGTTCACTACATCTCTTGCAAACAAAAGCCCTTGCAAGCATGATAAATATATAATGTCAATTATTGTGGTGTTTGTGCAGTACAGCTTTCTTTTCTTAGGCTATGATTCAGCCTCGTACAGAAGGTCCACTTGAGATCCAGGCACGACATTATGAACTTCAGAACTTAACTGGAATGTCTCTGGGTTTTACATTTTTTTCATGATGCTTCACACAGGGTGACTTCTCTCTCTCATAGGTTTTCTCTGAGTGGGTCATGGAATTCTCTGACACAGTTATAAAACTTTGTCAGCATTAGCAACTTAAATCTTTCTATCTGATAATGTTTCTTTTATTTTCAGTCTCTGACTGAATAATCTTATAGTGACTAACCAGCAGAGCAGGAAACCTTCATAAGGATGTTGCAATCAAACAAACTAGTGAAATAGTTGTTTGGGTTTTCCAGCACACTTCAAACACAGATCTATGCTGAGGTCAAAAACTGTAGTCCAGTTACAGACTTTACAAGGTCAAATCTCTGCCTGGTCATGAAAACAGACTGTATGTCGGTTGCTTGCAATGTTCTGTTCCAACAAAGATTCTTCAAATTCACCAATTTCAATTTCACTGTGTGAAAGGATGAACCAACTGAAATTGCCATTGTAACAATATATTACAGGATATTAGAATAGTAAATATATTTATCAATGTTAGAAAAGATGGGCTGTCAGTTTTGTGTTTCTCCTTTCACATTTCTTCATTTTCTTCCTTACCATCATGCCAGTGACAGCAACCAATAAAACATTTAAAAAACAAAAAACCCCACCATTGCCCCAGCAATCACCATTTGGAACATTTTCATAAATGTTCTTTTCAAGACATGCCCTACTCAATGAAATAGATGCCTGAAATCATGCATACTTCAACGTATTTCCTTTTCACATTCCTTCTGGACGTGTATTTATATGCCAACTCGTCTTCATAAATTTCATACTGGTCTTATAATAGCACAAATTAATGATGCCACTAGAAAAGAACTCAGCTGCTTTCAAAGGAGCAATAATCATGTCAGAGGTGCAGTTGGCATGAAGATGATTGAGTTGCACCTCTTCTCTGAGATATTTTCAGGGATGAATCATCCCTTACATAACATATAGCAATGGACAAATTTTCCATGTTACTCTGATACCTCATGCCATCACATTTAATTGTGTAACAGTCAATCACTATCGCATAAATTTGCTTCCTCAATGATTTGTTGTAAGACCGTGGTAGATGTGTTTTCGGTAAGCTGATTCGAGATTTTAGGAGACACGTGCCTGACACTACGCTGAATTGCAGGAATTGCAGGATAGCGATACACCTTTCTGGAGACAAACTCTTCTGACTTTTTGATGTGAGCTAATTGGAACTCCTCTCTCGAACATTAACTCCTCCATTGTGAACAATTAAAGGGGAAAATGACAGACAATAAAAAGTCACTTTACTGTAAATAAAAGGACCTTATTACACACTTTGCCTAACAGACTTTTTCATATCCTCATATATCAGAGATTTGCTTTACTGCAGGTGACATTTTTCAGGTTATGCCTTGCATCTCTCTTAAAGAGAAGTTTAGATTAATTATTCATCTAATACTGCAAGCTAAATACGCTCACAAAAAGCCCCATGCTTTTCCTATACCACAGTACAGATATAGCATTGCTGATGTGACAGACTATTATCAGACATTCAAGCCAGTTTTCTACAGCATTCTTTGGATTACTAAATATTTTAATAAGCCTGAGTTCATTTTAACACAATGAATACCTTACTGAAGTTTTTCATTGTGGACTCTGTTGAAGAATGAAATGAAACAGAAGTAATTTAAAAACAATAGTTGTATATCTAATTGTTCTTATTCAAGTAGGTTCCAAACCTGAAAAGGCCAGGAATGTTGGCCTTCCTCAGAAGAATATTTTCAGTAGAAACCTCTAGATCTGGCATGGTGCATTAGGCTGCTGTTTCAAACAGTGCTTCACAGAGTATGGAATATCTATGAACCACCCACTCTTCAGGTCTGATAACGTTTCCCATCAGCCACTGAGCTGATGCACTAACATGACATCCCACTATGCCATGGAGTGGTGAAGTGGGTTTCTGTCTACATTGACTTTAACCTAACTGAGAGTGATTCATTCCATTTAACTTTAGACACATAACTGAAGTGACTAAGTTAGCAACCTAGGTGCCCTACAACTTAGGTTGATTTGGTTTTGTGCTGGTGCATTAAGATTCATATCCCTGAGATGCCTCTCTCTCTCTCCTTCCACTGAGCCTAGTTTACCTCAGTGGGGTGCCAAAAGCTACATGGGATAAATTAAAGTAAAGTAAAATTGAATTACATTCTGAAAAAAAACTATAAGACTTGCAAATATTAAAGAAGAATCGCTGTAAACAAGAGAAATATCAGATTTTAGCTCCTCTGATGAGGAGGATAGTTGATTGGGCTTTTACTAGCATTGATATTTCAAAATCTTCAACAGATACCAGGTTCTTATTACAAGAGGAGAGGGGTGCACACACACGTATTCAACCCCATTTACAACTCCATAAAAGATCAAGAATGTCATCTAGTCCTGGTAGACATGATACATCATATCACTTGTGATAGTGATTTTAATGTAAATATTTACTGAATGGGTTCTGTACAGAGTTTGTTCAAGAGAGGGTTTGTCTAAGCCAGAACAATGCTGAAGAAGGGAAAATTAACTTACACAACATAGCATGCAGTTAAGGAAAAAACCATAATTTTGGAAACAAGTCATATATAGGATCTTCTCCCTCTTAGGTAAAAAATAATTTAAGGTCAGCAAAAGTTTTAAAATTCACTTAAAACATAATATTGTGAATTGTATTTAGAATCTGAAATCTGCTAGAGTGTATTTCCTCCTTCCACTGTGAAGTTTTGAACTGTGCAATACATTTCCCTTCTCTCCGGTTATATTTTGCATGCACTCAACATGCAGTTTAGCTGCAGCCTATGTGATCTAAGCCTCCATGCAGAAAGTCATGCTGTTCTTAAGTGGAACGGTATGAAAGGCTACCATATATTGAACTTTTCCCTTGATAACATTTCCTTTTGCTGCCAAAAATTTTGTCCAGATAGAATTTAAGTATCTTGAAAATATGCCTAGAAATTCCAGATATTTGGCAGCCTGGCTGGGGTAACAGCTCTGCCTGGGACACACTGGACATTCAGAAAATCTGAGTGTGTCTGCTGTGGACAGGCACATCAGCCCTGAAAGATATGTAGGCTATGACTGAGGTTCTGGGAACACATCCATCAACACTACAGCTTGTGCTCAGGAGACAAGATGGCCCACTTCAGTCCCCAGGGCTTCCTCTTGTACTTCACACTTAAAATGACCTGTGCAATAAACCTTGTCTTTCCAGCCTTTCCTGGGGCTGTTATAACCTTGTCAAGGGGATGTAGCTTCATTCCCAGCAGCTGGGAAACTCAGGTTACCCATTGCACAGAACTTGTTCAATCCTGCTGACTTTTTTGTTTGGCCATTCTGCCATGCCCTGTTGGGTTGGCATGTCCAAACTGCTCTGAACACAGATACTGGACCTGACCTTGCAAGGGCTTCTGCTCTGCTCTGCTCAACTGGGTTTCAGAGGGCACCAGCTGGTGAGGCAGTTCTGGGCACCCTCAGAAACAGAAAATGTATAAAATGAGGATCTTTCTGAATGAAGAGGGAGGCGTTTAGCCAACACAGACCTCTCCAGTTTAGAGCCTTTGCACATCAGGCTTTAATATCAGCTTCATATCTGCACATCTCAGGTCTCTCTAGACCTAAATCTTCCAGCAAGGACCTCCAGAGTCTGACAAAGGCAAGAGAAAAGTCTCCTGGGAATGACACTGTCTGAGAAAAGGTATTTTGTGTTCATATTTTCTGCAGGATTCCTTCTGGGTCAACGAATTGTGCCTTTGAGTGAAGGGCCTGAAGAAGGCTCTGGGCCCGACTTACACCTACTGTCTAAATTCATCCCTTGTTTGATACTGTGGCAAACCCATGAAAGTCAAAGTACTTGCTCATGTGTGAGCCAGAGTGAAATCCAGGATGTGGATGTCCATTTCGGGAGACTGTATACAATTTTTGACTGATTCAGTCAGGATGATTTTGGACTTGACAAAACATTTATTCCACCTTCATAAAGATCCAAATTTAAACCTTTACCTGCCTTTTCAAGTGCCACTTTGCAGAGCAGAAGATCAGGCTTAATCTTACATTTTTACAAAAGATTTTAGCAAACCTAAATTGTTCAATGTACATGAGACCATATGTCGAATCTTTTTTATATCTCTCTGGATAAGCAGAGAGAATTGAGGTGAAAACTGGTTACAAAAGACATCTGACAATAACTTGTGTCCTGGGAAGTTACATAAACCAAAAAGCAAGCCAGTAAACAGTTTCTTCACTTTTAAGATGCTTCCAAATTAATAGACAATTGCCTTGGCTGACCAGAGACAGATTTCTTTGGTAGTCTGCCCACAAAAACAATCCAAGAACAATCACTGTAAGTAGCTGGGCAATATTTTTCTAAAAACTATTGCTTGAGGGAACACTCATGCTTCTATAAATGACCAACATGACTGTACGTTCCCTGTTTAAATAATCTAATATTCATTTCCCTGCTTTTGCTTCATTCTGAGTGTACTCCCATGGCAATCCTCTCCCTGCTGATGGAAAGCTAATGTATTTCAGTACCTCTGTGAATAAAAATAATCTATCTTTTTAATATATATAATAAAATAGAACAGGATTCTGTATTTTCACTATAGTGCTTTTGACTCTGTAATGATGTAGTGAAACTCAGTAACTTTTTATTTTTATGTCTTAGTGGATGTTACTGCATGCAGAAAACTTCTTAACTTCCAGATATTATGGATTTGCTGCATTTTTGTGCATTTCTTGGTAATGCAATCAATCTTTCATCCAGTTTTCCCTTTAGCAAGAAACAGTACCTTTTTAAAGGAAAAGGCAAAAAAATATTTGAGCTCTAGATTTACAAACAATTTTCTTTGGTGTAAGGATAAGGAAAGACAGAGGCTGAGTGACAGTTGTGTTACCAGTTGTGTGAAATGGGCTACTCTTGGTAGACTCTCCCAACCCAACTGTTAACCTCCCATAACATAGAAATTGAACATTTGTATGTAAACAAAGCATGGGTTATGTGTTTCATGTATTTCTTTTGTTCTTTGTAGTAGCCTCTTCGCATACATTTATCCAAACCTCAAGTTTTTTCTTCTTTATGAAAAACTACCTCATAAAAAAGAAAAACTGTAATGCTCCTTGGCATTCCAGCTTCCTCACATGGCCTGTGAGATGTGAAGTATTTCTGTCCCTGGTTTGTGGAAGTCTGCACAAACTGGGAGGCTGGCACTTGGCACCTGATAAGACGTGCCCAGCGCTTATAGTTTTAACCAAGTTTTAAACATTCCAAACTGATTTTAGGGTCTTAAATCAGAAAGGATTGCTTTGGCAACCTATCAGCTACACTTACTTAAGCAAGAGTACATGTAAAATTGTTATTCAAGAATTGGAAATAATTGCTTCTTTTTCTCTTTCCAAAGAAAATTTGCATTAAATCTCTAATGTGAATCTTATTCAAAAGAACTGATTTTATTTCCTCACAGAAATAATATTTCCTATGAATATTTGTCACATAGTAGATATTTTCCCCTCAAAATTCCAAAATAAAGCTGCTGTTATTAAAAGCTTACTAAAGTCAAAAAGCATTCAGTTTGTTGGGTTTTTCTTAATTGAAGGCCAGAACTCAAATACTAGGGCATGGAGTTTTTTGAATTAGTTTTTTGTCAGAGATTTGACTCTGACAGCTAGGGATTGGGTAATTAACTGCTTTTAATCATATTATTCTCACAACTTGTGTCAGTGTTGCCTAGAGCTACAGAAAGCTGCTCAGTCTTGTAGAGATTGAGATTCGAGTAAACAAAAATCAGTGTAAAATGTGAACAAAACTACACCAGTGTGGATTTAGACAAAAGGAGATGGGCAAGGGTAAACTCTTGCTTACCCTCTATGCCCTAATCTGCAAATAAGAGGGGGAAATGGATGTAACATGGGCATCGCTAATGGGCAGAAGTGCATATGATTTACAGAAGCAAAGGTGAATGGAGGTGGGGGGGACGTGGTAGCAGGGAAGAAGAGGAAGCCAGAGCCCAGCTGCCATGTAACCATGGGCAACTACACGGACTCACAGGGAATTTCAAAGGTGCCAGCACAACTGTCTTTGGGGTCTGCCAAGGAGCCAGATGCTGGTGCGAAGTGAATATTTTAGACCATTTGCCATACTGTTTTCAGAATTCTACCTGATCATCTTCCCATCTCCTTTGGAAAACGCAGTGGTGTGTTAATTACCAACTTCATAAAAGAAAAAAAAAGTCCACAGTAAGCTTAGGGAGTTTACAGAACTTTTGCTGAAATGCAAGTCAAAACCCCTGTACATTGTTACAATTGGTATGTTAAAATTCATCGGCAATATGTAACATTCATGGCCTCTATGATTAAAAATGAAGTTCCTTCTTTCTGTAACACTAAGGGATTTTCATTAAGCAAAATGAAGATCTTAACTGCAGCTACTAAAAGCGACAGCTGGCTTTTCTATTGGTAGAGCTATATGACCTGCGACTTGTTCTTTCCCTACTTCTCAATTCTAGTGAGGCAACACAAACCTGCTCCATCTTCCCTTCTGAAATCCCTCTGACCACTGGTGAAATATGAGAGTCTTGTAATAATTCATGGTAAAGTCATTCCAATGAGAAGGGCAAGCTGAAGGTATAGATTTGCAATTGGTAGATGCCTGTCTGTTGATTAGATATAACTGTGTTTTTATTTCCATCTCTTCCAGATTAGAGGATATAAAAGCAGTCACCTGTCAACCCAATCCAGCAATGAAATTCAGCAGCCTATTGTCCCAATCACTGCTTTCAATCACTCTAAATGGTCTCCAGAGACAATCGTTATTATAGGACATGTTCCTAAGAGTAGATAAATGGAGCTCAACCTGCCAGCCTGCATAGGGAAAGATGCACAGTCTTGGCCAAAAATATGAAAGGGCCTGGAGCTTTATTGACATTTACATCAAAAATAGTTAGCAATGAAAGCAGCTGTTGTGGAGAGCTTTCACCACAACGTGTTTGGAATATGCTGTGAATTGAAATACAGACCTCCTGACAAGCAATTTACCTTCTGTCATTCTCCATGTGCTTGCAGCATTACTGGGTACTTGCTGTGATAGCCCACTTAAAGCTGCACATGTGTACAGTTTGGATGAAAGATTAACTGCAATTTGAGGCAGGAAGTAACGAATTGTGGAGTGTCATTCATAATGGCCGACATTGTCATCTGCAGGGTGACACCACAGCAAGAAGGTGCCTCTGTTGTGACGAGCTTATAGATTCAGATGTCATTCATCCTAATGAAGATCTGCCTACAGTTCTAATAAGCAGAGTGTGAGACAGCTCAGGATTATAAGCATTAATCTGCCTTGTTTGTTGACATTAACATGATGACTAAAATGCCATTATGCAAGAAATTCTTTCGAAAGCTATTAAAAAGGGGCAATCTTAATATGAGTATTACAGCCCAGAACAAAAGATGTGCCAGGAGTTAATTTCCATGTTTACTCTTGTCATTTTCTACACCGTATTGATTTTTTTTCTCCTCTAAATAACTTATGCTGTACAAAAGTTTTTGCTATTTCATAAATATAGTACCACTTATTGTAGCTGAAATACAAGCCACATGCTGATTTCCCCTAACGCAAAAGGTAAATCCATTAACCCCCGGTGCTGCTAGCAGGTTAAGATAAATAGCAATAACAATTCGGCAAATATTTAGCTGATATTTTGTGAGAATAACAAACCGAAATCATGCCAAGCACACTTAAAAGGAAGACTAATGATAATATTTAATTTAAATAATTGACCTAATATGTAAGTAGATTGGATTTTCAGCCACACAAATAAGCCATTTTCAAGCTGATGTGGTGCTCTTGACTATGGGGGTCAATGGAGAGCTGCCAAGGCTGATTTTTCCAAAGACATCAAGACTCTTATAAGTCATTATCAACTGGAATTGAAATAAATCTGTGTGTAAATCTCTGTTTAAAGAGGGCTAGAAGAAGGATATTAAGGATTTTGATCTTCATCCCTGCAGAAGCGGATGACATATATAAAAATGGATTTGTGTGCCTGTCTTTGCAACTAAGCTTAAATACCACTTACTATCTGAAACTGTATTCACTAGCAAAATCCAGACAGCAATCAAGTATACACAGATATGGGATAAACTATTTTCTTTCTAGATGCACCTAAGAGACTCAGGGGACAGGTTTTAAAAAACAGTGATATAGATGGGGGATCTCTTTGCACTTGCAGATGCTTCAGCATCTTTTTTCTTTTTTCTTTTTTTTTTTTTTTACACCTAGTTCTTAAAACCAACTTGAAAATTCTTAACTTATGTAAGACAGATTTCATCAGAACATAGATATTTTTGCTGTTCAGATGTGGAACAAATTACACTTAGCAGTAAGAGATTTGCTTTGGGGATAGGTTAGTAAAAGATCTTCTAAAAAGGTTAATCAAAATCTAGTGGTAGCTGTTATCTTTATAATGTGTCAGTGGAGAACAAGGGGAAAGATTTGTCTTGACATATGTTTGCCTAGATACCAATGGATGCAGGTGAGGCAATTTAAGAACAAGGAGGACCTGAGAGACATGCTGAGGGACAAGGAGAACACACACTGCCTCTTCTAAGTCTTTTTTATCTCTGCAAAATGGACAACCCTAAATAGTCATATCTACCAGAGTCCAGCAAGAAAAGAGTGGGAAGTAAATCCATGCTATGTGTGGGACCACTGTAGGCTGCTTCTAATGACAGCCAGGACGCAGGATCCTTACTGTAATTCTGTTAGTGACTGAAAACTACATGCTACAGCAAAGCTAAGCTTGGATTTTCTTTTTCCTTCTCATAAGGACTCTTTTTACTACTAAGCCATGACAACTTTAGAAAGCTCCTTTTGCTACACTAACCTAAGCATGTCTAAAAGGGAAACTAAAATTACCAAAGCGTGCGTTTATTCCATGGGAGATCAAGCTGCCATAAGGAGGTAAAAGAAATACCCACTTAAGGTGAAGGATAAACTGCCAGTTCATGTCAAGTTTGTACTTTTGGCCTACAAACCAAGTCTAGTATTGCAGCTAAAAATGATATAGACCTTCAGACTGGGAAGTCACTGGACTCCAAGTGCTGTAAGTGGAATGAGTCAAATGTCTTGGAGTGGGGTTTAAAAGGGACACTGCTCCAAGTAAGGAGCTGCCAGAAGTCAGCAGAGGCATGGTGCAACATTTTAAACTCAGACAAATAAGGGAATATCATTGTTGGGAATAATATCAAATATCAGGTTACGGAAATCTCTCATAAAAGCAGGGACTTGGTCTCTTTTCAAGCAGCCAAACAGGGCACAGGTGCGTTAAGTAACAGGACTTGAAGAAGGTGGCATTTACCTTCTCCCCTGCTTCTGGGGCAGAGCAGAAGCTGGTACCTGGGTGCTCAGGTTCATCATATTTCCTCTGTTTGGAGAGTCCCTAAATTCCCCCAAGGCCTCTTGGTGGGTCAGGATTTTTGGTATGGACTCCAAGTCTCCCTGTGGATGCATGTTTTGGTGGGTTTTGGGGTTTTTTTTTCTTAGCAGGTGAAAGCACCATTTCAAAGGAGAGGGTTGTGGTCTGAGCTGCTGGGCATGAAGCTCCCTTGTGCCAGGGACCAGCAGCAGGGCAATAAGGAAAGCCTGGGGGGGGGAGATGGGGGCTGCCCCGTGCCTGTCCCCCTCCCTGTTTTTTACATGGGCTACACTCTGAGGGTCTGAAGCACAAGGCTGCACTCACTCAGATGCATCCCACACTGCTCGTTGTCTTCTCCATACCTCCACGGTGTGACTCCCCTGGCAGCACTGCCAGGCAGTCCCTGCTGGCTCTTTCAGCTGGGTGGGACTTCTGGTTCAGCTAGCACTAACTCCCTGACATATTTCTGACTAGAGATATGCTCAGTCCCGAGGGGAACGTACCTCAGAGAGCAGATGTTTGCTGCTCGTCCTACCCCCTGCACCAGCTGCACGTCTTCAGAGCACCAGACACACACAGGAGCTTTCACGGTGTCTATGCAGTCGGCTGAAACAGCACAGTACTGAACTGTTTTCCTGCTCTCTTTGAACAAGGCTACTATTCATTTCTTAAGCCTGTGTCAGGTGGATGAGGACAGCACACAATTACAATTTCAAGTCCTTCTGAGAGAATTTCCCTCTTGCGAAACACTGTGCTCCTTCATGGTGGTGCTTGGCTGCTGTATGGGATCTTTAAGGTCCCTTCCAACCCAAATCATTCTAAGTGTCCTAGAGGTAACAGTGAAATGCCGGTTGTAAGGGTGCTTCTAGTCCTTCTTAAAACTGGGTGCTTCTAGTCCTTCTTAAAACTATCTCAATTATATGGTCATGAGAGTTATTCCAGTCCACAGAAACCCTTCTTAGGCGGCATGTAAACTGACAATGTGGGTGTATGACCACACCAGGGTCCTGGTCCTCTGAGCAGGGGAGGTGCTTGGAAGCGCACTGTGTATTTTGCCCAGCCTCTGCACACAGGTAACCTTTCTGTGCTAAAAAAGAGGCTCTCGGATGGCAAGGCAGAGATGATAAAACTCTGAATCTCACCCAGACAGAGCCAGCTGGCTCCAGGAAACTGCCTGCGTACCACAGGCTAGGCAGAGGCCTGCTGAGCCCAGACCAGCTCTGAGGGCCTACCTGCGTCGCTGGTCTGGGCAAACCCATAAGATTCACAGAACTTGTTACAGTGGGAATAGTATCTGTAGATTCAAAAGCTACCTCTGTGATTATTTTGGGAACAATATGTTGGTACTTTTTTTTTAGACTTTGTTTATGACAACTTTTTAATCAAAAAGACTTTTGAAGTGGGTATGTACTTACATTTGTTTGTTTGTTTGTTTCCAAGGAACAAAATGAAGCATTCTAACAACCCAAAACCAGCTAAGATTTGGGATGAAATGGTACTTTGCTGGGAAGAGCTTTTGCTTGTGACATATTTTTATTTTCTGATAGATTCTAGCTGTCAAGAAATGTCCACAAGCTCGAAGTTTAGAAGGACTGAGTCTGCAAGAGTGGGGTTCTTACCAGGTTTTTGATTCTGGACTGTGAGAGCAAAAATGAGTCTGATTTATTTGACATTTCTAGAAATGTGAGCTAATTATTTGCAGCTAACTACAGATTTTGGTGTCATAAATGTCCCACAGATCAGACTGACAGAAGAGATGTGAACAGGCGAGTAGTGTCTGAATTATTGATTACTTTCCATATTTAAAATAAGAGAGTGGACTGTTTCTGTAAGGCGAAGGAAAGTGATAGCTGAAAGCGTGAGGAGAATTTGAAGGAGAAATTAAAAAAAAACCCACAACTGAGGGGAAGATTTTTTTAAGATAAAAGTACCTAAAAATCCAAAGTATATGTTATTGAACAGACCCACAGTATTTTTAACTAAGAGTTTCAGCTGTTTAGAAGTAATTCACTGAATAAAAACATTGCCTTTTCTAAGCAAATTCTGATGCACAGTTTTCACAGAGCTTAGCAGAATTTCCATCAGATCTTTAATTAGACCTCGTGCTGGGAAGAAGCTGACTCTGACTTCAGGGGTCAAGATGGAGCCTGTTGTTTTTAAGAGAGAAAAATAGTGGGTCGTTGAACCACTGGGCAGATGTTCAGAAAGCAGGAGTATTTTACTGCCTATAAACTGTCCATTTGGATCTAGGAGTAGATCAGAAACATTCCATGAGCTTGGATGGAAAATCATCAAAACTTGTTGTAGGATTAAGAGAAGTAACCATGAGAAGTTCTGCTGGTGATCAGACTGATCTGACAGAAATTCTGAAAGGGCTTTCAGTCTATACTTTGATTTTTTCACATCAGAGAAAAGTCCTGGCCTTAATAATGGAAGGGAAGAAAACCAAAACTAAAGGTTTGAAAATTGTTTATTTTCCCACAAGTATCAGGACAAGCAGCCAAATGAATACACTGGGGGATTATTTTTTTCTCTTTTCAGACTGCATTAACTTTCAGCCAGAGCTATGTAGGCTTATTTCTAGCTCCGAAGCTGGACCTACTTTTGCCTCCTCTAACACTGTCATTAAACAGTAACACTATCTGGCAGCAACAAACAGCACAAAATAAGTCTAAGATTATCCAACAGCACACACAGCTGAGAACATTCAAAACCAGCTGGCAAATGTTTGGAGTTACTCCAGATTCTCATAGTTGTCTTCCTTAATGCAGACAAAGGTAAAAAAATTGTTAGAGGGGCCAAAGATCCCTGGTTTGCTCCCATCCTGTGCTTTAGGCATTGAACTGATTATCGGGTGATCTTTGCTAACAAGGACACAATGTGATTTCCTTTCCTTAAATCCCTTGAAATTTGTTGAATTTCAGCAAGTGATAGAACAAAGTTTAAAAAACATCCATGAGCACAGCGTGTGACAGAAAGGAAATATACTTCCTACATTTCTTATCAAAACCTTGCAAACTGGTTATGTTGTGTATGACTTTTCTTCATTTTACTCAAAGGACCATGCAAAATCAGTCTTCCAAAACCTGAAGTCTTGGCTTATTGCCATCAGAAAAAAAATCCAGACTCAGGAAACAAGTCCTTAAACAAAGAACTTGTCTCTTTCATACAGGTCTTGCAGGAGAAGGAAAGACAGACAGGCATTGCCTGACATTAAAATCAGCTTGTCTGCCTTTTGGTAAATCTCTGCTCGATACACAGACACCGATGTCCCCGTGCTTGCCTGTCACTTGAGTCTGTTCATTGCTTGTAGCTGAAATTCAAACCAGCAAATGGAAGAAAAGCTTGATTGCCCAAACACACCAAGCATGGGCTCCAGTCCCCTTTTGGCAATACGCACATGACACTGGTAAAAGAAAAATTGTGAATGTTGTATTATTATGTATTTCTGCTATTTTTAGTATTTGTATTTGTCCTCAAAGCGGAGGCATGCTTTTGAGCTCAAGCACAGCTGCTTCTCTCAGATGCACAACGTTAACAAAGTGGTGGACAATCTCCCCAGCCCTACCAAGTTCTTCCCACAGACTTGTGAGCTGCAGGAATCACATCCCCTGTAAAATACTGTGAAACAGGCATTGCGAGCTCCTGCCATTTAGCCAGAGAGTATATTTTCTCTGTGAGTAGCCACATGTGTACATAATTTTCTAGCTAAGTTCAGCAGCAAGATACCGTTAGTAAGCATAGGTAGTAGACCTATTAAGACTTGCAGTAGACCTACTTAAGTCTTGCAGCTCTTGACCTCAGTGCTTTAAAGAGCAGAGGTGAAATGTTCCCTGGTCAGGGAGGTCTTGCTGCTCTGGAAAGAGGTGTCCTATTTGGCATGGTTGAAGGACCTTTGTGGATACCATCTGTGTCCCTTTCTGAAGGCAATCTGGACAGCCTCTGATTCCTGGGGGGAGGGGGTAACACCCCATTACAAATGGTAGGGAGAAAAAAGGGAGTGCTTCTTATTTTGTTGTGTGCCTTCTCTGGAATCTAGGTATGATCAGGAGCCCTGTCTTAGCATCTCCATGGGCAAAATCTCTTGAGAGGAGCTGTGTATTGCAGGACAGAGGAAGAGAGATGCTGTTGCTTAATATTCATAGTACGGCAGGAGCCAGGAGCTTAAGTCAGCCTCAGGACTCCCCTTGTGCTAACCTTCATTCAAACACTATTTGTCCTTTATCCTATTTACCTGTTAATACGGCTCTTCACTGCTTTTTAGCTTCTTACAACTTTGCTGTTTTTCCATTTCTTTCTCAGGGGCTTGTCACCTCTTCCTTTGTACTGTTTCTAAAAATGACGACAGAAAGCAGAAAAAGTATTTCATTTAATGGGCTTCCTAGATTTTATTTGTGACTAAGTCACAAAGAAACCCCCCTGCTACGTTTGAGGTCTTCCTTTCTCGTAATAGGAACACTTTGAACAGGCAGTATTTTTTGTTTCTTTTAAGAGGCATTTTCTGAATAAACAATTTTAGTTGAAATTTTTTTTGCATGACTCCCTTATAACTTTGGGAGTACCAGTTGCAAAAGTTACCCTCTAACCTAATTAATAATAATTATTACTGTGTTTTGCAAATACATCTTCATTCTGACCTTGTAAGTCAGCTATCTCCATAGACAGGTGAGGGTTGCTTCACAGCAGGTATAAATTGTCCCAAGTCTGAGTGAGGTACTGGGGGAAAAAGAGGGAAATGGGCAAGAAGAGAGGGCTAGTTATAAATTTGGCTGAGACACCCAAGAAGACATCATTTCCAGGCTTTCATTCCATGGTACAGATTCATGGACTGAGAACCTGAGTGCAGTGGAACTGGTCAGCGCCACTGTGCTCTAATCTGATTATAGCTATAAATTGACAAGCCTTTAGGAACAAAACTTTTTTTATTACAAGTACTGTTGAAGAAACGCTGACGGTCTGTGATGTCCATTAGACAGTTACAGCTGGGGAGCTGCAGAACCCTGTTTTCACCCTGATGAGGAGGAGGTGAAACCACAATGCCTCCTTCCAGACCTGGCTCCCTCCTGCCCCTGGGGTCGGAGTTTGCTGCCATTTTCTGAATTGAGCAAACAGGGTAAGCAGCAGCTCTGGATAGCAGGGGTCCGGGGGGACCGGAGCTCTGCAACAAGTGACCTAGTGAGTGCCGGAGGGCTGGGAAAGCCCTTGAGATGTGCCAAGGCCTTACTGCTTCACCCAGCGGTGGGCTTTCCAGCTGCATCATCCTCCCTCCCTGCATCTCATCCTGTCCCCCTGCCCATCTGTGCATAAATCCCTCTACCTGTGCCCCCTTCAATCCAGATCACCAGTGTTTTAAGCCCAGGCTATCTCTCTCCCGCATCATCAGACAGAGCCTGTTTCCAGGCATAAATGACTAATGACAGCAAAAGGGGGGCGGGGCAGGATCTGAGTTTCAAAATCTAAAGTAAAGCTCTGAGATAAGGGAAGTTGTGGTCATTTGAGCAAACAAACCTTGGACAAGTAAGGAAAGTTCTAGGGAGAACAAATGAATGAATAAATAAACAGATAAAGTGCCTGTGTGAAGTTTTAAATGAAGAGTCAGCTGCTCCATAAAAACAGGAAGCCTTTAAAATATGAGGAGAAAGAGGCATTTGTTTTCTGTTTGCAGAAAACCAGAGCCTTGCCGAGATGGAGAGAGGAGTATTTGAGTCTGGGTATTTTCATTTCCACTCACGGTGCACACGAGTGTAGGCGCAGGCTTCTGCTCTAATGAGACGGGAGGAGAGAGGGTTTAAGCTTCTAGGTTGAGCAAGTCCCTATGGACGAAGGGTATAGCTGCATGTGGACTAAGATGCAGCCAGAGTCAAGCCTCAGTGCTACTTAGATCATTCCAATTTCCTTTCTTGCCACTTGCTTCTTATTTTTTCTTAATTGAATTTCTTTTTAGCTGAAGGAGTATGAAAAAGGAGAGGTATCTGCATTTATTTGCTTTTCCATTTCAGTAGTCTGTTTCTACTTCAGATTTAACATAATTTCTCAGTTTCTCATTCATACAACAGAAGGAGAGTCCTCGCATGAAGATATATTTGAAATATCTTATTGATATAGATTTGATATAGACATACTGATAGATATTTCTGACATGAAATGACATCTTTCTTTGCTTATTTATTGAGAAGAAGAGCAAATAAAACTTAAATTGTAACGTGTATGTCATTAAAAGATCCCAGAGAATCTCTTCAGCAACACTCGCAAGTGTTTCCCTGTGAAGAAAAGTTTATGAAACATGTTTAAATATTTATGGAATGTTAAAAATGAGGCATTAATTGGCAAACAACTTAATTAAAATGCTTTCTCGAGTAATTAGGAGCAAATACTTTCCTATCTGTTTTGCATGCCATTTGTCTTGTTCTCTGTTTGATAAAGCCTGCCTGTCAGTCAAACTTTGCTGCAGGTAATTTTTTAGCTCTGTGGGGAAAATCTTCAAAAATTACATCTGAATTTAAAATATTTTGATTATCATTTTTGTCTAACAAATTCTCCTTTTTACTTCATCTTCTATATGTCCCAGTAAAGCAGCATCCTGGGAATTTAGGGCCTGAAGATGAAATTCTGCATCAAGGCATTACTGAGTTTCCAAAAACACTCTCCTGAGAACAAACTGAATCAATCTAGAATCAACAAACAGTGCAGTTAATTAATGAGTACACCATAAGGGAGCTTTTTTAAACAATGTTGACTGCTGCTGCCTCAGGACCAATAGCACCAGAAGTTATTGCTGGTTTCAAAGAAGTGATTCTTAGGGTTCCCCCAAGGCACCTTTTGCTTACATTAGCTATTTACTACAACTTTTCCTCTTATTTGCACCCTAGGGAAAGTATACTTATTTACTAAATTACTTTTTAAGTGATGCTTCTTCATGCCAGTAGCCTGAGGTATGTGAAGGAAGATGCTACAGCGTACATAATAGCAGAAACTGAGCTGCATTACAGCAAAGTGCAAGGAAAACCTTTGAGCTGGACACCACCCAAGCAGTGCTTCCAAGCCAAGCTGAACCTGGAGGGCTGGGGAGAGCCCCAGGGACTGACTGCACACCCACCCAGCTGCATGCCACTGGTGGACACAGACCCATGGAGGTGTGAGGCTCCCCAGAGGGAGCAGCCCTGCAGATCACTTTGGAGCATCAGGACAGGATAATTGAGGGAAAAAAAAAAAAAAAGATTTCCAGTCACTATGAACCAGGGACACTAAATCAGTCTTAGAAGAGTGATGCAAGTTCGCACCAGGTGAGACCTGGCTAACAGACTCTTTCCAACAATAATATTCCAACTACAGCCTTCCATGTAAAAAAATCCAAACAAAAGAATATTAAAAATGTGACCACATTTTTCTAAGGTCACAGTGCTATACAATAGCAATGCAGTGATTATTTTTTTTTTTGTGTAACTTTTGGAATTCCCCTTTCAGGCCACTCTGTGGGAGGAGAAAAAGTTATCTAAAGTAGGAGGCTTTGTTTATCAAACATGCTTCAGAAGATAAACCGGGTAGATCATCATGTTCTTGCAAAATGATGTTTTCTTATTACAGCTATGTGATAAGAGTTTAAAATTATTATTAAATACAGTCAAACTATCACTGTCCTGGGGTAAAGTTTTATTTGCATGTAACAAAATTCAGATGTTGGATAAATTGCTGAAATTCCTTTTTAAAGACCCTGGCTGGCAATTGTTCTTACCTCAGCCATGCTTTAAGCTCTTTTAACTGTAACTGCATCTGTCATTCACCCAATTTAAAATGCCCCATGAAATGAAAGTCTAGAATTATTAATCTAAACCTGAATGGCAGCATCATATATCATTAAGTCCAAGAGACTGTACCAGCAATAGGTTTAGCAATAATCAGTTGTTATTATTGATTGGATCTTGCTGGAAGGTATTTCCAGTCTTCACATGCTTTTAATAACATTTACTTACAAATTACCACTAGCATAAATATTTCAGTGGGGACTCTCTGATATAATATATTCCCTAAAATTAGGAATGATTAATGTTCAGGATGATGGGATGGAGAATGCAAAGGCCTTTTGTGTTCCTGCTATAGCATTTTAGGCAGATTTCTGTAGGGCCAAGGAAAGCATGGTCAGCTGCAGGATGGGACCAAAGCTGGAGAAATGTTCGTGTTTCCAGAGGGCTTTCTCTGCAAAGGGCTCAGGCAGATCAGAAGATAAAGGATCCTGCAAAACCGCAGCCTTTGCTCCCAGAGAAGACAGTGAAATCTGCTGCCAGGAGGGCAAGTGCTGTCTAAGCCCAGGAAGTTAAACTCAGTCATTTAATTCTCTTATGTTTATGTCTAGTTTTGTTAATTTACTGTAAATTTGAAGGGACTTTGCAGCACAGGCACTATGACAGGGTTTGACCCAGGCAACAACCATCTGCTGGGAGGGAAAGACCTCTCACCACCAAGGCTCGAGCACATAGGGCATGAGCCTTGTGCAGCCGGCAGCTGAGCGTCAGGATGCTGTTTCTTTAGACCTCCCCTTGGCATTGCCACTATTTATTTATTTTGGGGGATCCAAGTGAGCGCTGCTGTATGCTGCACATTGTAGCAGCTTTGCCCAGGGACTGTGACTAGAGGTGGGGTGTGAGGTGGCCCCAGGCTCTACTCTCAGCATGCCAGTGCTCCGGCAGGTTTGGCTGCAGTGAAAGTTTCACAACAGTTGCCATTTCCTTAACTTTGTTTTGGGATCAGTTTTGCTTACTTCCGACTGCAGTCACTTCGTTCTTGACATCAGGGAGCAACTTCTAATTGTGTTTTTGATGCTACTAAATTATACGTGATTGAAAACATAAAGCAAAAGCCATATATTGCTTAAATGTGAAAGAAAATGGAGTAAAAGTGCATAGTGAGGTGGCAAGCTGAAGTGCTTCCACTAAAAACAAAAAGGAAACCCCATCAGATTTGTACTGCTTCTGGTGATGGTTTTGATTTCAGTCAGCTCTCAGAGCACCTTTATGAAGCCACTTCTACATGCTGTTTTCAATTTCTCAGTAATAAATGGTGGTCCTCCCCCCCAAACCTCAAATCTAAAGTTTATTATACTTAAAGGACATGACTTCAGATTAGGAGCGTTCATACCAAACCTTTTTATAAACAGCATTTTTTGTATCAGATAGAAACAAAAGCAATTCATACTTGGCATTGATACATTGAATACTTCCTCAGCAGAAAAGAAATGGATCGTGTCTATATAGACAGGGTCTGGTTCTGTTTGTTCCTTGATATATAGTTAAAATCTGCCTTAGAGATGTGTATGATTGTTGCATGCAAAAGCTGGAGAAGACCTTTTCCTGCTTCTCTTATGTAATATTCTAGTATTCTGAGCCCCTGAAATCCTGGGACAGAATTTCTGCTTTGCAAAAATGATTGTCAGTATCTGCTTTTGTTTGTGTCATTACTATATCAGGTAAATTACAGTATTGGCTGAATATCCTGATGACTAAAACCTAGGACTGAACTATCAAATGATGGTTCTTATTTCTACAAATTAAATATTGTAATTTAGAAAAAAATAAGTCTTTTCAGCTCATGGGTATAATTTCATAGAAGCGGGTCTAGACAGTGCAAACCTGACAAGATGAATCAAGATGGCGTGGTGAAGTAAATGTTCTACCATGATCTGTACTCACACTACACATGCAGTTTTTCATATGTGCCGGTCAACCACCAGTACAAGGCACTGGGCTTGATCCTCCAACATGGATATGGAGTCCATATTCGATTATCAAATCATTCAAAATTCCTAATATGTGAAGAAAACTGTTGACAATATGCTTTGTGGCATCATCTACTGTCCTGTCTAGTCTGGTTATAGTGCAGCAGTCACACCTCAATATCTCCAGGCTTCTACAGTGAACTTGATCTACTCATGTAGAATCCCTGCCTTTTCTCCCACTGTGGGACCCTCTCACCTCCTTTATAATGGTTATAATAGGTTGACTTGTTCCCAATTTTACGAGCTGTGCTTCTGTACTTCTGCCTGGCTGTGTTCTTTGGCCTATGCCAATTGTAAAGCCTTGGAAGAGTATTTATTTTATGTGCAATTTGGCCAGCTGATTCAAGTTGCTTTGTAGTGGATCTGGTACTCAAAATTACCTGTCAGTTTACAGGGATGTTTTCCTCCCTGATGTTGTACATCATTCTGATGTTGTACGAGGGAAAAAAAAAAAGAAAAAAAAGAAAAAAAAAGAAATGGTTAAGCAGCAAGAGCACCACCCAAACTCTTTTTGTCCAGTGATTATAGCAAAGGACTACATGGGAGTTAGAAATCCCAGACTCTGTTGCTACATTATCCTTAACTGATCCAGATTTGTGAAACCCCCTTCCAGAATCCAGGCAATGATGATACATGTTCCAGAAATGTCATGATGCTTGATAGCTCAGGTAGCTTCAGTGCCTGGTAAAATTATGGAGAAAATTATGCTGGGAGTTATCGAAAAACACCTGAAGGACAACGCAGTCATTGATCACAGCCAACACAGGTTCGTGAGAGGAAGGGCCTGTTTAACAAACTTAGTTTCCTTTTATGACAAGGTCACCCATCTAGTTGACCAAGGGAAGCCAGTTGATGTCATTTTTTTAGATTTCAGTAAAGCTTTCGATACTGTCTCTCACAGTATCCTTCTAGACAAAATGTCCAGCATACAGTTTGACAAAAACATAGTGCGATGGCTGAGCGACTGGCTCACGGGTCAGGCTGAAAAAGTTATGGTAAATGGGGTTACATCAGGCTGGTGGCCAGTCACTAGTGGGGTTCCCCAGGGCTCCATTTTAGGGCCAGTTCTTTTTAATGTTTTCATAAATGACTTGGATGTAGGACTAGAAGGTGTTGTGAGCAAGTTTGCAGATGACACCAAATTGGGAGGAGCTGTTGGTTCCATCGAGGGTGGAGAGGCCTTGCAGAGAGATCTGGATAGATTGGAGAACTGGGCAATCACCAACTGCATGAGGTTTAACAAGGGCAAGTGCCAGATTCTGCACCTGGGAAGGGGCAACCCCGGCTATACATACAGACTTGGCGATGAGTCGCTGGAGACCAGCCATGCTGAAAGGGACTTGGGGGTCTTGGTTGACAGCAAATTGAACATGAGTCAACAGTGTGGCCAGGCTGCCAGGAAGGCCAACCGTATCCTGGGGTGCATCAAGCATGGCATTGCTAGCCTGTCTAGGGAAATGGTTGTCCCACTCTACACTGCGCTGGTGCGGCCTCACCTCGAGTACTGCGTGCAGTTTAGGTGCCACAGTACAAAAAGGACATAAAACTATTGGAGAGTGTCCAAAGGAGGGCAACAAAGATGGTGAAAGGTCTAGAGGGGAAGACGTATGAGGAGAGGCTGAAGTCCCTTGGTTTGTTCAGCCTAGAGAAGAGGAGACTGAGGGGAGACCTCATCGCAGCCTACAGCTTCCTCACGAGGGGAAGCGAAGGGGCAGGCGCTCATCTCCATCCTCTGGTGACCAGTGATAGAGCCTGAGGGAATGGAATGAAGCTGCGACAGGGGAGGTTTAGGTTGGATATCAGGCAAAGGTTCTTCACTGAGGGGGTGGTCGGGCACTGGAACAGGCCCCTCAGGGAAGTGGTCACAGCACCGAGTTCAGGAAGCGTCTGGATAACGCTCTCAGTGATATGCTCTGATTCAGCTGGTCCTGTGTGGAGCCAGGAGCTGGACTCGATGATCCTTATGGGTCCCTTCCAACTCAGGATATTCTATGATTCTATGTAGTCCTTTGCTATAATCACTGGACAAAAAGAGTTTGGGTGGTGGTCTTGCTGCTTAACCGTTTCTTTTTTCTTTTTTTTTTCCTTGTACAACATCAGAATGCTTAAGTATTATAGCTGCAAGAGTTTGAAGTGTTGTTTGCAAGTCAAACTGTTTCAAAGTAGCCCTGAGGGGAAGGAAAACAAATATTCCCTTAACCTTCATTCTAATTATATCAGTCATTAAAATACAAGGATCAAAGAACAGTGTTTATTAAAATTCCCTTCTGTTAATAGCTCCTCTTTATTATGTGGCTCATACCAGCAGATGCTTAGTGGAAACATCTTTGTGGAAGGGAGGAAAAGAATGCTTATGAATTGAGATCAATTAACCGAATATTTCAAAATACTCAGATATTCCCTACAATCTTTTATACTACCTGTAGGCAGAGGAGTTATTTTAAGAATGTATTTCCATTACAGTTATCTCTGTGATTGTCTGACTTTGCACAGTCCACTTAAATGTACAGTCCTGATGAATGACAGTGCTTGATAGCTGCTGACCAAGATCCAGAGCTGGCATTGTACGCTCTTCAGATAAGCAAACAGGAAGAATAGAAATAGCCTTTTCCCACTGAAGACTTAATTTCCCTTTGCAATGAGAACTCTTGATTCTGTAATCATAAATTAATGAGGTAAATTTTGAGATTATTAGTACAACTGCCACCTACTTCAAACAACGAAGCCATCCGCTTTTATAGGGTTGTTGGAGAGGTACAGACTTCTGCTCTAGATCATTTACCTTCTTTGTAGGTCTCTTTTTCTTTCCTATGCTGCAAGTTTCAGAGTGGGCTTCAGAGCAGGTGCAACTATCCGGAGTTTGTGACCGAGGTGACTGTTGCACTGAGTTCCAAATACTCACACTGTACTTTGGAAAGATTGATTTCAGGCTGTCTGGTGATCTATAGAGACTACCAGAAAAACAGGAACACTCTTCTTTTTAGCTAACATTTGCATCTGAGTGGATACTTCTCTGTAAATTAAGTGGCTTTTCATGATGATTAGGACAGAATGTTGATGTCAATTTCTTTATTATAGAAGTTAGATCCAGAACCCTTTACTGGACTCAGTTTTCAGTTCTTCCTTCCTAAATAATAGCTTTGTTATAATTAAGAGTTTTAAAAATCCTAAGAACTTCAGCTTTTACCCTGGAGGTGATTTCTGTTTGCTTGCACTTTTGCTTTCACAATCCACAAAAAAGAAAATTGACTGTCATAAAACTTTAGAAAACTACTTAAATATTTTTAAGCAATATGTACATCTGGAAAAATAGAAGTTTGATATGGTGCATGCTACTAGTCTGATATAGATAGTAACAGTTCATTTTCCTTTCTTGGTGTTTACGCCCCAAGGCCTCCAACTAGCTTACAGGATGATTCTGTTATAAGCAAAATGAAGCAGCCAGAGCAATCAGCGTGGGACTAAGAGGCTCTGGCTCTCACAGAGGTGCTGCATTGCACATCTCTACTGCACACCACCTGTCTACCTTTGTATGGAAATACATGTTGCTCTTGATGAACATAATGGTGATAGTATATGCTATTGATGTTATCCTCCTAAGTTGGGGAATTCTAGCACATAAACCAGGTTACTGAGGCTTGTATGAAATTCAGGTCACACCTGACACAAGAAAGACAAAGGAGATGACTTCTGGGAAGCTGCATATCCCAGCAGTAAAAGACAGAGCAAGAACAAGCTCCTTAAGTTGAGTTCTCGAGGCTCCGTGGTATACAAGTGTCAGCTAGTATCTTGAACTCTGTCATGTTTCGTGGCTGTGAGTATGAACACCATTCAGAGTGAAAAGAGCACAAGAGCACCAAGTGTAGGGCTGATGATATGAAAACAAATTGTTCAGGAAGCAGGTGGGAAGCGATGAGGGCCAAGCACCTTAACCCCACTTCAAGCATGTCTACTGCTCCAGCAGCACAAGGCAGCTGTAATCAGGGTAGATCCCAAGGCAGCTCAGAGCTACTGTGGTGACATGTAGATCCCTTATCACTGGAGTATAGCTTGAAACTGCCAAAGCATTTCTGTTACATTTAAAAATTATTCTTCATTCAATAAACAGAATCAATTATTTCCTCTATTGAGCCTATGATATCAAAATAGGTAAGGAGTGGGCTGCTACAACAGCAGAAATACTCGATCCTCTGTGAGTAATGGCACCAGGAAAATCTGCTGATTCGCAGCAGCCTGTCCCGTGTTCTGCTGGACCCCATGTCTTTTGCCTCTAAAATCTGTCCCTTGTCTTTTGCTGTAAAAGGAAAAGCAGAGGAAAGAATTTGTCTTTGACAGATTTTTATTTTACTGAAGTGCACAATTATTATATAATATATGGAACCACACAGGAATCTTCCCATCATAATCCATAAAAAGTGCTCCAAGTTTCCAAAAGTCAACATCTGACTGGATGGATGAAGGGAGAAGCCTTACAGAAGAATCCAAAACTATGGAAAAAGAGTCATGAGACAAAATGCTTGAGGTTATCAACATACACAACTTGTCTTCAGAACAAGTTCCTGAAGCCTGTTAAATCACAGGTGAACAATTTTTGTTTTAAACAGGTAAGAGGTAAGTGTTAGGGTCTGTTAGCATTGACACAGATACTAGTACACTCAGCAGAATAAAGAGCTTTGCCTTGCACATAGCACTACAGGCTATAGAGCAACTTGACCTTTTCATATGAGGGACCTAATTCCTTAAAGGTAGATTTTCGTTGAGTTCTGGAAGATACTTCCTTACTGATGCAAGTTTGATGGCATCCTAAAAAAAAGATATGGATATTTAGAAGCCCTACACAAGTTGTGACTAATTTTTTTTCCCCCTGAGATTGTAATGCAAATACATTTTTCAGTGGGGTACTATTTTATGTGAAACTAAATGCATAAGGATTGCAAAACAGTGGTTCAGATTTTGTTCTGTGATACTGTAAATGCATTTAAATTAAGGATATTGCTTCCTACTTACACTTGTACCAGAAAAAAAACCAAAACTGAGGGGTTTGCTTATTGCTAGATCTTACGGGAACAACATGTAGTAAGTCATACATACTCTTTTATTTCTGAAATATCACAGACATTGCTTCATTCTGCTTGGAGCCTAACATAAAAAAATACTTCAGCTTTTAAAAATCATCAGCAAAGCTCAAATAATCCCATACTACATGTATTTTGGAAAATAAATATGACCTAATTTAAAATGTGAATATAAAGGTAAAAGCACCAGTTGCATTCAGTAATTGCCAGCAGTCAATGTTATTGCATGCAGAAAATTGACTAGTACACCCAATATAAATTATTGATGCATTCATATTGACTTATTCTGACTTTGATGGATAGAAAATGTGACACAATTGTAATATGCATATTGTATTAATAACATAACTAATCAAAGATAATTTTTAACAAACTATGACATAAGGCCTTAAATTATTGATGGAGAACAGTTTAGAGATGGTTAGTGCATTAGTTGAATGTGTTCATTTCACTGACCATTTCGTCTGGTCCCATCTGCCACAAGTTAGCTTCCTCATCTCTCTAGTACCCATTCAGGTGCATTTGGAGCAGCTGGGATATTAGTTCTCTATGGAGAAATAAGATATCACCATGACTCGCCAATGCTCCCTGCAGTTCCATGCTCCCCAGCAGCCTCTTCAACAATAGGACAAGGCCCTTCTCAGTTCCAGGTCTAATAATTTAATCTCATAAAACAATGTAACTTAGTCCCTTGGAGAGCCTTGCCTTATTAATAAAAAATGCAAGCATACAATTTACATTGTTACAGTGACATTCCTCATATTGCTTTTTTTCATTCTATCAAAAGCTTCTGGAAAAATCTTAATAGAGAGAGACATATTCAAGGAAATAATGTGGCCGTTTGACCTAGTTGGCCTAGGATTATAGCATGAAAATGAGGAAAAGGTGGGGGCAGAGGTGGGAGGGATGTGAGAAGTGCGAGAGTTACTGCATTAAAGGAGATCTGTTTCTTTAATTCTTTAGTTTGGCAATGCTAAGAAAAAAAAGAGTATGGATTGCAAGACAAGAAATGCTCACTTTTGATCTGCATGCAGTTAGACACTGTAGTAGCAAAAAGACCATATTTACTGAAGGACTCTTCTTCATAATAATAGTATCATTTAGCAATCTGTTGGACAGTGAACGAGGACAATTCACAATGTGAATCAAAGCACTAAAACAAGTGGCTTCCCATGACTTTTAGTTAAGTTTTGCGGTACACATTGGCCATCTGCAGCATGCAGTGTTTGCAGGCTGTGTCCATTTCCACAGATGTTTTAAGTTAGAAGTTGTTCTTTGTTGTTAACCCTGAACTAGCACCTCAAGAGGAAGGTCAAGAAGAAGCAAATAGCTGGAAACTTAAAGGAAACATTACCTGATAGCAGAAATCTTTTGAAAGAAAATACTTTTCATTGCCAGACTTCACTGAGGGTGGTGGGAAATGATGCTCGTTAGCAGACAGCTTAGTAGGCCTTCCAGAACTCCCCCTCCACCCTGCTGATTTTCTGCTGTATGCTGACTTTGAAAATGCCTACATTTTCTGAGACCAGTTTTTAGACTAGGCAAGTCCTCTTTATGCTAGAAGATTTGCCATACTCCCACACGGTCTTCTAGAGCTTGCTGCTTGCCCACCTAATCAGCACTCTGTATGCTTACACTGAGTCTCTGTCTTAGTTAATACATAGCGTGCTAAATGGGCTTCAATAATTACCAGCAGCAATCAAGGCATGAGTCAGAGGATGAAGTCAGCCTTTGAATGAACAAAAAGACATGTCAAAGAACTCTTTGATGAATGTTGCCAAAAATATACTTATTTTTGAGTTCGCGTAGTCAGAGAGTGTATGATTTCACTCGTCCTTCCATTAGGTAGGCTACAATTATGGTCCCTACTGAAACAGAATGAGGTAGGTCTGAAAAAGCAGAGGAATTTCAGGAAGTATTTGCCTAGCAAGCCACTGTTTACTGCAATAACACAGACCTGGGAGCCTGTAATGAAAAAGTATCTGGATTGTCCATGTGGCTCCAGAGAATCAAGGCTGTGTTTCTGTCTCCATCCTCAGCGCACTTACCTCCTCACTCTCTAAAAACAAGCTGGGAGGGACTTTTCCAGAGTTTAGTTTTCTGTCCTAGTCACAGGTGAGAGGTTATTAAGAGCAACTGAGGAATGTCACATCCCCACTGCAGTGTGATTTGTCCTATGTGACTAACATATAACAAGGGAAGCTGTAATGATTTTTCCACATTTCCAGCTCTGGTGGCACACGCTGAGGATGTCTGTGGTTCTCCAGCTCAGTCATTCACCAGGGGAATGCCTGGGAACTTCCAAAAGCCTGAGCTGGACTATTTCCCTTGTACCGATGAAAACACCACATTTGGCTTCCCTCTTGTCAGGCATGACTAACTCTCAGGACTCATAAAAGTACTTCTGAAGAACTGTTTTCTCCGGAGTATATTAGCTGTATAAAATGAGATGAGCTTTCTTTTTTTTTCTTTCTTTTTAAATGATACAAGGAGACTGTGTCCCATGAGACAGCAGAACCATCAAATTTTGGCTCAATGTACTGTTCAAATCTCACAGGTTGAACATGGTTGTGATATCAGTATGTGATTTTTAGGAAACATGGTACAAAGTACAGAAGGGACAAAAAAGTGTTTTCCCACTGCTGCTGGCAAAAGGAGTTCTTATTTTGGTATTCTGACTGCTAGAAAGCATATGATCTCCAACTGTTTCTTCCAGAAGAAATAAAAATTGTCGAGTGGCATTCTGCTTGCTTCCTGGATTTCATGGAAACAGCTGGCTAAACTTCTGTGCTCCCTCAACCTTCTGCTGGAGTCTGGTGTTTAGCCACAGGCTCGCTTTTTTGCCCTTGTATTTAAACATTGTTTATGCGTTATTAGTCTAGGTGGAGTAAGATGTTCTGCAAGGATTTGAAATGAAGGACCAAAATTGTGTGGTGGATTTGTCAAAACACACTTGAACAAGGACTGAGAGCTGACACTCCTGGTGTAAGTCAAAGGGTTTATCCATATTGACAACAGTTATTAAATCCCTGTGTGATTTCACAATTACACAACACAAACAGCCTAATTTGTGAAAAGGAGCTGCAAAAGAAGCTGTATTTTTCCTGAACTATGTATTTTATGATTAAATTGTTTGTTCCAGTGTCAGAGAAAACTGTGCCTCTTGACTATCTGCATGCTTAAATCCTCATTGTAATGCAGATTAGTCAGGAGCTGGGGCTAGATGTATGCTCCTGCTATTTGTTCACAATGCCTTCCTCAAACTATCAAAACACCCCAAAATCTTGTTCCTGTTGGACTGCAGTATGCATAATGTAGCTTTGTAATCAGAGCTAAAATGCTATGCAGACCAATTCTTGCAAAACAAAGTTGAGGATCAATTTAAAGGGAACTTTTTTAGATATTGGGATTTATCCATGCAAGAAAACGCAATTTTACTTCTTTGGGATTAATGAATTGAGTGGCACATTCTACACGGGTTTATGCTGTCTCTCATTACCTGGACGCTGCTTTTCTCTTGCTGATTTTCTCTGTGTATTATGGTTATGAAAATGTGAATAAGAACCCAATTCCTATTTTATATTCTAGGTGAAAGGCATGCAGCTGTGTCTCTTTGGAGGTGGCTTGGAAAGCTTTGTATAGAGGACAGAAGGCAGAGGTTTTTTAGGTTGTACTGTGCAACATGTCAGAGACAGCAGTGTCACAGGCCATACAGCAACATGAAAAAACTGGTATAGCTTAGGCGATGTCTACCCTACATAGAGCATACAATGTAAAGCTAAAAATATTGCAGGGTGGGATTTATTTACCCATATAGACTGTCCAAACTAAAGCACCAGAATCTAATTAGAGATGTTGGTCAAAGTGCTCTGCCCTGCCGGAACAGGTGATTTGGGCTGTCCACATTTCACTGGAGGTCTCAACTGCCCTTCCCACTCACACAGCAGTGACAAAACCATCCTGCCCATCAGCCTCCCATCGCTTAAGGATGGTACATTAAAAAAGTATGACTAAAAATCTGCTGTGGTTTTATATGCAGATTTCTGAGCCTCTCTAATATGTTTTCTGGAGGGGCTTGGGTTTCATTGGCTATAGCTATGTTATAATGAGTCTGTGCTTAAGCCCAGAGCAGATGGACACAAGCCCAGGCTATGGCATGGACATTCAGTGAGCTCCAGTGCTGATGGAGAGAAAGCCTGATCCCACCTTCCCCCTTACAGAGAAGCTGCATCCGTCCTGCCTGCAGCGTGAAGTAGCTTTGCTCAGTTGTCCCAGTCACCAGCCTGTAGCACATCACATCTTACAACAATTGCACCTTGCTGTATTCAGGCAGCAAAGTCATGCCGGGGTCATTCCAAGAGCCAATACCACGTGTAGTAAGGACAGAAGGGGTGCAACAGGCAGCCCAACATGACTATGGGGAGGTGGGAAGGGTGCTGGGCCTTTGGCAGTACTCTGGCCCATGCTCTGCTGAGCAATGCAGTCCCTTCCTCTGGTCCAGCAGGGATGCAACACCTCACACTAAGGGTATGATCACCTGGTGCCGGCTGGACATGTAAACGCAAGCTAGATCTTTAATAGCAAGGAAAAATGTCCTGTTTACTCTTTGTAAATTAATAAATATGGTGCTTTGTCCTGCTAAAAAGCATGCAATTATTTTATCTACTACTTCAAAAGCATTTGAAAACATGAAAGTGCTGTCTGTTTTATTTGGTCAATAGAGGCACAAACTTAAAAGGAAGCCAAGATTTTTTTTGCGTGTTTTTCTCAGTTTACTGATGTAGCAAGGTGATACTTAGCTGTGGAGCATTTGTGTGAGGAATGGTTTCTTTTGCACTGCATCATGAAATATATGGGAACAAGATTATATCTACAGTTACTGCAATCTCAAATTACTAATTTGTTTTAATGAAATTCAACTCCTCCCAAGATTGCCCCAGAACTATATAATGATTTGACGTGCTAATGCTTGCACTGGGATCTTTACATTAGCAAATAAATCTGGGAAAATAAACGTATCCATTTGTCTGCCTTGCAGGGATATTCCTGAGGAGGCAGCTGCACGCTGTTTCATTTCATTGTGTTGTTTTGGTTTTAACCAGCTTGGCTTTCTTTTCAGCCATGCTGCAGGACAGGAAGGCTCCATTTCAGTGGTAAAAATGTCTCTGTTTAGCCAAAAAATAAATGTGTCGGCTCCACCATGGAAGTTGTAAGGCTACACAGTGCAGCTCTATTTACAGTAGCATGGACTATAAAAGCACACCACCGAGAGAGCTGGTCATCTTCACAACTTCACTTCTGCATTCCACCCCTGAAAGCACCCTGTAAGACCAAGGCGGGTTTTATTGTGTTAGCCTTTGTGAAAGTGCTAAAGCACCATTTGCAAAGTTTTAGTTTCCCAGAAACAATAAACATGAGTGACGGATGTGCATCATGTGAATATAAAATCTTCAGAGACAGCTGAAATGAATTGGTCAACTAAATCCCACACTAAAATATAACTGAGGAATTCAACATTCAAAATGAACAAGTAAAAACATTGGAAAGTCTTAAGCAGATGATGAGATTCTTTCAGCAGATAAATTATGTATCCCATGTCAGGACCAAGCTTCAGCCTTTTGTGGGGAAACCAGCAGAAAAATATTAGAAATATCTTAGATGAAGTGGAAATGTGAATTCACTTCTAAATTAAGATCATGTCTTTGAAGTTCAGCAAATTTGGAGATTAGCCTCAAGAATATCTCCTTTAAGAAGTCTCACATGAGACAAAGAAATCAAGAGCTAAAAGCAGCTGAGAATGTTGTATCTGACTTTCTTTACATATCAGCTAAAGTGACCGAAATGATTTGGTTCACAAAAAGGACATTAATAATAAATGCTATTTTCAAGTAATTGACTAATTCCAGGTGAGGGCAGACCTAGAGAAAGAGGCTACACAGCTGCAAACTCTTACATATATAGCTGCTGTACATCTCATCTCTTAACTTTGCCAAATAATATACCTCTCTCCTGTATCAGCCTTCAGAAATGGGAAAAAAACCAACCAAACAAACCATGTTCTTAATTTTCACTTGCAAATTAGAGACTACCACCATTCTTACTTCCATTGCTTCACATGAAGATGCAGCCACATAAAAATTTTTACATTTTCTTTAAAGGCTATCTAGGCTATCAGGTACTTCATCTCATTTATATTTCAAAATTTAAACACTTTTAAAGAGAGACAGACATACGCAACCCCTCCTAAAATCACTGCCTCAGCTCCCTCGATAGTGTAAAGAAAGAGACATTTCTAGATAGCTAGTTTAAATTTAGGTATCTAACTTTTGGTGGCTTAGATTAAATGAGCTGAATCCCATCCTCAGCGAAGCTGTATTGCAAATGGAGATAAATAAATGCTCTAAAATCTCCAGTCTGAAGATAAACCGGTGTTTGGGATATACAGGCTTCTTCCTGTTTTGTCTGCTCACCAAAATACCCGCTGTACCTGTCACCCTGCAAATACCTTGGGATATATATACATATATATTTGCCACTTGGTGTCTAACTGCCATTACCGCTAGTAGATGTACATGAGTATTGAGAGCAGAATATATCCCAGTTTCAAGTACCTGAATTATTTTTACTTTGCATGGAAATATGATTAGTTGTAATGAGAATTCAGGATTCAATGAAGGTGAGGTAGCTTAATGGTGAGAATTTAGTGCACTTTTACAATCTGATTATCTTAAAATGTCTCAACTTATAGCTTTTTCAAGCAGACATAATGGACCTTATTCAATAAGTTTGCTTAATCAGGTGTTACTTGTGGAGAAATATTACCATTCTTCTAAAAATAAAAGATTATGTTTCCACGTGTTACTACTGGGCTTTTTCCTTTTCTTCCTATGAAAGGAATTTCTGATATAGCCCTGAAATTCTTTTATTAATGTCTTTATTTCACTGAAATCAAAATAGCCTTTAGAACTGGCTCCCCAGTTTTTAGGTTTTCATATATCTATTATGATAGTAGTAACTCAGAGATATTTTAGCTTCCATAAACGTTATTTGGGAAAAAATAACACAATCAACAAACCGTGGCTATGTAGGAACCAGGAAAGCCACGGTCTTCTGAGGAAACAGGGTCCTGGAGAATGGAAACAGGGCTGAGGCACTACCAAATGGGCCTCCTAAACCTGCCTTTGACACTAATTCATTGCATTATTTCAAGCAGCTTGTCACACCTCTGCCTCAGGGCCTTCACCTGTAAAATGGAAGTAGCAATACTTCCCGTATCTCAGGACAAACCATGAGCGTAGCCAGTGGTTTACCTGCTGCTCGAACGAGCTGTATGAAAAGCTTGGCGAGTCTCGGTGTTACAGTGCGTTGTCGCTGCCTTTCCCCACACGAAGGGCACAGCCTCTTTGTTTTGCGTGCAGAGTGACTGCTGGAAATGAGGTGAAAGTTGGTGAAAATGGCCTTGGTATGCATGCTTAAGGCCACAGACCGTGTCTGCTTTCCTTCACTCCTTTGGGAGTGCCGTGCCTAGCGTAATAAAGCACAGACTGAGCTGGGAACACTCCATTTTGTAATTGCAATAATTCAATGGTTTTTTTCTAGGTGCAGCTTTGCGCTCAAGATGGGATTAAGCAGTCCCAAGTAAAAAATGTAGTCTTAGGAAGACCACAGGGTCAACTACCCAGGCTGAGGTTTTTTTAATTTTAAACATATTGTGCATGTGTATATATATATTTATACACATATGAAACACCTTTCTACGTTTAAAGGTCAGGACAAAAAGGAACTCAATATCTGCCATGTCATCAATATATGAGGTTTTGAGGAACCAGGAAAGTGTCTTCCACATACGTCGTCTTGTGGTATCCTGTGTTGAGCTGGATACTCACCTGTCTGTGGTAACTCAAGCTGCCTAAACATTAAATTTCCAGTCTAAGCCAGCTGAACCTGAACACAGCACTTCCTCTGGTCTGAAAATCAGTGTTAAGGAAGGTGTACTATATTGTTCTTTGGAAGCACTTATCTTTCCACTGAGTATATAGGGGCCTAGATGACCATTTTAGTCTAAAATTAAGGAATAAGTTACAGTAGCATTGAGCAAAATGAGACCAGCCTTCAGGTTGCTTAAAATATTAAGAATGTAAAAAATATGTGAGAACTGTAAATATGCAGAGCAGTCTTAAATATATTCATTATTCACTTTCAGCCCCACAAAGAACAAGGTCATTAATGTTATGGAATATCTATGGATAATTTCAAAAGTCTGTTTTTTGATAGAAAATACAGATATTGCTGGTGAGGCTATGCCCCATATAAATTTCCAGCTGATGGTATATCATGTGAGAAACCCACTATTATTGAACTGACTGGTATCCTATGCAGAAATATTATGCCAAACAAATGACTAACATGTTAGGGATGACAAAAATCTGTCCCCTCACTCTATCAGTATCTCACTATGGTTTTTCAGTGCTGCTTATTTAGTAGCAAACTGAAAGCCTATGGAATGTAGAACAGTAAAACAGATGAAAACTTTTACAACTGTGAAAGAAAAAAACGATTCAGAAAACATCAGGACAGGGCAAACGTAATGAAATTCCCCCTTGTTTTTTGAGTTGTGATAGAGCTACGTAAGAAAAAGAACAAAAAATAACACATAACTGAAAAAATATGAAAACATTGTGAGTCTTATTCTTCTGCATTAACTGTACATAGGATCGAATCCTGTAGTCCATACTCAAACATTCAAATTGATTCAAGTTTTCTCTGGGTAAGTAGGAAAGATCACATCTTGACACTACTTGCCAAGTGGTACTTTTTACTGATGGATATAGGAGATAGGCTGTGTGCCATTTCAGTCTGTCGATTCTCAGTCTATGTATCAGATAAAAAGAAAAACTAGTCTGGAACTTAAATGATAAAACCATTGAAATCCAACACAGATCCGAGATGTTTGGAAAAAGCTAAGAAGCAAGTATTGCAGTGAGTGCTGTAACTGCAGCAAGAAAGTGCCAAATGGCAACCTGACAGAAGTAGTTTAAAGATCATTCTATGACTCTTAGTGCTTGAACAAGTTTAGGGCTATTTTGGATCGCGATCCAGAAGGTCATTCCTTATTCATACCTAGGGAACTCACTGGAGCTGTTCTGCCCTCACTGATGATGTCACTGGGAGAAGAACATCACCCCCATCTTTTAATTTCCTTTACTTTATGATCCAAGTTTTCCTTTGTCTCGTGTACTGAGAGGTCACTTTTATTGTTGCAAATGGTTGTCATGAAAAACACCAGTTTGTGGAGCAGGCATTTTGGGTGATATTTGGGGTGCTGCTATGACATTGTTGTCCATTTTGAAGTCCGCCGTAGCCTGTGAACCTCCATGCATGTTCAGAGAAAGCAATTTTCCTATTGTTCCTGTGCCGTATGCACATATAGGCACATATATGTTTTTGAAAACTAGAGCTTTTAGTGATTGGCTCGACTAGCACCATCCTTCACAAGCTTGTTTTAGTCTATTACTTCAAATTAATTTTTTAAGACTAGAGCATTAGAGAGTATGTCTGCTGGGGCTACAGTTGGAAAGACAAGTCTGAGGGCTAGACTATGAAATAAAAACAGCACATAAGGGAAGAAAACTGCCTAAAGGAAACATACTGCTGTTTGAATAGCAGGCGAGAGGTGGGAGGCAACCAGTTGAAATAATCCTTGTTAAAAAAAAAAAAAAAAAGAAAGCAAAACTGGGGAAAAGGGTCCAGATCCTCTTTAATATTCCAAACTCAAACTGAGGCTTTGCCAGTTTTAGCTACATGTTTTTCTTATCACAGTGGTTGACTTTCAGGAAGTACTGGGTAAAAAACCTGAAAACTGTGAATGCTTTAGGGATTGCACCCTGCCCACTGGCAGATATACGTTGGGGAGGTGCGGGGCAGAAGGTGCTGTGGTTGCCTCTTTAGCACTCCTCTGATACATCTCATATGGCACATGGCAGGGAAATGTCATTTTGTGTAAAGCTCTGTGCACCCATTAAGCTTTGCAAGTCAAATTCTGAGTTCCCAGAACATTCCCAAAAGGGGGGAATCTTTATTTGTGAGACAGAAAAGAATAACAAAGCAGATAGGACAACCAGGAGATTGTCATAAACACTCTGAGATTGTATATACTGGTTTCTTTTCCTTTTCCTTCTAATTTATGGACTTCAAAAGCTCACTTTTTAGTTAATTTCTACAAAGTAAATTATTATTATTATTATTATTATTATTATTATTATTATTATTATTTCTTACAGAAAACAGGTTCTTCTGCAGCTCCAAGATCTGGAGCTTGAAGAAAACACCGTATAATACCATGAGGCTCGTCCTATCACTCAGAAACAGCAAAGCTGAATCTAAAATTCTGTCCAGAACCTGTAGCTCTGACTATACTCAAACCCCAAGTCCTTTTGAGGAGCTCCCTCATATTAGTCAGGTGCAAGCAGAGCAGGTAGTATGGGACATTCCTGAACAATAGAACATTCTTTCTAACAGAAATATTCATCTAGGTCAAAGGAGATGATGCTGTTGCCTCAGCCTCAAATGGTATTTGATGCCCATTCCAATTCCTTGTTCTTGCTCTATGGGTATTTAATACCAGCAGCTTCCACAGCCTCACCTGGGGCACCTAAGAAACCCAAGCCTGAATCCTAATGCAGTTTCAGGGACAAGTAGGAATGGCCACATTGATGTGTTTTGTGTGTACATACCCTCAAAATTGTGTCCAACAGACTACCATGAGTTGTGATTTTTGGGCTTATATACAGCTAATAGGTCAGTGTAACTGCAGCCTTCATCTGGCAAAGGCTGCCTGAAATATTATGGCTTATGCTCCAGATCCTTTTCTTTCGTCTGTTGGGCACATTAACTGTAGTTCTCCAGGATTTGGTTAGATCTGAGATCTCCAACTTTCAAATTTATACCTGCATCCTAATGCTAAACTTGTTTTCTATCTATAATAAATTTCCCATTAATTTAGCTAACGCAAATCATGCATTTAATTCTTATGAAGTCAAAAACACTGACTAATTAAGACTGAACAATAGTTAATATGCCCTTCCTAACTAACTGTCTTCCAGAGCAAAGAGGGACAGTTTGAACTTATATAGTCAAAAATTAAATGTGAAATCAGATACCATTGAAATGACCAGAAACTCTTAAGATTCCTATTTTAATCCAACAAAGAAATCCTCCTCGAAAAACAGAACTGGTGAAGCTGCATCTGTCCTGCATCATGTAATCCTTTGTGGGAGAATAAGAGGAACTCCATATCGGCTCAGAGTAGGTATGTGCATACATGCACGTATGTAGAGTTACTTTAAATGTACGCTACTCTCTCTCTCCCAAAGGTAAAAGGGGAATCAGTTGAATAGTTTGCTTTCAATTGAGTTATCTTCACATTTAACTCCTTCTCTACAAACAGACTGGGTTTAAAACAGGACAGAAATGTTTTTTTCTAAAGTGGTTTAAGAAAATAAAGTGCTGAAAATTGCCGCAATATCCATTTTTAAATTATATTTAACAATATAATTGCTGTTAAATCTCCTCTTCTCCCCCTCCACTCCCCAGAAAAGAAGTACATTTGAGGATACAAAATGTCATTGAAACACTGAGAAAGAAATATTTCGAACTGCTCTGTTGCTAGCATAGTATGGCTATAGCAAAACACATACTAGTGAGTTGGAATCATATCATTCTGAGCATCTGCACTACTCCTCCTTGGAGAGTGCATACTAATCATCTCTCTTCATGGTCAGTAACCACATAAGGACAACACCAGACGATGCCAGTGGTTTTGGTCCTGTAGCATTTATATGCTTTCCTGCAAAGATAGTCATGCCAGATAATATTCGTCAACCTTGTCTTTGGTCTTCTCTCTTGATTGAGGCAGATGTTTATTTTCCATCTGCACTATATGTCAGTGCAACTGCAGCCTTCATCTGGCAAAGGGTGCCTGTAATATTATGAGGCCATCGCATAAGCTGCTGGAAAGATTACTCTTGTGAATAAAATCAGTTTATGGCTAAAAACATTTATTCTTCATTTTGATAAGCCCTTAACAAATGAAAATTTGCTTCCTTACACTTTTGCCAAGCATAGGACCATGTTTATTTCTAGCTATATGGGTCACGAAGGATTCCCAGCTGTTAGATAGAGTCAGTTGTGCATTGCTGCACTCAACAACATCTGTTTCACAAAAACAGTATCCAGCTTTTAGCGCTCAAATGGAGGTTATACCATATGCCAGCAGACCACTTAGTTTTTACCTTGGGAACCAACTTTACACTAGTCAAGGTAACAGAGGAAGTACTGAGTATTTAAATGCTACCAGGCTTCAGTCACATCTTCATGTGCTCTTGTCATTTCCAACTATATATAGTAAAATTAGTTCCAAGCATATACCGCAAGCTGTTCCTCTGTTTAATTATTAACTGGAAGAAAGTTTGTTTGCAAAACAGTTAAAATGTTTTTTGTGATAGGCTCTGATGTTGAAAGTGGTGCCATAAGATGCTTCTGCAAATACAGAACCTTGTTAAAATGTCAAATAATATCAGCTATCAACAAAGGCAGATCAGGTTGAATACCCTTTAACTACTGAGCAGGATGTTAAAAAGCCATACTACCATGGAACTCTTCAGAGCCTCACAAACCATTCAAAATGTCTGGCGGTGTTATACTACCAGGATGTTTTTGATTATGATTTATGTTGTTCTACCAACTGTCTTCTTTCCTCTCATTTGGTTTTAATCACTTAATGGCTCTCTAGAAATAAAGTTTTAAAAATACATATCTTTGACAGCAACAGATAAATTAGATTAAAGGAAATGCCTCTAATAGGTGAATCATTCTCTGAGGAGAATACCAAAGAATTTTATGTCCTTACTGTTAGGAGGAGAACAGTTGTCACCAGTAACGTTGCATGGTATTATATTGCACTTAGTGATGTAGTAAAGCGGATTTGTTTGCTGATGATTCATTTCTATCATAAACGTTTTGTTGCGAAATACATTCCTTAATGCCCAGTAAGATGTTTTCAATAGCCCATGGATTAAATTTGGTGTGTACTCCAGAATAGCTACAAGATTCACATTATATTTGATTCCACCAAATCATATCACTGAAAAGGTGGATTATGCTGGTAAAGTGAATGAGTTAGATTCTGTTAACACAGACAAATTTTTCTTGTATGTAATTCAATTGACTGCAGTGGAATTATTCTTCATTGAATTGGTGCAAAAAGCTGATCATGATACTGTAGACCAGTTTGCTCCAAATCCCATCCTTATTTTGTAAAACTGAAGAACAAGATGAGTCAAGTTGCTCCAAATTGCTTACATCTATTTCCCTGCCATTACACAACCATGTAAATACCAGGTTCGTATCACCATGTAGGCTATGTCCTGCCAGCTTCCAGGGGGAGCATTAACAAATTCACTTAGTCCTTTGTAACTCTTCTGTGTGCGTTCCATCTATGTACTACAAGTCGTATCTGGCTTAGGCTGTGTCTTTACCTACCTTTTGAGTTGCACTACGAACATGCCTCAGGGTCCTCTTGCTGACTTCTACTGGCTTAGGGACAAGTCTCTGGTGAAAGATCACTGTCCTCCTGCCTGGCTGTTCACGGGTTTTTTTCACATGAAACTGATGCAGCGCTCACATCCTGATATGGATCAAGGCGTAGACAGAAAATCATCCACCTCCAATAACAGATGTTCTCAGTTCCATATTACAGTCATTGCCAGAGCCTTACAAAGCCATACTTTTGGGAAATGTGTCAATAAATCTAACAAAAGACAAAACAAGATTCTAAATATGGCAAGTCAGAAATTATATTAAGAATTCAGGGGTTTGTTCCCAACAGGAACGCTGACAAGAACAAGGATTCCAGGGCAGACCTGAACATCCGAGGCAGCAATTTCTGAACAGGATGATGTGACCTTATGGTTTAGTTTATGTACCCTTTTGCGGAAAACACATGTTGAAGCTTCAGATAAATACAAATAGAAGAGAAATAAGATTGCCTAGTTTTTAAATTCAGGTTAGGTACTTGATAGACAAAAAATCTTTCCAGACGGCTAGGTCCAAACTGGTTTAGCAAAACTTTAGTCAGAAGACTTACATCCATTTATACTGTCTCTGAGTTTGGCCTGTAACTATGGATTCTGTGTTGGTTTTTTGATTTTGCTCACTGTAGTCAGGTATGCAAATGAGCTACTCCTATAACAACATTTACTCAAATCGTGGGTGGAGATCTGAGTTTTCAAACCTATTTTCTGTTTTCAAACCTTTAAGAAATCGTTCAGCTAAGAATGATCTACTCAAAGGGCATTATGGAATACCTCATGCATTGTACTTGATATTATCTGTTCTGTCTACTTACGATGGAAAAAACCCTTTCTGTATATTTTGAATATTTTTTTCTATCTTCATCAACATTAAGTTCTTTGGAACACTGGTGCCTTTCTGTAAGTGTGTATCATGACTGTGTTTGGCTAATTCTGTATTACAATAGTTGGTTCTTCCCTCATGGGTGAAAATCACTGAAGTTTTGGGCTTCCCATTTTTGTCACCAGCAATTGTCTTAATAGTCACAGCTTCCACAAACAAAACAAGGGCTTTATTTAAAAATAAAGTTGCAAAAATGAAAGGTACGCTATCACTTTATAGATTTCATCTTAGATTGCACCTTATTTTCCAAAGGAGGTATGTAATAGTAGTCTTTCTATCTTTCAGTCTTCAGAAATTTATAAATTGCTGGAAAATCTTCCCTTCTATCCATTATTATTTGGTATCCAGTACAGTTCTGAACTGTTGGCCCTTGCTCCACTTGGGAAACACAAGGATTCAGGGGAATGAAAATAATATTGAAATGGTTATGGTGCTGGGAATATTTGCTGTTCCAAATCAAATAACAGCAAAAAATGTTCCCTCCTCTATCCATGACCTTATCACAGAATTTTTTGCCATATTTCTGACCAAGCATGCTAAACTGATAACAGTAACTCTGTACATACAGCATTCAGATGTGCTTTTACTCCCATTGATTTGACAGGGAATCTGCTGAGTACATTAAACTCATTCTGGACTTTGAAACTCTGCTCTTTCCCTCTAGTGAATCATTGCCAGGAGCAAAGGACCTCTCACTGCCCCTTTTCAGCCCCTTCGTTTCCACCACACATCTGTACAGTCTTGCTCCATGTGAGAAGAATTGCGTGGGTACTTTGAAAGCCCATCTTTGGTCCAGAGAATCTATGCTGCTGCTGCTGAAAGCCATGATGTCTCACAGCCATCAGCTGAAACCAGCCGCTCTTCATTTGTCAGCAGTAGACAAAATGTCAATATTGAATCTGCGAATCCCACTGAACGCCTCCTCCCAGACTGTCATTTTTCAGAGTCCAGCATAGTTCTGCATGGAGTCCCACAGCCTCAGCAGGTTAGCAGGAGGCTGGCAGGAGGGTGTCCTTTCCAGGGCAGAGGGGTCAGATGAATTCTTGTTCAACCTTTTGGTGGTTTCACTGTGATTTTCTCCACTCTTTATACATTTAATCTACCAAATCAATGATGACTGGCACCATCCACTTCTGACTCCCCATTAACTATCTGTCATCTAGTCTTTTTATTGTGATTTCATGCTTCCGCTTCATGCCCCTTTCCCCTCTCCTCCATTTAAAATTCTCCACTGGCTTTATTTAATCTCTCCCTAAGCCTACAAGTTTGGTGAGCTTTTCTGAACAAAATATATTAAAAAACAAGCTGGTTTTCCAGGTGGGTTTTCCCAAGCTCTCACAGCTCTCATTAGAGTAAAGTTTTTACAGTTACATCTGTGCAAACAGTGAAAACAAATACAGCGTAATGGCACGGAGCTGAAGGAAGTTAAGTGCACCTCTCCACCTGCCAAGGCCCAGATGTGGGAAATAACATGGCACAAAGACCCCAAATATTGGGACACAGCAAAATTATTGCTACAGAAGGCTTCAGTACTATGTTAGTTTAATTTCTTGAAGCATAATGTTTTCTGCAACCATCATTTCCCCATTCCTGCTGCAAGCAGTTTTACAGCACTAAGCATGAGGTAAGATTTATAATGTCACTACAACCAGAAATGAGCAAAACGTTTGACTGCAGTGAAGAATGCCCATCATTAAGAGAGACCATAAAGAGAGATGTTTGTGTCTATTACCAAAGATAGGTAAGACACGCAACCTACAGCAGAACTTACTGCCTTACAGAGTTTGGAAGTGTATTAAGAGAGTAATAGAAAAGTCTATTTTCTGAAATTTTTGAGATTTCCTAACCTCCCTCCAACCCCACAAATGAGGCCAGTAACACTCACTCTGAATCTCTTTCTCTTCATAAATCCTCTTATTTATTCTCACCAAGTGATGCTATTTGGCACATAAAGGCAGTGTTGTTTCTTAAAGTTGTTTCTTAAACAGAGAAACCCCCTGTTAGCACCAGACACTTGTATCTACCAGACAGGCACTAACCAACACTAACTAGTGATGGTGAAAGCCTGGAAAGCTTCTGAGATGTAGTCCACCACACAACTGCTCATACTGGATCAGCCACAGTTCTATTGTATCCAGTGTCTGATCTTTAATAATAAACAAGATAGTGCTAGAGCTTGCGCAGCACAACCCTCCCTCAAATACACCCCTAACCTATGCAGTTTTACGGACTTTATGGGCTGGACATACAGCCACATCTTTCCACTTAAATATCCCTATTTTTACACCCATGTATGCATTCTATGATATCCTTCAGATATGAACTCCACAATTTAATTACCATGTGAAAAAATAATGCCTTTCGTTTTGCTGTTTGATAAGGCAAATGGGTTTCTCTTAATTTCGGCATTAAGAGAGGTAATTACTAGTTGTTCCCAGTTCTCTGCCTCCATGCTGTTTGTGACTTTACAGACTTGCCCTCAGTCTCTCCTTTTCCAAATGGAGGGGAGTTGAGTCAATTTAATCCCTGTTCATGCAGGAAGCCTTTCTCCATTCTTTTGATCGCCGTTTTCACACTCTTCTTCTGCTTTATCCTTCCCAGTATGGAGGGGACCAGAACTGCATATAGTACTGAGGGGACACACCAGGGATCTACAATGGCATAATGATCTATTTTGGTTTTGATTCCTTTCCCAATAATTTCTAACAATCTATTTGGGGTTTTTTATGGCCTCTGAGTTTTGAGCTGACATTTTCACACCCACAGTGAGTCAAGATCTCTTTGCTGAGTGATAATAGCTAATTTAGAGTGCATCACTGTATATGTATACTTTACAATTGTTTTTCCCTATGTGCATTATTTGGCACTTATGGACATGGAATTTGTTATATTATTTTCAGTCATTCAGTACTGCAAGATCCTTTTGTAGCTCTTTGTACACATTTACTACCATGAATGGTTTTGAATCATCTACAACTTTGTCACCCCTCTTTCCAGATTATTTATAATTTGGACAGCAGAGGTTCCAGCCCACATCCTTTGCAAGACTCTCATGGTATCCTCCCCTTATTGTGACACCTGATCACTTCTTTCTACAACTTGTTCCCTGTATAGAAAAGTTCCTGTACAGGAACCTGTGTGTCCTCCTCTAGAGCAACTATCAACACAGATAATTCATCCAGCTCTTCTGCTATGGCTTTATGATCCTTACTCTTTCCAAATTTGAGTAATTTCTTAGCCCTTAAAAGTTGTTTCACACAATTTCTTCTCTGCTATGAAAAATATTCATGTTATTGGTTTTATGCTTTTATCAAATTATTTATCAATATTTTATTTTGCTTTCTTTATTAGTGTTTACATTTACAGTGCTATAATTTATGCTTTCATTTTTTTTCCTTCTTTCGACACTTGACCAGAAGAGTCAAGTGTCCTTCCTGCAACCGGAAGAAGGTCTTTTATTCCTAATTACCTTTCCTATTCTGTTGAGTCTTCTCCACCGATTCTTTTCCAGTCCTTCAGGAAAACTTATGTCTTGGTGCACATAGGTTTGTTTCTAAGTTAACAATTATAATTATATATACAATAATTCAGAAATTCAGAGAATCTGTAGAGCAATAGGAAAGTAAATGGCTTGTAAAATCACAAAATTACAGCTGTATGTAATACAACACAGAATAAGAAGGTATTGCAATACACAACTTTCTTTTAAATGCTACCAGCATCTCAAATAATTGGGATAAACAGAAAAGGGCAAATGAAAATAATAAAATGCCTTGTATTTACCTTCTGACAACACAGACAGTCCACATCTGCCAAATCAGGATTGGTAATGAGGCCAGGTAACCTTGGATTTCTGCAGGGAAATCTTTGTTTGTCTGATTTTGGGTTTTTTTCCAAATATTTACTATATTTCAAGTATTATCAAGGGAAAATAATTTGTTGGTCTCAAAAGAGTGAAATTCCATGATTAATAGAAATTATTTTAAATCCCAGACTCATCTTTCTTTTTTTAGCTTATGGTAGTTGGAAGAATTGGACGAGAAAGGTGTTTAGATTTCAAGTGTAAGGATTTGTTTTCTGTCATGTTACATTGGTCTTGAGATCTTTTTAAGAAGAGGTATTTATCAAGCTGTAATGCAGGTTTCAATCATCTCTGTCAATGGAGGATAGTGGAAATTGATGAAATATGAACAGAAGTGTGGGAAAAATATAGAAAAGACTTTCACATAGATCCTGATGTGTCCAAGTTACTTGACTCTTCAATTTGCCCCAACAGTCGACTTACTATAGTATTTTTCTGTGTTTGTTCCTAACCTCACATGTGAAGCTTTTGTTCTTTTCATGTGACTAAAGTATCATACATGATCAAAAACTTTTGTTATTTATCAGCAAGAGACCAATAGCCACACAGACTTGATTAATAAGGACCATATTTCAAAATAACCAATTGATATGGGAAAGATTATTCACAGAATAGGGTACCGCTAAATGTACATTAAAATGAGGCCTTAGGTTAGTGAATAATATGCAACTAGGCAAGTGTTCTCCATTTGTATTTAGGTCAGAAGTTCCCCATCTCTGTTTGAAAAAGCCAAATTTTTAGAGCTGAGAAAAGGTTTGCATGCCTAAAAGCTTCTAGCTTGTTTAATACTTCAGCTGTTCTGATGGCAGATATTATCTCTACCTGCAAACCATGACTTGTACGTGTCCTAAACCCCTGTGGGTAGTGATCAGCAGTAATTCTACCACTTGTTTTGATGATACTTTTGGAGGCTGTTGATCCTCCCACTGCAGAAAGACTCAAGACTAATGGTAGTTTATTTGTCTACACCTTCTCTGTAAAGTTTGAGACTAAGTAATCTTTTCAGTCCTGATATTGCACACAGGAATAACTGTCATCAGCTAAATGGACCTGTGAAGACTCTATTTAGTTGGTGAAAATTTTCTGTTTGGGTTTTGTTGCCTAGTGTTTCCCTGAACATTAATGTATAAAAAATTTGATCCTTGTTCTGACTTTCTCAGCGTCGGTATAAGGGGTTTATGATCTCAAAAAATTTGAATGTCTGAAATTTTCTCCCTTGGCTTCTTTGGTCGTCAACAGAGAGAAGGAGAAGGTATCTGTCTGACCTGTTTTAGATATCTGCTTTATGATGGTATAAATCACGTCTTGGAAGAGTATGTCTCCTGCTGCTAACACAGGGGTCAAGGCAAGTAACTCATACATGGAGTCTCTTCTGCAGATACCTTTATGTGGTCGATTGAATCCCACCCAGAGTGCACTGTCACTTTTTCCGATTTGTAAAATTTCATTAACAAAAACAGTTGAAGGAGAACATGCAGTACGTGAAAATCTGTTCTTTTACCTCTAGCTCACTGATTTGAATACAGACTGAGAGTGCTCATGGTCTAACAGCTGTTCAGTGACCTATGTGCCATGCTTTGAGTCTTCAGATTTCAGTTTTGCAAAGTCCTAAAAATAACCTTCTTTTTGCCATCCACCTGCTCCGTTGCCACTGCCTGCATACTTGGGGTGTTTTCTCAGGCATGTTAAATGTGCTTTTTTGTACCTCCTTGAAAACAAGATCTTTAGGTAATTATTATGCCAAATGCAAGAATAAGGGGAAGAATACAGATTTGCCTGCTCTTGACAGCAAATTCTATTGTCTAGAGCTAGTACCAACCAGCAAAGTACCAGCCAGGATATCAGGAGACAGGGACTTCCTAAATATGATTTTGCACACAAGTCCTCTGCTGCCTTGATATCATTTTTCAATGCGAACTAAGACCTTTGTCCTAATTTTGAAAATAATTCATGATTTAACCCCCAGTTGCATCAAATTTGCATCTATGAATCCTGCTGACAGCTAAGCTCTTCTGAGACTACACTGACCACAAAGCTAAAAGCAAAGCTGGGGACACAGTGTTCTATGTTCAGGGCATCTGGCTAAGGAACAACAGCCCAAAGGAAAATAGCTTTAGGAAATGTTGCAAAAGCCACGGGAAAGCCTTTCATCCCCAGAAATTACAATGCACAATTTGAACACCTTTCTCTCTTTCCATCTCAAATTCTTATCTGAGAAAGCCATACCCCAGCAGAGTCTTGGCCTTAAATGTATTGGAGATTCCCCGAATCCTTCTGTGCACTTTGCTATTGCAAATGCCTTCATATAGTGCCAGGACTCCTGGCAGCAGTATAAAGCCCTGAGATGTACAGAAGAAATATGGTTCTGCTTCCCAGGACCATAGCCATTGAGTGTGCAAGTGGTGCAATTGCACCCGGACCTGTAGGTTGAAGCAGAGGTGAGCAAAGATGGAGGCAAGTTTTCGTTCCTTATGCCAAGGAACATGCCAGACTCTGGTGCTTCAGGTTATTTGGGGAAGACAGTAGTTTCATTGCCTGTTGAAGAGGTTTACATTATCCTCTGTTCAATTTCCAGGGGATGTTACTATGTGCCTGACAGGACTAGAAGCCAGTAAAAGGATTAAAAATGCAACTTTCCTTAAAACATTCATGCAAAGTCTGTATCTACCTAGTTGAATGCTTAAACTACTTTGACTTTCGGAGGATTATATAACTATACATTTTCCATATACAACAGTATTTTAAGGAGACTACCTGAAAAGTCTGTCCATCAAGAGCCCACCATACAGAAGCATTAATATATTAATAGCGTCTTTTGGTAAAGTGGGCAACAAAGCTGCAGAGCGTTATTCAATCCAGTGCAATTGGACAAGTTGGAAAATGCTTGCGGTATCACTGTGAAGTGCTTTGATTACGAAAGTGTTCGTGATGTAATGACGGTGCCATTAAATCCTGGGTACATGTTCATACCACTCTCATACAGATGCGTTGGGGACCCCACGAGGGTTTAAGAGCTGTTTCCTGTAGGCAGTCAGACTTCACAGGTAGTCAGAATTGCATCCATTTTGTTGTCCTGAGAATGTAACTCAGGATTACTAAGGAGAAGAAAAAAGTCCCTAAAATAACCCCCATTATCAGTGGTGTGCCATTCACCGAAGGTTCCCGGCCCTTTCGTTAATGCAGAGACGCACAAGCAGTGGATGTGAAGTTTGGAACAGCTGTGGGGGTAGATCCCACAGAGCAAAGGTAAGAAGGAGGAGGTGGCTGGCGAAAGAAATTCCAGAAATCTACGTAATAAAAACGTTTCCAACCATAACCTTAAAATAATAGCTATGCTGTTCATCAGGCATTCCAGCCAATAGCTCATGCTCAGTCCCATTGCATCATACACTTGCATCCCACTGGTAATGACTTGTTCTTTGAATTGCAATTAACCTATTTAAGACCAATTAAGAAACAGATCTTGAATGGGCCTGCACTATTACAGCTCAGTACTCACAGAAGATGACAATGATGTTTTAATTAAATATGGGAGCAAAAGGTCTCAAACTGAAGCTTACAGCTAACTAAGCAGCAGTCATTTGGTTACTGAACAGGCAAGGAGCTTTATGGTCTCCTTCCACATGGTTCAGCCTCCATAGCTCTCAAGTTTGCTTAAGGCTAAATAGCTTTCCTAATCTATTATTGCACAGAAGAAGTCCCTCCCGCCCCCATTTTCTAGATCGCAGTTTGGTATGTTTTAACAAACTATGATAATCCCTTGGTTTTTCCAGGGCAAGAGTATTGCTGATAAAGTGATTTCATTTAGGCAAATTAACTCTGTTAGTTACATGAAAGATTGAACACTGTTATCTTATGCTGGTATGTGCAAAGTCTCATAAGTGCAAAATACACATCAAGGGCCAATTTCACATGAAAAACTCCTGATAGTATAAGAGCTGGTTAATATTTCTGAATTATTAAGTCTGACAGCATAATCATGCTTTTTCGTTGTTTAGGCTGTTGATACCAGATGTTTAATGCACAGTAAAATGTGATAGTGTAATACGAAGCATTTTAAGGAAGTGCAATTTTGGAAAATGAAGAAACTACTTGGGGTAATTTAAAGCATAAAAACAGATGCTGGAACTTGGAGCTGCTCTAGCTTCAAATAAAGTGGAAGCCTTCCTTTAGAAACCTATGGATACTCACCATCATTTGCTTTTCTCTCCTGGACACAGACCTGGCTGGCATTGCTGTGGCCAGCTTGGGCCAGGAAGTCAGGTCGAAATGTCGAGTCTCACTACCGCGCGGTGTTCAACACTGCACCTTGGCTATAGTCACGGCAAATGCGAAGGAGGGATCGCTCCCGCTGCGTTAGGGCCGGTTGTTCTGCCTCTGCTGTTTGTTGAGCACATGGCGACCACAGGACTGAGTTAAAAGCTTGACTGCAACACTCTTCATGGCGTAGCATGGGATTCGAAGAAAGTCTTGCAGGTATTTCAGGGACACCAGATTTCAATCTGGATGTGTTACCAAGTTGGTTATAAAAGTTGGCTGAATTTAGACCACATGATGCTTTTGTTACCTATTAAAACCTGAGATTATTAAAAAATACTGCACAAAAGGATAAAACAGTATCTATGATTATATATTTATTTTCAATATATATTTGACGGGAGATATATATGTATAGTCAGTGAGTTGCACATTAAAGACTAGCTTCATATGGAAGCAACAGACAATAATGAGCGCTGATCAGTATTTTGCGACTGCTGAGTCTAATAACATAATCACGCTTCCCTTCTTGCTGCTTCTTTTGGCACCAGATGTTTAAAGCACAGTAAAATGGAACCTTAATGTTCTCTGTAATTAATGGGTGAAAGCACAGAAGTATATACAGGCGGGTTGTGTTTCTATTAAGATGTTGTCTTATAATTTATGAGAAAAAACAGATGTTCCTTTAAACAATTTTCACTTGGTGTGCCTGGAATTCCCCTTGAGAAATGAAGAAGTTGTGGGAATCTTCCATGACAAAAAGGAGTGAATTTCATACTTAAAAAATAATTGTTATCATACAGAAATTCTACACAGCCAGAGACAGGAAACTTTGTCACAGCACGAGCCATTCCAGTTTGTCTCCTTGCATGTTGCAAGAAGTCCAGATCTTAGGCAAGGACCTCACAGAGCTCAACTGAAGAACAAAGTTTACCTACAGGAGAAGATTAGGTCTCTCCTGATCTCTGACTATTTAACATGCTGATTTGTGGGGGTTTTTCTCTTTTTTCTTTTTTTTTCTTTTTTAAAGTCACTGCTTGTTGTTGCCCTAAGTAAGCTCTGTCAGATCTGCTTTGACACCCATCTGAACCAACTGGTATTGTGACTGTCTTCAGTGGCTCTGATTTTCAGAGAACAGCTGTTGAGAACTGTCTAATGACTGGGGCTTTTTTAAGGTGTCACAATTCAAGCACCCAAAAGAAAGCACCCAGATAAGCCTTAGTTCAAATGGGGTTTGGGTCATTAAATTATGGCACAGTGAATTACATCTTCAAAGCACCTTCCAAGTATTTTTTTGGCACAGCATCCTTCACAAGTGAAGAAATTATTTTCCACCCATGAAAAAGTGTGGCAGAAATGGAAGAACACAGTGAGAAGCTACACAGGTAGAAGCCAGACTCAAATCAGAAATCACAGCTCAAACATTTCATCAAATTCTTGCAGCTTTGCTATTTATCTCACATCAGCTGAAGGGCAAAACCCATCTGTGAATACATGCTTAGTCCATGGCAAAGAACAGGTTAATTAGCCTACCTCAGTCCATGGTGAAAGAGGTGTAGTGGCTTAGATTGTGCACAGCAGCGTTCCTCTTGTCACTGGTCTTCAAATCCCATGCTTAGGCCTCTCAACCACAATTTGAAAAATTCATAAATAGCTAATCAATGTATTTGCTATAATTTTCTAAATTGGGAGAAATCTTCCATTGACTTGGCTTCTGATCACTGGTTTCCCCAAACTCCAAATAGATGTGGCCAAAGGCTGCTGCCATGTGGTCCAGACTGATAGGCAGGACAGTAGGACCAAGCATTACTTGCTCAGCACTGTTTTCTAGAGCAAAACAAAGATTCAGGATCAGATCCTGGGTTTAAGATTGTCCCATTATCTCATTTCAAATTAAAATAAGCTTCCCCAATCTTTCATTGCACAATCTGCTAATATTTTTTGAAAACAGATGTGTAGTAGACAGCTGTTTTGTTTAACAACCAACTGAGAAAACCAGGCTCCTGCATGTAGTAAATAAACAGATGAAATGTTCAATTCAGAATTGCTTCTTTCAGAAATACCAGCCTGAAAATACTGGCTGGGGCACGGCTACCCACGTCTCTTCTCCTTCGCAATTCACATTCTTCTGCTGGAAAACAGGGCAATTCCTCTGTTGCCAGCACATATGAATGAAGAGCATAAACCATCCACTCTCCAGTCCATACATTGTTAGTTTAGCTTATACAAATACAATTTAAAAAAAAATCAAATTTGGGGAGCTTTGGTGCAAAATTGCACTAATGGGCTACTTGTAAATAAAGATTCCAGCAGGAAGTACAAATAATAATATCCTCATTTGAACCAAGAACACCCATCCCTCAAAATCCTACTGACTCACCACAGGACTTTGAGTTTTTCCTGTGTTCAATCACTTAGCACATTCTTGTCAGGGCTTCTGAGAATTTCAGTTGATACATTTGGGAAATTCTCTTTTTGACCTTCTCTGGGGGGCAAAAAATAAAAGAAAAATCTATTTCTGTATGGTTTTGTGGATTTGACATTTACTTCCCTCATCTTTAGTAATCCTGGATTGGTAGAATGTCTGAAACATCATTCCACTATGCCTCCATATGGCCAAGATTAAAAATGAATACAACTACAGCACATCTGTCAAAAGTAACTTACTATTTAATGAGGAATCAGAACTCCAGGAGAAAAAAAAAAAAAAATCTTTGTTCCTTTTTTACAATACAGACTTATTTCTCCTGGCAGACTGGTCAACTGGGTATTGTTCTCATTAAGTCATATGACTCCCAAAGTGTCAAAGAATTATTTGGGATGCCCAAAACAGAGGAAAGCAATATTTTCTGAGATTTATACGCATACATATGTGTATATTTATTTGCATAACATAGTAACTATGGAATACAATAAAGATTTCCACTTCAAAGTTCAGGATTGCTGGAAATAATTCACAGAGGGCAACTGTATTAAGGAAAATTCTTGAAAAGCGTGGAGTTTTTTTAAGTTTGTTTCTCTCTTTTTTTAAGAAAAAAATTGTAACCCCCCTACATCTCACAATAAGCTCCATGTAAATCAATGGGTTATGATAGAAACCTGCCTCAGGAGGAAGGAACACTAAAAATACTTACCCTGAAACTGAAGTTATGATGATTCCTTTGCTTGGAGACACACGTCAGTGTAACAGAAGTGTTCTCTGCAGTTTCCCTAACCCCAGCTGTACTTTTCAAGGATACAGTTGACTCTGACGATAAGCCAGGCTGGCTTTACAGAGCACTTTGTTCATTCCCCAAAAGATCTGCTGCTCGAGGACTGGGTGTCAAGATAACTTACCTTGCTTTGCTTGCTATGCCCTGGGAGACTGAAAGAACTCCTGCTCCCAAGAGATTTCATAAGAGATGTGTTTTTTAAAAGTCTGTTTAAAGTCAGGTGGTTTTGTTTGTTTCCCAGTGAGAGGACTGTTCCTGACAGTATTTACTTATTTCCAGAAGGTTTAGGTCAATATGCCTACTGTATTGATTATACGGGCAGATTCTGATCTCGGTTAGGCTGGAGTAAAGTAAATTAAATCATTCCGGATTTAAACCAGTGCAATGAGGCTCAGAGTATAGCCCATAGTTTTGTTGTGTGTGAGCTAGTCTTCTCATATTTGCTCAGAGAGATACATTTTGGGGAACGTGAAGGTTCTTCAGTGTTGTCGTCACAATTTGTGCATTGCACGCGTGCTCTACTCTTTGGTTGCTTTATTGTTGCCGTGCCGTTCATGTAGATACAGTCACAAACCACCGTGGAGAAAAACTTGCACAGAAATCAGGAGATGGATTAAGCTTCCATAGCTCCCATTGATTTTAAAGGCTTTTAAAAATAAGGATCAGGCATGTTAACAAGACTGTGGGCAGTGTTTGTTTAGAAATGGATAGCTAAAACACTAACCAGTCATGACAAATTCCCTTTTTTTAACAGAACCTCAATTTAATGAGGAATCTCCTTCCCTCAGAAAAACAAACGTGTTTGTGTGCTAAATATGAAACTGAGGTGAGAGGATAAATGATTTGTGTCAAACTTATGTCAGGAGGAGGAAGCCACGCTATCAGAGCAGCAGTTAAACCAGGTATGAACAAAGGTTGTCATTAAAGAGCAGATTTTGAATATATTGTCACAGAACAAATTATGAGATGAGAGAGCAAAACAAGGAATTAAACAAGACGTGGGAGCACAAAACCAACAGAAACAGAGAGATGAAAAAAATGAGTGGGAATTTTGGGGAGAAAGATAGTGCTGCTGGCAATCAGGGTGGGATTCAGCTCCATATTAAGACACCTTAAACTTGGGCTTCTTTTGTAGGTCTTTACTTGTGCTTTAGGTGTCCAGCTCCCCTTGGTGCTCACTGGAGAGCTACGCTGCCTGGAGCCCAGAGCTCATCATGGTAATGCACGTCCATTTGATGGGAAACATCTCCATTGACTGTAACGGGAGTTTAACAACCTACCTTACATGTAGACACCTACGTATTCATATTTGCACATTAAAACACATCTAAGTGTCCTAATCTGGACCACAATAGGTTATGTTGAAATGGCAGGTAACGATGTGACAGGAGGCAAGCTGAGAGTCTGGCAGTGGAAGCCAGGCAAACATGACATTAACCTGAGGAAAGTGGTGGATGCAGAAGGTAGTTGTAACCTTGAAACTGGCTGAAAGCGTGTAGAAACCGTGCCTCCTTTTCTTCCTCCCCACCCCTACAGTGAATAAATTGGGAGGAAAATCAGATGAGATGATAGCCTACGCTAAGGAAACCAAAAGTGGTATTAAAATGTTCATTTAGTGTGGTTTCAATTTACAGATACAGACATATTCCAGTTCATATATATATATGGACAAGTTAACCCTTAGAAGTATTTGTACTGCTAGATATTAGGGGGAAAAAAAATCTAATGTCATTAATATGGAACAAAAATATAAATATGGTGCAACTTTCAAATCTTAGTGGTATTCCTACTTGTTATTTCTCATTTGCAGCAGTGCCTGTGAGAATAAGGGAATGGTACACATTCAGAGGTTGATGATAAACAAAGAGGATAGTCCTCGAGGTTCTTCATTAGTGAAGAACACATCACATTTCCAGATAGCACTTTTGCTGAACATGCTAGGCCATCTGCTCATGAGGCTTTTGGTTTCATTTCAGATACAACTGGCTTCAGCCCATCTCTAGCAGTCAATAAAAAGAAAGTTTCTAAAAAATGAATTACCATCCCAAAACACAAATCACTTTTTGCAAATGTTGTGATAAAGTTTCTGAGCAATTCAAAGTGGGCTACCATATGTGCAAACCTCTGTGGGCTGGTGAGGAGGAAGACATTCCCATTGTAGCTCTCTGAGGCCATGTATATTTTCATTTTAATACACCAGCACTAAAATCTATATTCATTCTCTTTTTTTGTTGGTCACTCCTGAAAAAAGCTTTTGTTTAGTTTAAATATCCAGGTTTCACAATTGTTTTTCCTTTTCAAAGCAGAATGTTAATGTCAGTAATCCTAAAAATGCAGCGAAAAGGACAAATATGTCATGTTGGTTGGAAGAAATTTATGGATGTTTTCTAGTGCATCCTCTCACTTGAAACAGGACTATCATCAACTCGAGATCAGGTCAGGTTTGACTTTTTCCAGCCAGCTGCTGAAAATCTCCAAGGGTGGGCGAAATCCTGATTTCTCTGGGTAACCTCTTCAACTGCTGCATTACTGTCCTGGTGACAAATTGTTCCCAAATGGCCAACCTGAGCCTCCCACCCACAATTTGAGTTCACTGTTTGCTTTCAACAAAACAGTATAATGTAGAGAGCCAGCAAAGGCTGTAAGAACCATTTAAGTATCAGGCAAACTTGATCAACAAAAGTCAGGTAGAACCCAAAGGGATGCAATTTCTGTCTGCCCATTGGCACTGAAGTCTAAGTCTTCTGCGTGCAGCACTTTATTAATAATCCTGTGTCCACAAGCATTTCCAACTTGCAAGCGGTATCAGAAGGGATCGTCAGAAGCAATTAACTATCCGCATTTGATCTAGCGTCAGCTACTACTTTTCAAAATGCCATACATCAAAAAGAGAGTCTGACGGAGACCGCAGAGGTCTCTACTTGTCCCAGGAAGGACAGCAAGGAACTGCTGGGGCTGTTGCTGCTGAGTATTATCAGTAACTTGTTCTAAAAGGCAGGTTTCCTGCATGCTTTGGCAGACAAAGCACTCACTGTTTTATAAGCTTACACCAAAAATTTGACATAGGTGATTTAAACTTCTCATATAGTAATCTGTACATAATTAAAAATGGCATTTGTGGTTCATCAGTAGCCTCCTGACACTGGAAGAGCAGGTGTTTTGTTGACATTTTAAGATCTGGATGGTCTTTGAATTTGAAATTCTCTCTCAGTGCAATAACCTGCTGATTGCCAAGCTCCAGCGCTGAGAGCCTTTCAGCAAGGAGGGGCACAGCGGGGGGCTGTGGGCTTTGGAAAGACACTTCACTTGTTTTGATTGTTTCGGGTAGCCTGGAATCTAGTGCCACATTTTGTTGAACCTCTATTACCTTTTAGGCAAAATAAGCACTGTCTGGGCTAGGCAGCTGTTTATGGAGGTATAACGTCAAATAAATTAGTAGACTGCTCAGTCTAAGCTGAAGAATTGAGGCTCTTGACTCTTTGGATCAAGCTGAATGGCCTAATGGTTGAAGAACCTTCTCAGGGCTGACACAGTTACTTCTGTGCAGCACTGTTTGCTGTGTGATAAATCTTGCATTCCTATTGCCCGTGTTGTTGCCATTTTGTAAATATTTGGAAGACTTCAGCCTTGAGGGTCACTGATCTGGCACCTTTCAAAAGCACAACGCTCAGAGCATGTCAAATGGACCGGACCCAAAGATTTAAGGTGGAGCTGAGGCACCCAGCCCCCAGGCTGGAGCAGCTCTGTGCCAAGATGTTGAAACCAGAACATGGGTGCACTTTGGACTCACACACTCCTAGCTAAATATGAGTACAAAACCTTTCAAGATGAAGGCTAAGGGACAAGTGTGGAGCTGGATTAGACATTTCTAAAAATAATCATCAGGCATTGTACATGAGCAAGATCTATAAATGTGTATGGGGGGTGGATATTAATAGGGTAACAATAGTAACGACTGTGTCCACAGTTACAATACTAAATATTACAGTAGAATCAGGTGTTTGGGGAGGACTGCACCTTCTCATTATTCCAAGTAGAAGCAAAACTTCCCTCAGAATTGGAAGACTTACCCTTTAAACAAATCATTCTCTAGCCAACTTCTGCAAGGACCTTGAAGCTTACGCTACTGCTTTTGATGCTAATTACTGTCTAGAAACAAAGAGTAGGCCACTTCTGATGGCCAGTGTGATGCTAGCTGCTTTTCAGAGCTCCGGGTCATATCCCCAGTTGATGTAACCTGGCATAGCTGTACTGGAGACACTACAGACACACTCATTGGTATCAGATCATGAATGACCTCATTGTTGCTTCCCTCCATTTGCTGTCATTTAGAGCAGGAATACTAACCAGAAAAAGGAAAAGTTATTTTGCAAACACTTTAAATACAATTCCTTATTCTCATATTTGCAATAACTAACATTAACTGTTAAACGGTGAATGAGTGAGAGGCACCAGTTATTCACATCTTCTGGGTGTGCTTTAAAAGTCTCTTTTCTCCAGACTGTGCCAGAAGACAAGCAGCTCACCCAAAACCCAACATGTTGCATTGCCAATAAATCACAATGCAAAATGCTTTGTTTTACTATCAGTTAAAATTCTGTTTAAAATAAAGTGAATTGCGACATTTTAATTTTATTTAGTGATTTGTCATTAGCATAATTCCCTGAGTTTGTGGTTAGAAAAACACTCTATGGGAAGATGGATACCATTGTAGTAGAGAAAATATTTCCCTAATATTTGACTTCCTGTAAACTTTTAAGGACAAAATTTTAAGATTCAGTAAAGAAAAAAATACTTAACAATTCCTGCACATATTTTACTGCTTTCAAAGTTGTTGAGACAGAAACTTGTAAAGGTATCAATTTTATTTTAATAGATGATAGAATAATACACCATCTTCCAGCAGATGAATAATTACACTATAACATTTTTCTGCTTCATGAAGATTTCCCCTGACTTTGGTAGGGGTTCTAAATGTGAAAGACTTACAGGCTCAAGTACTTGGTGGTGTTTTCAGAGCTGAAATAATATCTGTTATAAGCACAAAATTTCCAGCAGATGCTCCTCACTATGTCATTGAACTTCTTAAGTAGTCTTTCAGTTTGAGTTCAATGAGATTGTTCAGGCTTTTAAAGCTAAGCATGTGCTTAAGTGATATACTGGATGAAGCCGAACTTTTTTTCTAAAATATATATATATATGTATATAAATATATAAAAAATGAAAAATATAACTTAAAGTTTTATAGAATGAAATGATTGATAGGGATACTTTAACAAGTAACCTGATATAAAAAGATTCATTAAGTAAACTAATTTTTATTCTCCTCTAAAGTCCAAGCACTGAGTTAGAAATCTAAATTCAAATAGAGGTAAACTTTAATTTTGAGAGAAGATCAAGCAGCACAAAATTTCTCAGGAATTTGGTACCACTAATTAGGTATTTCTTTTACTTTTGTAAATGTTTATTGCAAATTACCTAAGAAAAAATGCATCAAATTCTAGGTATAACTCCAATATAGTATCACAGAAATGTAATTAGGTGTAACAGAAATGAATACAGAATTCAACATAAAATGGTTATGTTTTCAACCATCCTATGCTATGTGATATAAAATTGTGTCTGAGACAATAGAGAATACTATAAGGTATCACAAAAAACAATAGGAAAGGCTTGTTTTTCAATTAAATGGGACCTTTTCCAAAATAAGGAAGGAAATATGATAATTTATATTCTGAATATATACAAGTTGAAATTTACAGGGGCCTGTTGAATACATATATCACCATTTAGTGCTTGTGAATGTAATACAAGAGCATAATGGATGTTGGGATGACACATCTTTGAAGCTGATGCAACTGGTTACTGACCTTCACAGGTTCTTTTCCTACAAATGTAGGAGAAGTGATGCTTCTATCTGGAGTAAGGGGACGGAAATGAAGCTACAGACAAAAACACAGCTCACCCAGAAACTGAAACTGGGCAGGAGGGTACCGTGAGGTGGAAATACCTGTGTGCTTCTGGAAGCAGAAGCCACGTGTGATGTGCAAAACAGAAACAGAAACATCCAGCAGACAGGAAAAGCAGGAAGCGATGGATCTGGTGGAAGAAAAACGTAATGGCTAGAGGAAGGCTTGGAAATGTAAATGAATGAAACACTCCATTTTAGTCTGAGCTGGAAATCAGGCCTTTGCTCTCCGTAGAGAAATGGGGTTGCATCAAGGAAATGTTTGATCCCACTCACCACCAATTTTTCCTCCTGGAAGGAAAAAAAATCAATTATGATCAATGTTTTTCAAGGTAAACAATTATTTTCCTTTTTTAAATACATCTTTTCTGGTTTAGGAATTTCTTGATGTGGTCTCATGTGCCTACATTTGCAGTAGCCATTTGTTTGCTTGGTGTTTGTGAACTCCATCTTGGCCTACTTTTGCACACTCATGGGTGGCATGACTAGGAGACTGCTGCTTCAGTTACACCACTGAAAATGTATTGTATCTGAAAATATACTGGTTTAGCTCCTCCAGCATTTGCGGAGTATAACTCAAACTATGAAGCAATCTTTTGAATTTGAATTAAAATGTGGACAACTCCACTAATTCAAATGCATTCCCCCATGTGCACAACACTACACTTTTTGAAGTTTTTAACCAGGCCTTGAGTATTAGGCCAGAAGTACGTTTATAGGGAATATTTTTAAAACCAAAACACTTTTCAAAGACAAGGCTTTCTAGGTATAGCCATTTTTAACTGATTTTAGAAAGACTGTGTTAGAAGACACATAGTGATAACCAGTGAGCTCCGCATGGCTCCAGCTCACAGCTGATAGAAAATGGATGGATTCAAGTAATTCCCTTCCTTCATTTTCCACACTCCTTTTCCCTAGTAATCAAGCATTCCCTTGACTGTGCTATAGACACAAACCAGAATAACTTTCAAGTGTTCCTTCCATCACTTCAACACTATAATCCACTCAAACTCCACTGCTTAATTTCGGTTATAGCATGAGTGTCCATGCACAAATGAACCACCAAAAGGGTGTTTCTGAGCGGGTCTAGATATCCAAGAAGGTATAAATGCCTCCATCTACTGCTGTCTTCTCTTCATCAGCTACTTACTGTGATGACCCATAGACTGCATTACATGCTGATGTGTGGAGTTTTTTTAAGAGCTTGTGTAGTCAGCAGGTGGATGACCAAAATGCTGCCATCTCACTTACAAGTGTGTAGTGAGTAGGGAGTGTAGTGTCAGGACAAGGGGTAATGGGTTTAAGCTGAAGGAGGATCGATTTAGATTAGATGTTAGAAAGAAATTCTTTACTATGAGGGTGGTGAGGTACTGGAACAGGTTGCCCAGAGAAGTTGTGGAGGCCCCATCCCTGGAAGTGTTCAAGGCCAGGTTGGACGAGGCTTTAGGCAACCTGGTCTAGTGGAGGGTGTCCCTGCCCGCAGCAGGGGGGTTGGAACTAGATGATCTTTGAGGTCCCTTCCAACCCAAACCATTCTATGCTTCTATGATTTTATGATATCTTAGGGAACAAATCCCAATTCTTTTACCTCTTGGACCCAACTCTTATGAGTTTTTGCTTACAAATTACATGTTCTCTCCTATTTTGAAAGCCCAGTGCTTGAATTTGTAGGGCTGGATCTATTTCTCTATTCCTACATTTTTTTAGTGGCATCAGTTCTCCTATGGAGATGATACCCAGGAAAATATCACCTCCCTTCTCATATATTGGCCATCTTTGGACACCAATCTGAGTACATGTGTAGAGAGGAACTCCAGTGCCTTCTAATACCACAACAAATTGCACATGGCGTCAGTCTCAACTTAGCCTGTGGCAAACCTGGAAGGTAACCATGGGCATATGCTGGCTGCATATGTATTTCCCACTTCTTCTTTTAAAGGATCTGTGCTTGCTCCACTCTGTACTTTAGGGAGATACTAAGATAAAGTAACTTCTGAGGTCCGATTTTAGACCTGCCTGAGCTTAGTCTTTATCCACCCACAGAAGATTTAATGGAGCAAAAGTATCTATTTAGGATAGAGTTCAAAGCACAGCCTCTACCCCACCCCCTGCCCAAGTTCTTTAATCAAAACACCTCCCATAGGTGTTCTCCATGCATATTTAGCAACCTCAATGGCTTTAGTGGCCAACTTCAGGCTTTGACAGATTTGCAGCACAAGATTAAAATCAGATGACTGACATAATGATGAGCCATTACTGCCTGCCCCAGCCTTGCCATGACACCTCTGAGGCAAGAACATACATGAACCCGTGAACGAGCTGAGTGTCACTCATTAAATGACAAAGGACTAATTCAGATTTTGTTTACTTTAATATGGGCAAGTGAAAACTGATGGATCAGGAGCTGATTCATGGGCAAATGAAATGTCTTCACCTGAAGAGTGGGAGGATCAGACAGGTGGAAGAGAACGGCTCCAGATTTTAATCTGCTGGGGCACTGCTGTCAAAACCTTATACTCTGAGATTCAAACCACTTCTGTATCGGCTTCAAATAAAGAGATTCCCAAGGAGAAGAAACAGTTAAGGTAATAAACACAGAGACTAAAAGAAAGAAGCAGTGTATAAGTCATCCTGAAGTACCTCTAATTTGTTTTTTTAAAGTCAATCATAAAAAGTGCTGGGCAATCTTGAGTACCTTTAACTGATCACATATTAACTCTGAATGACTGGCTGCTACGCCAGGTTTTGGATTTTTCATACACTGTTTGAAATTACTGTGCTATGATGTTTGCTTTTGTTTTTCACAGTTAGGCTTAATTCAGACTGTTATGTTCAATAAAATATAGACCCAAATCCTTTAAATAAGATCTTTATCATGACATGACTGATCAGACCACTTATACAAAGTAATGTCAGATGAGCAAGTGATGCAAGAAGTTAACAAAACCTGAAGAACACCAATATATCACATTTAAAGGCATGGTTTAAAAGATCCGTAGCTCTAATATATTGATAAACTGTGATCCAGAAGTGGCTAATGAGGAGGAAAAGCTGATTGTGCAAGACTATAGTTAGCACCTTGGGAATTACTGTCAGCTCTAGTCTAAGACATCAGGATTTAGAAATCCTGCGACTGGGTCATGTTATTCAAGTCGCATTTCAGGTCTATATGAGATTTTTCTCCTTTAAACCTCATTTGTTAACTGCATTTCTTTTCAGTGTAAATGTGAACACACAAGCATGCATTTGGTACCTGTGTATATCTCCACTTTTTGACATAAAATGTGATTTTAGTTTATAATTACCCTGTGTTTTTATTGCTAATTAACTTCCATGTACACAGTAACTCTTAGCATTGCTGTTCAAAAATTTTCTTCTGCACTTTGATCTGCTCAGCAGTGCTCCGCCTGCTCTGCGCCTGCCAAGACAGTTCACAAGTTGTTGAGTGTACTACTGATTTTATTTCAGTTTAGGAGGTCTAGTTTCCTTTTTAAACCTTTTCTGCCTTTTTTTTTTTAATGTATCTTCCATATGTGTTTGCCCTGTTTTGAAATGGTCAACATTGCTGACATAAATGCTTAATCATTTTAGGAAGATACTCCAGCCAGTGATTTGCTTTTGTTTGTGATAGCATATTTCCTGCATTTCCCTATGCGGGGTTTTAGAAATGTCTGTGGGTGAATTCCCAGTTGCATTAAAGCCAGTAGTATTATCATCCTTGATGACAATCCCATCTGGATTTTACTTTCTCCCTTTCCACTGCTTCTACCGTCTAACCATGTGGCTCATATAATATTCTTACATCACAGTCCATCAATACTGCACTTGCTAATATTTTTAGGATTTTTCATCTGCAATCTTCATCATTCATTCTTTTCACTTGAGTAACTGTGTACTCTTAAGACTTTATCTTGAGCTGTTTCTGTTTGCAAATCACAATATTTCACTTTCTTACTGCTGATTCATCCTATAGTGGACAGGGCTGTTGAGAGCTGATTTTCTACATTCCCTCCTCTCCTCTCCTCTCCTCTCCCCTCCTCTCCTCTCCCCTCCTCTCCTCTCCTCTTCTCTCCCTCACCTGTCTTCCAATTTGTGCTATAGCTATGTTCAGTACTCCAGAGAAATGAAAATTGTCCAGATGTTGTTTATATACATACACCTGCCAGTTAATGAGTTAATACATGATATTTGTTTTTATAGTAGTACAAACACTCTTTAGTTGCCCAAATATTTGTTGCTTGCAAAGATTGCACTATTCCCAAGGCAAATAAAAATGAATTACAGCAATGAAAAGTAAAAAGTACATTTTGAAGGTTACAAAGTCAGGTATTAGAAAGTGTGGTGAGTTGACCCTGGCTAGGGGCCAGGTGCCCACCAGAGCCGCTCTATCACTCCCCTCATTCACTAGACAGGGGAGAAAAGGTGTAACAAAACACTTGTGGGTTGAGATAAGGACAGGGAGAGATCACTCACTAATTGTCATCACAAGCAAACCAGACTGAACTTAGAGAGAAAAATTAATCTAATTTATTACCAAAGAAAACAGAGTAGAGGAATGAGAAATACAATCAAATCTTAAAACACCTCCCCCCACCCCTCCCATCTTCCCGGGCTCAACTTCACTCCCGGCTTCAACCTCCTCCCCCCTCAGCGGCACAGGGGGACAGGGAATGGGGGTTACGGTCAGTTCATCACATGTTGTTTCTGCCACTTCTTCATCCTCAGGGGGAGGACTCTTCTCAACATTCCCCTGCTCCAGCGTGGGGTCCCTCTCACGGGAGACAGTCCTTCATGAACTGCTCCAATGTGAGTCCTTCCCACGGGCTGCAGTTCTTCATGAACTGCTCCAGCGTGGGCCTCTCCCACAGGGTGCAGACCTTCAGGAGCAAACTGCTCCAGCGTGGGTCCTCCATGGGGTCACAAGTCCTGCCAGCAAACCTGCTCCGGCGTGGGCTCCTCTCTCCACGGGTCCACAGGTCCTGCCAGGAGCTTGCTCCAACGTGGGCTTCCCATGGGGCCACAGCCTCCTTCAGGTGCCTCCACCTGCTCCAGCGTGGGGTCCTCCACAGGCTGCAGGTGGAATCTCTACACCCCCTCATCCTTCCTCCATGGGCTGCAGGGGGACAGCCTGCTTCACCATGGTCTTCTCCACGGGCTGCAGGGGGATCTCCGCTCCGGCGCCTGGAGCACCTCCTCCCCCTCCTTCTGCACTGACCTTGGTGTCTGCAGAGTTTCTTACATCTTCTCACTCCTCTCTCCGGCTGCAAAAGCTCTCTCTAACTAACTGTTTTATTTTCCTTCTTAAATAAGTTATCACAGAGGCACTGATGGGCTTGGCCTCGGCCAGTGGCGGGTCCGTCTTGGAGCCGGCTGGCATTGGCTCTATCAGACACAGGGGGAGCTTCTAGCAGCTTCTCACAGAAGCCACCATGTAGCCCCCCCCCGCTACCAAAACCTTGCCATGCAAACCCAACACAGAAAGGTAGGAAATTCCAGAATTGTAGGCCTTTAATGAAAGTAACTATGACATAGTTCCATTTATTTTTCATCAAAACTCTGCCAAATTCTGTCTATATAATCCTGTGCAGGGAATAAGGCATTCTTCAAAATTTTGTGACGTTACTCAGGGTATGCAGCTGAGTACCTTACCATATTGCAAATATAAATTTTGTTTAGCATAACCAGCATTAATATTTTCACGGATATTCATCAGTAAGGAAGCTAAATGCTGGTTTTTTTCTACTGAGAGTGCTTTACGAGTTCAAAGGGCAAGACCTGAATACACCACTGTTTTTTACACACACACACACACACACATATATATATCTATCATTTGACGGGCTTAGCGCTTTGGCAAATCAGACCCAAGCTCTCAAGCTGAGCCTGCAGAGAATGAGGGACTATCAGATAATTAGCCTATGAGTGGTATGATGGTATATGACTTACCACAGAAAGGGATGGAATATAACTCTCGATGAAAGTCTTTAGTTAACTTAGCCAGGAGAGCCACTGCTTTTGCAGTCCCCTCCTTGCCTCACCAAGTTTCCAGCTACAACAAGAAAGAAGCAGGAGCTCTCTGCCCTCTTTGTCTACATAATCTAGATTTATCTATAACGCTCATTCCTAAATTACTTCCTTATAGATACGTGTATATATAAAAATTTTGTCATTAAAAAGTCAGAGTGAAAAATGTGAAAATTCTCCCACGTAGCATCATACTAGCATTTCTCTGAGCACCACCAGGGCTGAAAACTTTCACGCTGTAGCACAGCTCCCTTTCATTTAACTCCCGGAATAGGATGTCTCACCATAGTCGACATCTTAGACTGCCACCCCATTTCCTTGCACAAGCTAATGACTGTATGGCTTCAGAATGAGTTGAATCAATGGCTCATCTGGCGGCATGCTACTCCTTCTTCTCCGTTGGTGAGTGAGTTTTCTGCCAGATTAGGAAGTAACTGGTTCTCACTGTGACCACGTGCTTGTTTGTTAGATAAAACAAAAGAGAAATGACAGGATTGCATGACTTGTGGCACAGATGGCAGTATGGAGAAACATGACCATGTCTTTTGAAGCTCTTTGCAGTTGTACCATCTTAGATAAGGTTAATTTGCATCCAGAAAGATGTAGCCTCTTCTGTTGGTCCCTTCTCTTGATCCTCTTGCCCATTACTTTTATGCTTACCCAGCGTCAATTTTTGACCTGAATCCCTTTCTTTTTTCCCTCGGAGACCCAGCCTGCAAACTGTAGAAACCATCTCTGTGTTTTTGACCCCTCTTGGCTTATCCTCTCCCATACTGCCATTCCCACTCATTTCCAGTTCCATCTCTCTTGGATTTCACCTTTGGGTCGTATCACAACTCCACATCTTAACCTCTGTACTGAGGTGGTGTCAGTTCTCTCACAATCCTCCTCAAAATCTTTTCTATTGTTATTCTCCTCTTCTCCTCCCTTCCTTTGGTTCCCAGATTTCATCTTGCTTGTTCATCCCCAGTTTCCACTCATCTGTTCTTAATCCTCTTTTCTATTTCCCTCCCTGGTTCCCATTCATAGTCTCTTTGCCTATCTCTACCAGCTAACTGCACCACTCCTGCCCCTGTAGACCTCTCAGCTTCTTTTTTTCCCTGACAGGATACAAGTCCATGTGTTGGTGCACCTAATAGGTATGTGTTTGGCACGTCAGTCCACGTGATCGTGGGAAGTGGGAGTACAACATTTGAAGTGCAGGGGCAGATGAGTGGGACTTCTCGTTGCTCTCGGCATGGGGTCTTGTTCAGAGCTCAGGCCGATCGGCCGTGATTGACACGGGAGGCCACGGGAGAGAGGCTGCAGCGCTGCGTTACAAAGGCATTAAATACAGATTGATCCATTCACGAAAGAGAGAACACAAAGTGAGAATCAAATGTGTTAGTCTTAAATCTAGTGAGCGAGATTTGAGAGGTCTGTAGCCTTTCTGTCCTACACTTAAATCACTGCACTTCCCTTTGCCTGTATTCCAGCAGGAAGGGAGATGGGGAGCAGTGAACAAAAAGGCTTTTAGTTTCTTTGCCCTGAATTCAGCCTGATCTCTATTAGCTCAGAGCTTCACTTTCAGAGAAAACAGCTGCTGAGCTGAGAGCTGGAAGCAGACCCAGTTCCAGTGGCATCTTCACGGAAATAAGCTCCAAAGGTCCAGCGGGTCACTAGAGTATACAAAACCTCTCTTCTTGTGGGGCTTATAACCTAAATAAATTTGGACAGATTATCTTTGACACAGAGGTTAATTTGTTGACCCCGTTTCAAAGTCTGATGCCACTGCCGTTTCTCAAAATCACTAAAAATGTTACCACGGGTATTTTTCCTTAGCATTGTTCACAAAAATACATAGATTGTTCTGGTTGAAATACTTTGTCTGCATTTAAACTGAAGGCAAGAATGGACTTGCAGTATTGCAACTGCAACGGTTACAGCAGAGCGAAGCTGTAAGCTGTTTAAAATAGCCTTAGAATGAGTAGCACTGGGCAAGTGGAAAAATAAGCCTTGTTCCTGCCATGGCTTATGACACATATCTCACTGGTGTTTCAGTGATGGAGAATCTGCTCTTGTCTAAGCCTCGGTGTCTGAATCCTTGTGCACACGAAAGCTACCCAGTAGAACAGGCATTTGTCCATGTGCTGCATATAGCAAAATCACACTGCGATGTGTAACATACAGTACAGATTGCAGTATATACTGTTCGAAGTTTATTTTGAGTCTTCTGCATTTTCATAAGACAAAAAAATATGATCTATATCATCTTACAACATTGGCAGTATGAAACATACACACAGTATGCATTTTGAACTGTAGCATATGTACAGAATGTTCACAATTTAAACAGGAGAAATGTAACTGAGCATCTATCTATCTATCTATCTATCTATCTATCTATCTATCTATCTAGGCTTACTACCATGGTATTAAGAACCTCTCTGAAATCATTGGCATCTTTTAACAGAAAGCCCTCCAAGCTTATCTTATGAATTCTCCATCCTTCCCCCCATCCCAGTATATATTTGCAAATGCCTTCACCTCTCCCCAGTCCGCAGCTGTTACTAGCAGCTTTCTAAGTATAGGAAATGCACTTGAAGAAATTTTCCAAGGAGCCAATTCTACTGTCATGGGACAACAGCAATTACACCCCACCAGTAAGGATAACAACTGGACACAGTTGTATGCAGCTGGAGAGTAATGTTATCCTTTTCCAAATGTAACGGCATTTGCATTTTTTTCCTCACTTATGACCATGCTGCAGCGAGACTTCCATAAAGATCCCATGAGAGCTTGAAACTGAAAATCCCTCCAATTCTTAAAAAGAGTCATTTTTCAACATGAGACAATATCACTACAAGACTAGGCTTGCAGCTCCCGAAAATGAAATAAATTTCTTTTCTGCTACAGCTATGTCAAAGGGGACTGTTCAGCCTCACCTTCTTTCCCCAGTTAGCTGAGATGCCAATACGTACATCTCTTATAATTTTAACTGCATATGTTATGTGCAAATACCATCCAGCTGGATCTGCATTGAGGCAGTTCATACTATAAAGAAGACACCAACCTTTAACAGGTTTGGGCTTCTAACTCTTTGAGATTCCTTTACTAGCTGAGGAGAAGTTAACCCATGCTCTTGGGCTTTTATAAAGGATTGACACAGAAGAGTACACAGCACTCTTAGGGTACTTGGGACCTTTCAAGTTGTGCTCCCTGTATTTTAAAATAAGAGTCTTGCTCGTGGTGTAGTGGGTTTTGGTGTGTGGTGGTGCATTTTTTCATCAGCAATTGATCTGAGACAGTAACTTAAATACTTAAATCCACTTAAATATGTGTGCAAATTAAAAGATGTTGTTGTAACCCTCTTCATGCCCTCTGCCAGAACTACAGTGATCTTCTCCAGGTTTTGATATTTCGAGTTGGGATAAGGGATTACTCTAGCTGCCATAGCTATTTAATTGTATGTGAACACTTATTTCTCATTATACTGAAGTGAAACACTAAATTTTCACAGCAGAGGTCACTTATAAAATGAGTAATATTTTACACTGTGTAATGTCTTACAGTGCAATGCTTTTCGTTCTAAATTACTACTTTTCCAAGAATTAACAGCATTAATAGCTAAGAAACCCCTTGGGATTCCCAAGCTGGGGATTTCAAATACAGTTCCCTGCAAAAGGCCCAACAAAGCGATGAGTAAAACATTAGTTTCTCTTATGGTTTCCCTCTGTGTATTGTATTGCACAATAAGGGTGTCTGATTTTTTGGTGTCAGGAAGGACAGCTGATGGTTTTAAGGAGTAGTGATTCTGAGACACTTTAATATGAGACACATTAATCAGATTTTCTCTGATTAATACAATGGCATTTTTGACTATGTCACTGAAATTAACAGGAATGTTTGAGGAAGAAGACACAGCACTGCCAACTTCAAATCTTCAGATGTGAGTCAGGCCTTGAAAAATGATGAGATCTGCTAAAGTCAGGAAGGTTTTTTAGCTAAGTGGATTTTTTATCTGCTAAGATACATCTGGGTCACCACAATTCCAAGGAAACTTAAAACAGGGCAATTCAGAAAACTGAGTGTTGTACAACTTGTTTCCAAGATGAAAGGATTGTATAAACCACCAAATATTGAGAAACACATCATTAGCAATATTGCATGCAGCCAAGAAGGAGTAAGGTACGTGAACTTCTGTCTGTCAGCATTCATCCAAACCATGATTCCAGAAACTGAAGCATCTTAACTCCATTGTTCAGCATGAATTTGCGTTATACAGTACCTTACATCACAGCAGTGTTTCTGAGTGTAGCTGCACTGAACGGGAGCAGAACTGTAAGGTGCCGCTGCTGCCCTGGTATTTTGTTAGCCCCCTGCCCTGCCACGCAGTACCAAACTCTGGGGACCTCTGCCCCACTCCACCCCATCCTGCTTCCTCAAGCTGGGGATCTCCCCATTGCCTTGGTGTTTGGTTTCTCACCTCCTCCTTTCTTGTTCCTCTCTGTAACGTGCCAGAAAGGGCTGGCACGGTGGGACTGGGAGCGCTACCTCAGAGTCCGGACCTGGCTTCTTACACAGCACCGCATCAAGAGCCAAGCTTCACTGTTCACGTCTAGTTTATCCTACCTCCGGTCAACTTTTATGAAGCCGGGAGGTGTTGTCTTGCTTTTTAAGCAACGGACACACATCGAATGTTTGTACCAAAACCAAGCGGAGGTGAAAGGGCTGCTGGAGCCGCTACTTGCCCAAGCCTAGCACAGTACGCTCTGGGGACACGCCACTGGCACCCGAGGCCGGGTGTGTGGGGGCATCGAGCCCCTCTCGGGGTGCGGGGAGGGCTGAAGGTGATCGGGGGGCGGTGGGATGACCCCGGGACCCCCCGCCCCGGTCTCCGTCCTGGGACCTTTCCGAGGGATCGGTGCCTTTCCCCGCACGCCAAAGGCCGCGGCTTCCTCTCCGCCGCCGGGAGGCCGCGGGGGCGGGCGGGCGCGACCCTCCCCGCACCGGGCGCTCCCCGGGGAGGAGCCGGCCGGGTCGCACCGGGCTCCCTCGCCAAGTCCGGCTCCGAGCAGCCAAACCCAGCCCCCTGGGCTCGGGGTGGGCGGGGAGGGCTGGCCGGCCGGGCGCCTCTCCTGCAGGGAGCGGGAGGACGGGCGAAACTTTCCTCCCCGCCGGCGGCGAGGCACCAGCGGCCGCCGAGGCGAGCTCTGCCGGCATGGGCCCCGACGCGCTGCAGCTCGGCACCTACGGCGGGGCAGCCGCCGCCGCCCTCCTCCTCTGGGCCGTGTGCGTGCTCTGCAGGAGGAAAAGGTACCGGGGCGGCCGGGGCGGTGGAGCGGGGGGCGGTGGAGCGGGGGGCGGCCGAGCGGGGGGCGGCCGCGCATTCCTTCACGGCCGCGCTGGGGGAGCGGGGCTGCGAGGCGGGAGCCGCGCTGCCGAGCCGCGCATTGGGCCGCGCTTCCCTCCGCCCGCCCCTCCGCGCCGGGAAGCCCTATCAGCGCCCGCCGCCGCCACCGCCTTCCCCGCCGGGCCGGGGGCGGCGGGACCCAGGGGGATGGCGGCCGGCGGCCCCCCGCTGCGGCTGGGGCGAGCGCGGGTGTTGCGGGGCCCCGGGCGGTCGCTGCTCGGCGGGGCTCCGGCGCCGCTCCGCTGCGGCGCGGCGGCTGGAGGCGAGGGGGAGCCGGGGAGGTGCGGGGCTGCGGGCGGCGGCGGCGGCGGCTCCTCTCCTGGCCGGCGGGTGCGGGCCGCCGCTCGCACGTGGGCTCTCGGAGCGCCCGGGGAGGCTGGTCTCGCCTTTCGTGTCTGCGTGGAAGTCCGTGCTCCGAAACAAGGGGTACACGAAGCACATAGCCTGGCCCCTGGCAGTTTGGCATGTGAATAGAAGTGAGCCTTAGGTTTGCTGAAAACGTGAATATTACTTGCGCGTTGCATGTAGCAAGAGACCTGCTCGCGGCTTGACAGCCTTCCCTGGAGCCCAGCTTGCACTGACCTTACCTGCTGAGGCAAGGTGGGCAAATGCTGCTGCTGGGCTGCAACATCGGCCCTCCGCTGCCACTTTCCTCTGTGAGGAGTAGCTGACGGTGGTAATGGCAAAGCCCCTAGAACTTGGGTCGTGGACGTTTTGGTCACTTTTTTTAGTGTCTCTCACGGTGTTGCCTTTAGTTTCTTCCAATATATGATCTAAAGCTTCACAGAAGGTACGCACGTATTTTGGGATGCTCTAAGTAGAAGACGCGTTTTTTTGAGGGGAAAGAAGCACTGTCTGGAACTATTCTTTCTGTTTCTGACCAATACCTGTTTCTTCATATACTAACATTTTTCACTTGTGTTGCCAATACTCGATGCTCTGCAGTGTCTGTTCCACAGCTGATGAATAAATGCGTGTGAAGGCTTGGCGGAGGAGAGCTGAAGAAGGGGAGGCATCAGTATTCGCTGCATTGTTTGCTTATTTTTTCTAAATCGCATAATGAAACGTAGCAAATAGTAAATTTAAATAGTAAACAGTTACTTTTCCTAATCATTAAAAGTTATTTTTGGAAGGTGTAGACATACAAATGCAAAAAAGAAATTGCAGTACTAGCCTCTAAAAAAGAGTCAGAAAGTCATTCTGGCAGTTTTTAGACCAATAGCCCTAACTTTGGGACCATGTATAGAATTAATCAAATAACAGAGAAAAACAGTGAAAATTCTTGTTTCGATCCCAGAAAGCATCAGGTCACTGACTGTAAACAGTGATGAATTATTTCCATAATGTCTGTTTTGGAACCATTATTAACGTGATTTGAGTTAGAGAGCCCAATCCATCCCTCAGGTGGCTGACATCCATCCCGGTGTTTGAGTGGAGTCATCCCATAAGACAAACTACTTGACAGAGTAGCTTAGGATGTAGCTTCGTGTTGCAGCTCAGCTTACAAATGAATAGTTGCTGCTCCACTGGTCACTCCTCCTCCTTCCTCCTGTTGCTTATCTGATCCTCAGTGAGCTGGTTCTGGGAGTTAAACTAGCAAAAAACTATTTATTTTTTTTCATAGGTTTGGTTTCCTGCAAGTTTAGCTGCCTAAAGGAAGTCAGCACAGAAAACAAAAGGGGAGCAGTGAGGACATGGTCGGGCCAAATGGAATTGGGTGTCATTTTAGGGCTAAAAGCTATTATAGTGGCTCAGCCATATTATAAAATCGTGACTGTCATTAGTATAAATTCTAGTAGAATTGTAAAAGACTGATTTTTTGAAAATGGAAACAGGCAAAGATTTTGGTTGTAAAGTTTTCAGTCAGATGGTTTTTTCCAGGTAGGGAAAAAGGATCAAAGAACCCATTTCAAATTATTTTCATGACCCTTGTGGCTGTAGAGTTTTTAAGTCAGCTCTTCAGAATCTATAGCAAAATTGTTTGGACATTTGTGCCACAAGAGAATGATATTACGCAGGAGGCCTCATCAAGAAGGCGTACTATCTTGCCCAAAAAACTAAACTGCTGTTTGATTAATAAACTTCTTATTTAAATCCTGTACTGTTTCTCAAAGAAGCGTACAAAGTACTAGCGTGCAAGCAACTGGAAATAAAAAGTGGAAAACCGCATCAACCTCTGCGTAGTACAGCCCTCAGCATAAGGTGCTGGTGTTGAAGTGCTATCCTGCTCCAGTAAAATGTGCAATTAATTATTTATTATTATTTTTTTAGCATAAAGGAAGAAAAGAAGTTGTGCATGGTCTTGAGGCTGCCTTCAGCAGCCATTTCTGATCTGCAGGAAGAAAAGCTGTACTAAGGATTCAGTGGATTAAAAATTGGGAATAAGGCTTAGTCCGTGCTGCTCAGATTTGGTGCAAGTTTGTGATCTCCCCTTGCTTATCTAACCCTTATCTGTTTGTTCATCCCCATGTGTCCTCCATGTGTCAGATTTCTTCTTTCCCTTTCTTCTATTTGAATCTAACAAACCCAGCAGCAGGCGGGGCTACCCCCCTCAGGAATCCACAAAAAACATTTGGCAACCTGTTGACATAGGGACCATTGGCAAATTACTGCATGAATAAATGCCAAAGTCAAGGTTGTACTCTTGTTCATGGATCGTTAAGATTTGGACAGAAACGCAAACAAATTCTGGTTTTGTAGAGGTTGCCTATGCTAGAAAAAATGTTACTACTTTTCCTATACAGGTGTGTTTATGGAAATGACTATGTTGCCCTAATGTTGGTATGCTGGTACCAGCGTGCAAACTCTGTGTAAGGGGATTGTTTGTTGTGTTTAAGGTACCAAGATAAACTTTACCAGAATAATCAAATTTAACATCTTAACCACAACTATGTGTGGGTTCCATCTAGGATAGCAACAGTGGTCAAATGTGTGTATATATAAATAAAGAGTTTAAGTAAATATACACCATTAAGCATTATCTTGCTCTTCAGAGTTCGGTAAGTTTGTTTTGCCAGAGGATGCCTCTGTCCTGCTCGACTGAGGCGAAAGCAGAACCGCTGACGCGGCTCTGAGAGTTACGTGCCCAGGAGCGTATGTCCCAGAGAAGAAAACTCCCCAAATCTGTCCCTGATGCTCCTTAAGCAGATGTTACAGAATTTTGCCTTTCTTGGTGTGAGGTGCTTCTGCTTTGTTTCCTCTCAGGCCGAGCGCTCCTAACTCGAGAAAAGATTTTGTCAGAAGTGTTGTATTGACTTAATCAGCCGTTTCCTTCTTCTGAAGTGGGGTTGGTGTAATCGGGTGTTACCAGGTTTCAGGGTGAGTTCAGTACAGGTTTTCTTATTAAAGTATTTACATCTACTCTTTGGAGACAGCAGAGAAAGGAAAAGGAATTTCCTTTTGTATTAATGTTTATGATTTAAGTGCTGGTGGCAGTAATAACACAAAGGAAACTAATTGGAGTCTTTGCCAGGTTTCGTATCACAGATGGTGTAGAAACAGAAGTAGAACAAAAGTTTCCTTAATCACAGAAAATTTTGAGTTAAACTTCAGTGTCAAATGAGGCTCAGTGCCTTCTGCACGCTACAGAAAGATCTCCCTCGTACTGGTTGATGAAGAAAAGCCTATCTAGGCTGTTTGCTGGGGAATGTGTTTTCTCCAGAGAGACCTTCCTTTGTGCTGCCGCACAAAAGTATTTCTGCTATGGCAAAACCTGATGACTTCCTAGCCTGGAGATTGTACAGATTATTCTCTTTCATCTTCATAAAAATGTCTAAGTCAGCACCAACTTTATGTGTTGTGGGGCTTTTTTTGTTTGTTTTCAACCTGTTTTTCCGCTAGCTGTGCAGTCTGAAGGAGCAGGAGGTGAGAGGGCAGGTGAAGCCAGCTCCAGCAGAAAGCTGCCCAAGTCAGGGCAGGGCCCTCGAGATCAGCAGGGGTTGGCTCCTAGTGACTGCTGTAGCTGTGGTACTATTCCACTTTTTCTTGCTCACGTCGATGCTTATTTTTGGTTGCTAGTGTTTATTGCGTGACCATGACTGAAAATGATCCCAAATTTGTAACCAGCGGTTTGGGGACAAGGCTGGGATGGTCTCTGCCTCCCTCCTTGTGGGGCAGACGCTCCAAATTACCCAGAAGAGGAAGAGACTCATGCTGACCACAAATTAAAACCACCAGCTTTGGAGAAAGGGACAGTGGAGAGAAGTGGAACAAAGATCATTGCATCCGTATTTATCCATTGAAATTGAATCCTGCTGTCCTGAGGTTTGCATCCCAAATTTTTTCAGATAAAGAAGATACAGACCCAACCTGGAAATACTCATGAGAGGTTTATGTCTGCTTGGAAAGTTAACACATGTCCTACGTGAGCTACGCTGATGAAAGGGTTTGTAAAAATTATTCCCTCTGCAACTCTATAGCTTAGTAAGGTTGGTATTTTAAATATGAATGGGCTTCACAGTCAAGGTTGCTTACGAGGAATGATACAATGTATGGCACGTGTAACCTGTGTGGGGGTTTACTGTACAGCAGTATAGGAATTCCCGTGCTGGGTTAGATGGGGCACATATGTTCTAATATATTATTTCTGACCAGTTTCTAATGTGTCAGAACATGGTATAAAAAAACTTAAACAGTGTAATTGTAGATTAAAGACAACATAAGAAGAATTACTTGATAAATTTCTCAGAAAGGATTTTGTTATGGCCTGAGTTACGGATTTAAAGCCCTGTTGGAGCAAAGTGTGTTTTATTTTTCTCTTTTATTTTATCCTCTAAAATACCTCCAGTCTATACAATTGCATTCATCTGAGATACTTTTCCAAAAAATTGCTCTTTTGAACCCAGATAGATATTGTTGAAAAGAATATAGATTTCGTCTTTGCCTTCAAGAACATCTTATCCTTCCCTGTGACAAGCTGTGAGCTTGCTAACAGCTCTCTTACCAAGCGAATTGTAGTTCACAAGATGTCATCAGCCTGTCTTTTTTACCACTTCTGCTAATTTAGGCAATATGTTAAGGTAGTTTTCTGTTGGAGGGAACATCAGGAAGGACAGATAGAAGGATACCAGAAAAATCTCCCTCTTACCTTCTTACCTTGGCTTTCTACACAGGCCTTTTTCTCCATCCCCTTGGTTGGAGTCCTAGGGTGTGCGCGCATTTTTGTGACCTCCTTTTGTTAAGTGTCATTGTCCACTCTTAACTCCGCTCTGAAAAGATTAGGACTGAAGACTGAAACTGTTCAAGGCAGAAAAGTAACAGTTCTGTTTCTTAAGTAGCCTTAAAAAGCCTTTCTTTCTCACCACCACACTTGGGTTTTCTGTCAACTTTTCACTGTTGTGCCAAGATGTGGTGGAAACTTATTTCTCTGCTTGCTTCTTCTGGTAAGAGCTTAGCAAAGGTTGAATAAAACAAAGTAAGCAAAAAGATAGCCTTCTCAAGATGTACAGGACTCAGTTCAGTGGCTTGTGGGTTCTCTTACGGCACCGATAGACCTGGACAGTCGTTACATCATGAGTCTTTCACAAGAGCATTTCTCAAAGCAGGTTTTTCTTTTTCTTATTTTTTTTCCAGTGCTGCTTCTCATCCTTCTGATATGTAGCCTGGGTATCATGTACATCTTGGGTTCTGCTTCCTACCAAGACTTTGAAGATGACACTGAAGATGACACCTCTTTTAGCAGATAATGAACTTCTCCAGTAATCTATGATTTACAGTATTCTTTGCTTAAGGTACACTGCCACCTAGCAACAGTTTCCCTTCCCTCCCAGTTTTCTTGACCTACTTTGTCGGGGGTTGTTCAGTTTTAGTTTGTACCTGGTCTGGTCTTGATTAGCATCCAGAAACCATCAGTAGATGCCATCCTGGTAAATGTATGTGTGTGTGTGGAAGAGATATTTTTAGTGGCTTCAGGTTTCTCACTAAAATACAATGGTTTTTACTTTTACAGTGTTTTTTGCATCTAGTGTTTTTGTAAAAAAAAGTCTAATTTTTTTTTTCTTGAAGTACTTGGTTTTGCTTTCTTCTCTTCATTGTTCTGTGGAGGAAATAAAATTAAAGGGCAAGAATTAAAGGGAATTGCTTTCAGCTCTTTTTATTATTCCAGTGCAACATGAAGCATGGAGCATCCATCTAGAGCACAGTACACAAATGCATATAGCTTACAGAAAGTACTGAATGATTAACGTTTCTGCTCCTCCTCCAAGTTGGTAGTCCTAAAGGTACGAATGAGGAAAACCCAAGCACATCCAGACTGCTTCAAAAATGAGATTCATGCTTACTGCTATATTTAGAGGAGGAAAGCACACTAGTTGGCAAATCCTAGCTGAAACGTTACATATAAAGGCTGGTGTGAAGGAAGACAGAAAGGGGCAAATCTTAATCCTGGTATCCTCTTACAGGAGGTATTAACTACTTCTCCTTTAAGCATGATGGTGAAATTTGCCACCTGATGTGCTTTAATCGTTAGAGGTATAACTGGAGAGCTACATCGTCAGGTGACCGCAGGGCAGGCTGGAGTCCCGACCCAGAGAGCTGCCTGGGCCTCCGACTCTGTCAGCGAGGGGTGACTTCAGAGGGATGCAGGGACTTGGGCGCTTCCCGAGCTCGCAGTCTTGCTTGCGGACTCCCCCTCAGTTCCCCCGCTGTAAATTGGAGGTCAACGTGGTCTCCTCTTGATTTACAGATAAGGCAGCCGAATGCTTCTCAGGGCACTCAGTTGCCAGAGAAGATGAAAAAAATTCTTCCGTGGTGTAACCACTCAACATATGCTGAGGAACTGTTGCCTGCCCATTCCCTTTCTCCTGTATGCTGAAGTACAAGTTCTAGTTACTGTTTTAAGCCAGAAATGCCACGTTTTATTGCAATATTCAGCTAAGCTGTTGGATCATGTCAGCCACTTCAGTATCTTGCTCAGTTATGAGAATTACAGTCCCGTATAAAATCGTTTGGGATTTTCGTAGTCAAGTATTTTGATTAAGAAGTTGGGTGGAGCTTGTTTTGGTATAGTAATGCAACTGTTCTCAGTACTCCATCTAGTCACTTATTTAACTTAGTGCATAGTAATGCCAGGGAGTGGGGAAAATACAGAAGCTAAAAGAAACAGCATAAGTGCAATGTTAATACACTATATGAAGTTAAGGAAAATCTCACAGTTAAGTTGGCAGTCTTCTCTTTTATCCAAGTTTTATAGAGCTACTTGGTAGTGGAGCCAGGGCTGCAACTCATTTTCCTGACTTCTCGTTTTGTGCTTTAACTTGCTGCCTTTCCTTTCCAACATACTTACCATATATGACATTATAGCTGTCTGGTAAACTAACTTTTTCAACCATGAGGCAGATTTTGAATTCTGATTTAAAACTTCAGTAGTGTTCCTTTTCTTTCCCCACCATTTACTGATCCTTCTACAAGATGCGTGTAGGTTTTTAGGCTAATATCCATTTGCACGCCGTCTGGGAGAATTTTGGCTGACTGAGAGTCCCATAAAACAAAAGTTTCCTCTTTACAAACCACATGGAGCTTGGCTGTAGATACTCAGTTCCTTTCTCCACAAACTGTTTTTAATGGTGCCAGATTCTTCTGTTTCTTCTCCTTGTTTGGCACATGTCAGGAAAAAAAATCTTGGCTCTCATATAGAACATATCTTGTTTCCTCTTAACTGCTCGTACTTTCTATTCGTAATTCAAATCAGCAGAAAAATGCTACGGTTGTGCTTCTTGTGATTTAATCTTGTAGTTTCCTAAGCAATATTCTAATGTTCTTAAAAAAAAATAATACTCTCTTACACTGTAGGCCTGTTGTAGGAGGTTCTAGTTGAATGCAATGGATGCGTCCCTGTTCATTTGGGAGGGTATTGCATGGTGTCTTAACAGGGTGGCCTGCTGAAGCCCTGTGGAGGCATGTGAAGGAAAAACGGACGAGCAAAATGAAGCTAAAAATAGGATGTTAGAGTGTCCTCCCCATCACACAGCTGTCCCTCCGTGACACTGCAGTGAAAGCTCAGATTGCAACCCTGCACGTTGCAGGCTCATGTCCGTAGCTGGAAATTGAAAAAGCATCTCCTTCCTGGTCCACGGCGTCCCAGGGACCTGTCAGAGAGCCCATGCGTGTTTATCACAAGCTACTCGTGGTGCTTGCTGCCAGCCTCGCTCCGCACCCATGGAGTTCTTGTTTGTATGAGCCAATCTGCTACTGATGGCTAAGGCAGAGTGCAGCACTGCTAAGTGTGGTGGCCCATCTGATTTTTTGTGGGACCTCAGAAAAATCAGCAAACCGCTTACTGGCCTGGTCTTTCCTCACCCCAATTCCTTGCTTCTCAGGAGGCCCGACCCCAGAATTTTCCCGAGTGGTCATTACAAATTCTTATGTCACTTGCTTGGCATGAAAAGATCAAATGTGAAATTTTTGAATGATACATTGAAAAAATGATCATAGAAAATTGTGGCATTTTCATTACTTTTTTTAAGTAACGTAGTATTTAGAAAAAAAGGTCTCATTTCAACACTGTGTGAGAATGCAGAAGTTTTGCAACTATTAGCTCTGTCAGTAATTACTTTTAAAAAACCACCCAAAACCAAGACCAAAAGGAACCCGTATATTTCTTAACAAGAGAAACCACTGCTGTTAAAGCACAGTAGGCAGAATGACGGAGAATTGGTGATTAAAATGAAGTCCCTGAGAAGTCAGTATTTCAGTCTTTTTATACTCTTTCTTTGTGCGCATGCCAGCAGCAGGGTGGATTTGCCCCTTTGTCACAGAGTAATGCTGTAGTCTCTGAAGGCTTCAGAAAGATGGTCTCCAACTTTCTAACAGGGCCCCAAGGAAAATCAGAGTATTTTCAGATACTCTCATTTAATCTGATTAACAAAAGCAGGATGCTCACCAAAGGAAGGACAGTTGCCCGTGTCTCTTTGAGGAGAATTTGAGTGACTTCCACTGCTGGTCCACTCACCTGATGCTGCCGTAGCATTTGGTCACTGCTTCCCTAGCTGGGAAGTACTGCTCCATGTTTTCCTCTTCGGTGCTGGCATGGTTTTTAGGTTACAATAGCTCCTCTTCAGAGCTTCTGGTGTGTGATAGATCATAGCAGCACTAATTCTCTCCAGCTGGTTTTTCAGCATGAGAAGCTTTGGGAGTTGCATTTAGGAAGCTTCTCTGAAAATAGCTCAAACAGTGGATTCATGACAAGGTATAATTTTTTCCTTCAGTTGTTCAGGAATTGATCTGTGATACTTACTCATCTCAGACTTACACTTCGTTAAGACAGAAGAAGCCTCCCTGGAAGCTTTGCTTTTGTTTCAGTAGGTACCAGTATTTGTAAAATGTTTCCAGTAGACTATATGTTTCTTCCTTATTCCTTTTTAAAACTTCCGTTATTTTTTTGGATGGGATTTTTTTCAATTTTTTTAAAAAGATTTTCAGATGTCTAGGGTAACTTTTTCAGCAGGGTAACTGTTTTGCTTAAATAGCAAATTTCCAAGCCCTACAGCTGAGGGTGAGGCATGTTGCCAGAGCCCACACTGCAATGCTCGCGTGTGATTTCTTTTTAAAAAGGAGCAGCTGTGTAGCTGTACGAGAAGTGAAAATGTCTCTCAGTTCAGGAGTCATCCAAGAACCAATTGTAAAACATGATGAACCTGCAGAATTGATATTCAGGCAAAACAGGGAGGAAAAATGTAAGTACTGGGAGGGCAGGCTTGTACGTGGTGCTCTTTTTAACCCCAAATACATGCCTGAAAGATTCTGATTCAGCAGCAGTAGGACTTAGATGTGTCTTATCTGATGATGAAATTAAGCTTACAGTGCACAACAGTACATAAAAAATGCTTGGGCTTTTCAGTAACAGTTGCTATCTGAGCATACATGACTGATGGAGATTCACTTCCAGGCCCTGGAACAAGCGCAACAAGCCAGGTTCAGAGCCTGGGCTCCTCCTGAGGACCAAATGAAGGAAATTTCAAGTTTGTGTCCTAGCGGCTTGCACATAATATCCTTTAAAGCCAGGTTAAATTATCTGTCACTGCTAAGGAGCGACACAGAATTGTTCACAGCAGGACTGGAGAAGTTCCCCATGTATGTCAGTGTTCAGTGGCTTGGGAAACAGCTGCTTGTGCAATGTCTGGTTTGTGGCTGAACAGACAGCTGAATTTCTGGCATTGCTGCTTTACGATACAAAAATTATAATTAAGCTTCAAAGAAATCTTGCATACGTGAATAAGTCAGAATTTTTTTTTTCCTGTAAACTGTTTAGTTTCTTGCATCCTATGTAGTGGTTTCTAGATCCTACTTATATTACCACGTTATGAGTCAAGGGATTTTTTTCATAACCTATGGACTTCCTCAGACAGAACCACATCAGATATAATAAATGTAGAGCCTTAAAACCCTATTGTTATTAAGACTTTAAATAAAACTGTGCATGCCACTCCTATTGGCTCTGCAGTGGTAAGAAGCTAAAATAGACAATGCTGAGATCTGTTGGGCTCAAAAGAACGTTCAGGCTTCCTGGCTTTGTGATCTCCTTTGCAGAAGTAGGACATACCTTCATGTCTTGCCCTCCCAAACAGATGTCAAATAAAGTACAGTTGTGACCCGTCCAGTCTTACCTTCTGCATAGACTAGGCCATTGCATTGTCTCCTGCATCAACTACCTTAAATTGTGGTTGAACACAATCCTGCTTGAAATGGTGCATGGAAAGATGTCCTGCCTTTGGTTTATTTTTTCCTTTGAGTGATGAGTAGTCAGTGCTTATCCCGTAGGTTACTCTTACCATTCTGTCTTCACTTTAAGAAAGGAGGGTGAAATCAGTCTCATTAGTGGATGCGTATGTCCTTTTAAACATTGAAAAAATTTAATTAAAAGTGATGCAAGATAGCCTAAGATGACATCCAAAACTAACAAGGCCATCTCTTGTTCAGAGTATTGAATACTGCTGTTGCAAATAAAAACTTGCTCAAAGGTGCTGGCAAGCTGGTCTGACACGTCTTTAATTGTGTTTCAATGGCAAGTTAGTATGGACTGAAGCAACTTGCTGTTTCTCCTCACCCCAAGAACATTTGGGTGGACCAGTGTATGTGTACTGCCTGCCACTGCTCCACAGCCTCTGCATTGCATGCTTGCTTGCTTGCTTGTTTTGGGAGAAAGGAGAAGAGCAGCCAGATTTTTTTAACCAAGGCTATAAAAACCAGAGACAATTCAGACAGGACCAGATGAACCAATGCTTCTTCTTTTTTTTTTTTTTTTTGACATTACAAATCTTGTTTGTTTTGTTTTGAACACTATTTCAGTGTATCTTGTTATTAATGATACCTCTGAGACTATCGTTTAATAGCCAGGAATATGTGTGATCTCATGCCTCCAAATTGTGTTTCAGCAGTTCCAGAGACATAAATGCACTGTATACAATAGAAATGTGAACGATGAAGCAACTTAAACTGTCGTGATAAAGTTAATTTCATCAAAATGAAAGCCCAAGAAGATTTTTCTTGTAACTGTTTTCAGCAAAAATATAATGTGCTGATTTGGAACGTCAGATGGTTTCTGTTATCAGACCACGTGAAAAAAACCCCCCGTCACGAACCCAGTATGCTTATAGTTGTAACTTTGTAGGTAATTGGCAGTGTTAGGAATGTCCTCTAGAGATTCAGTGTTGGTCCCTCAGTAGTTCTTGAATTAAAGACTTCACACTGGGCTCAGTTTTCAGTGAAGGACTGCAACATTGGAGATGGCAGGAGGGTGGAAATCCCCGTGTGTGCTGTGATGACGGTGACTTCCAAAGTGAAGGCTGCCCTGGGATTCCCACGCATGCAGGACATCGCCGTCCCCCATAGCTTTTCTCAGTGGGCAGGACCCAAGGCTCTGGAAGACAAAATTCCTGCTGCTACCACCCATGACCATTTGTACCTGCGGTATCCTATTTAGTCCCAGGCACTCTGATCAGATATAGCTACAGATTCAGCCCTGCTGTGTCAGATGCTTCTTTTGACTTTTTGTGGCAAATACCAAATCATCTCCTTAAAGGCAGCAAGGTACTAGAAAGTCTTTCCTGCTCATGGCACCCAGTTAATTTCTCAAGACTGTGGAAGGGTCAGATCAGTTAATTGTCTGCCGAAGTATGAATTTTACTGTAAATCAGTATGGAATGTGGACATCTCTTTCATTTTTCAAGGTTGGGCTGGTCCAAGCAGCCTCAATAAACATGACTTTGCATGCTGAATTTCTCAAAACTGCTCTGTATATGAAAAGCAACCAGCACAGTTGGATTCTGTAGTATAAATAAGGTCCTTGGGCCCTATTGCAATTCTGCTGATAATCATTATAACTTGACTGCAGAGTTTGGCTGGTGGGTAATGCTAGATTTACGTCAGTAAAGGATAAAGTCTGTATTTATCACTTTTTTCTCTTTCAGCAGGCTTTCTATTTTGTATCATTCCTTTTTTCCACTAGGTATTAGAGTGCTTTTTTTTTTCCCCTCTGATTTCTCAATTTGCTTTTTAGCTGTTCACAAAATTCACTGTGCTGTATAGGAACTGTCCTCATGAATTCCCATTGCTCTGCTCAGGGGGTAAGCTGGGCTAATGAGACCCTTCTTTGTTTCATTTGAGTGGGTTTTGCTAATTGCTTTTATCACACTGGAACCTGTAAGGGGATTTTCCGTAGACAAAATGACAATAAAAAAATTAAGCGCTTTTGTTGGTAAGTCACTTGGCAATTCCGCCCGGATCCTCAACATAGCTGTCAGCAGATGTGAGTGACTCCTTAACGTCCAGCGCCTCTAATTGCCCTTTATTTCCCCTCTGTTCTCCTTGTGTGGGATTTATCTCTCAGTTGATGGGGTGAAACCCGAAAGCAGGCTGTGATGGAGTGCATCTCTAGTCAGCTATAGGGAGGATGAAAGATCAAATCAGGATGGTCAACATGCAGCAGGAAGAGAAATTTCATCCTGCCTCCCGCCGTGTCCTGTGGTTGCGGCTGTTCTCTCCCGATCCCCCTTCATCCTCGTGTCATCACATCCTTACAGCTCAGCTCGTGCCGGGAGCCTGCTGCTTCCGCAGACCTAAGGGGCAGGGACTCCCACACTCTGTCCTTTCCAAAGGCTCATGGTAGCTCCCTCATCTTCTTGTATCCATCCTCTTCCCCCAGTCTTGCTCAGTATACTGATCATCAACCTACGCACTCACCTTTCCCCAGGATCATATCATTATTTTCAGTGTGAGGGTAGTATTAGGTTTTATGAACTTCCTAAGAAAATATGATTGAATTAATTTCAAGCCCCAAGAATGAGATGGCAGCTGTTAGTCGAACGTACCTGGGCAGCCTCCATCAGTCCCAGGTAGACCTGTGCTCTGGCTTTTGAAGAAGATTTACGTTGAATCCTAATGGAGTTTACTGAGCCATTGAATTTGTAATTATTGGTGTTTATTAATATCACTAGGTTTATGTTAAATCAAGATTTATTGGGATTTTTTTTTCCTAGCTTGAAACTTTCCCCTTGAGCTGCGTTGTAGTCCCTTCTTATCTTTGACTTGGTCAAGAGTAGCTTGAAAGCTTCTTGTCTTTCCTGCAGCACCTGCCTTCTGCAGGACTCCTTCCTTCACCCAGGGAACGGATTAGAGCCGTCACTATTCTATTCATTTATATAATTCTGTCATTGCCCTGACACCAGTGTAATCTTCTTGACTGGCTGATCAAACTGATTTTCAACAGTTTTAGACAGAGTAAAAAATTAGTGCATTTAAGTCTTCCTTGATTTTTCTGGCAGTTTCTCTGTCATTGAGTCTAGCATTTTCTTTCTTTATCTCAAGTCCCTTTTGTTGTTAACTGTGCTTATCCTCCTCCCAATAAAATATCTACTACAGCTGGAGTTTTCTAACCTTTAGGCCTCTAATTCTCCAAGTCTCATGTTAAAGCAGTTAACAAACGATAACGGACCCTTATCAGACTTTGTATTATTGCAGCGTTCAACATGACTTTTTGGCCTTTAGACAGTTGAGGTTTTCCATTCATTTCAGCAAGCCCAGGATTTTACCTTTGCTCACACCATGGAGCTTCTGCAGTGGCTGCAGCTTTATCATATAGCCAAATGAAATAATCCCTTCTGTAAGTCGTGCCTGTAGATTTAGCGTTTTTGTGATTCATAACACATCAGTAACAACTGAAATACTTTTGCATAAGAAAAACTGTTCAAAATCACAGCAAATCCATATGATTTGGGCTTTTGAAAAGGGAAAAGAGCTCTGGCTTGTGGTCCTGCTTCTACCAAGAAATGGCTTTGGATTTTGTAGCAGAGGGACATTTTAAACACCAACAAAGTATTGCTGACCTGGCTGCATTGGATGGGATTGTGATATGTCCCTCTTCTCACTACCATAGCTATGCCTGCAGAAGCCCTCCGGCAGTAGCAGTAGTACTCGGGGGGCAGGGGCCATCGCCGTGGTAGCTGTTTCTGATTGAGGAACCAGCTTAGTGCGTCTGTTCGAGGCGTGTTTGCTCACACAGCATTTACTGACGAGTAGGGCAGACCAGGCCAAAAGGGAAGGAGTGTAAGTCTTGATGCTAAAGATGCGCAGCCTGGCTGTACGTGAATTGTTTGCTTCTGCTGGACCTTGACTTCACCATCTCACCATCTTTATATGGTGACTTACCTCGGCATGTAAAGGGTAGTACTGACAAGTTTAGCTAGGCTTCAAAAGAGTTCCCTCACGTTGTGATTCAGTGAATTGCTGAAGCAAAGGCTTTCTTTTAAGCCTTTGAATACCTTCTGATTTCAGTGGGACTTGAGCTTCTAAGTTGAGCAGAAGCTCAAGTTTTTTGACAGATCAGCCCTTTCTTGCTGAAGGAAATGTGAATTTCTTGTTTGATGGTATGATACAAAATACACAGGGGTATTTCCTTGCCTTAGCACTACTGATTCCTGGGGGGGGGGCAGGAAATGTGGTACTAATTTTATACTTTGAACAGAATTGCAAAGCTTGGTTTCGATACGGTGAAAATGCCTTTATTCATTGATTCTTGAAGAGTTTACAATTCAGTATCTGGAACGCAATTTTAATTGCCTAAAAGTTCATGGAGTATCAGACCACTTCTTACTGGTAACTGAGGTTATTTAAAAATAGAACTTTCACTTCCATCTGAATACGCATGCTGGTTGACAACGTAAAAGACTGGGGCTGATTCTGGGTTTCCTTTCATATGCAGTATTACACATATTTGAATCGTATGGATTGCATGAAAGCGTAATGGCCACATGGCCCTGATCATAAGGCAAACATTTTTTCGTGTTCCTAACACCGTGAAGCAGTGACTTGTCTCTCAGGCTTCTGTCTGGGTCTGTAACGCTAGCAGCTGCATGTGGCTAGCCAGGGTTGGCACACTCACTGCCCTTTGCTAAACCCTTACTTTTCCTTCCATAAACCCGCACGCTTGTGCTTAACCACATCTGCTGATGACTCCAATCCGGTGTTTTCCACTGGGATACTAACCTTTTAAAAGCAATCTGAAGCTTATTCTTCTTTCATAAAAAAGATGGGGAGGTGTAATTCTATTGACTTATACAAAGCAAACGCACTGTGTTTCAGTGGTTGAGAAGGCTGAAGCCTTTAGAGCCTTTTTTCATTTGTAAGCAATAAGATGCAGAACAGAGTCAAGGACTTCCGTCTTACAGCTGTGGACCACATAGGATGTGAATTTTCTGTAATCGTGATGACAAAACTAATCACGTAGTTGCTAAAAGTGGCAAAGTGGCTTTTGAGTCACATAGATTTTGTGACATTATCGTATTTTTTGTTTGGGGCATCTGGAAAGTAAGACAGTACTTATTTAACAAAATCTGCCCTGAGTTTGTGCGTGAGTTGTGCCATAAGAAGCTCCTCTGGTAGCCCTCAGCTGCACGGAGCTGGCTGCAGGTTGTTATCACTGAATTTTTAAGAACTTCTTCTGGTCACTTTAGTACAAGATAGTTCTTTCTAGTACAAAAAAAATTGTGTTGTGGGTGGTAAAAATAATGGGCTTTTTCTGTTGTGAAATGTGCGTGGGTTCCTTCCCACAGAAACCAGCTGTGAGGAGAGAAGGAAGGGAGCTGGGGGAAATCCCGGTGCACACTCAGGGTATCTGACAGGACCCAGCACCTGGGAAGTCATCCTTGTCCTACCCTGCAGACAGAGCCACACTGAGCTCAATTAATTTTTTTTCCAAAGAAAAGACATTTGCCTCATCAGCTGTCATATTCATACCATTGCAATCACAAAGAGTGTAAGTCGTCTTCTCTGTTTTTTCTCTTACCATCCGGAGTATCACTTCTCCTAATCCTGATGATCACTCCTGAATTGGCAGCTTCTACTTCAACTTTGAAATTGTTCTCTTTTTAGCTAGGCAGTTTTTCCTAAATTAATGAGGACTGTAAGCAAATGGGAAGATAACTCCCAGATGTATGACGGAAAGGTGTAGGGTAGGTAGTTTAATTGGGATACAGTAGTTCGTAAAACTTTTGGAAACAAAGAGAGCTCATAAGAAGAGAATGGTAGACTAAAAACCTCAACCATCCTTTGATTACTACCAGATTCCAAATTTTCTGCAATCTTAGCGTACTAATTAACCACAACTGATAAATTATGGATGCTTGTAAATAAGTAATTTTCCTTTACCTCTGGTTTAACTCCTGGAGATACTGTTTTAGTGGCTTATTTTGATGTAAGCTGTACATTCATTTAGCTCTACTGTTTGATGTAACAAATTAAACTTAGCTAAACTGATAAATGTTTCGTGATACATATTTTTTTAAATAATATCAATACGTGGATCTTGTCAGCCCAAAGATTTATGACAAACAATAACATTTAAAAGAAAAAGATCCCTTTTTTTCCTTAAAACTGATTTATATTGGTTGCCATTTTCTTTAGTATCAATAACCATTTATCATTAATTCAGGCACTTGGAGATCTTTGGATGAAACTGGAAGCACAGCACAACTCCTATAAAGTGAGTTTATTAAAGTGTTGAAATTAATGTTTTCTGAGTTCATGTATGATCCTCTGAGCTTGCATTTTTCCCTTTTCATTTTTTTTTTTTTTTATATTTGAACAAAAAGTATTAGGGGAACCAAACTGTTACCAGTCTTTGGCTTTCTTTAGATTTGTGGTGGTGCCTCCCCAGTGTAACTGTGCTGCTGCAGCTATGGCAGTGCTGGAAGCCTGCTGTGTTAGTGCTGTGTTGATGATCTCTAAATCATGTCATCTGTGGTTGAGTGTGCTGCTGCTTCGTACCAGTACGTCATCTTCATCTGTCCCTGCACTATGGAGCCATGTTGGGGCTCAAATCACTGTTGCTTCAACAAGACCTCACTGAAATAAAAATGCTGAGTCCCCACCGCTAAAGTTCATGGGAAAATTCAGTTTATTATTTCACAGTCATATCGTGTTGTCAGAAGCTTTAACCTCTTTTTACAGGCTGATTAGTCAAGAGTTCAGTGAGCAATTAGTCCAGACTTGGGATTCCTGCTTTGGGTCGTCTACCATGTTTCTCTGCTTTGTGTGTGAGAGCACTTGGCATACGCCTCTCCCTAGGAAGCGTAGCTGGTTGCTCACCCTCGTGCTAGTGCCGGGAGCACTGTGAGGATTCAGCCTGGGTTTTACACCCTTTGCAGCGTTTTTTGGACAGATGGACTTTGCTGACTTCACTCAAGTCACCCGTTTACAGCAGAGATTCGGACGATGCTCAGCATGTCTGGCTCCTGCAGAGCAGGGAGTGCCTCCCTTGTTCAGCGGGGAGCACACTATTATATATATAAGGAGGCTCTGTCCATTTTTTCTGAGTAATTAGAAAGTTATCTGGGTGGAACTCATGTACAATTAGGTAGGATCACTTGGATTTTCTCATGGATGAAAAGTAAAGGCGCTATCATAAGCAGGAGTAACAGAAGATGGTTGATTTAGTATTAAGAATACAGTCATTTTATCTTGGCTTATTAAAAGTGGTGACTGTACTAATTAATACATTCTTAAAGTAAGAAAGAATATGGAACAAAGACATTCAGGCAACTTGTTTCTAATTCTCCTAAATGTACTCTGCCTCACAAAAATTACTGCAAGAAGTTGATAAGTCTTTTTTGCTCCACAAAATCAAATTGAAATTGCTTTCCATTTTTCAACCTGGTGCTTCTGCCAGATTTGTTATGTTGGGAACATGATGTGGTGTAAAAGGCATCTGTAACCTCAGGCTCTCAAGAAAAGGCCCATGTTTTATACATTATTCTCTTCTCTTCGATGGATACCTTCTAGGAAATGTCTTTGTTAGTTGTTCTTTTTTCCAGTACAGAAATACTGCTTCAACATGTTCTGTGCTGAAATGTCAGCGTTGTGCTGTTGTGTAGGTGGTAGTATGTATTATACACAGTTTTCAAAACCTGAATAATCAGTGATGTGCATGACTTTGCCAGGGAAAACAAATGGCTGTGTCATTTTGATTTCGGTATATCAAGAAAATGTAACCTATAAAAGTTAATTAGCATTCTTCCAGAAGGGGGTTGTTTAACTAACATCTTTGTTTCCATGTTTTCAGTTTTGTCAGAAGTTGGAGGGGAGTGTTTTATTCTGTTGCTAATATATACCCATAGACTTGCAGAGTATTTCACGGAGTTTTAGCTACCATGCATCTGTCCTTCATTTCAGCGAATGGCTAGATTTTCCACTCACTTGAACAACTGCTTAGATCCACTGAAAATTTTTATTCTGGTTTTCATGTAGTTTTTTACATAGTTTTTATAAATAAAATTCCTTGTGCCTGGCAATGTTCCTGTTATCTATCAAAATGAGGTTTTGCCAGTGATTTTAACAAGAGAAATCCTGCCGTTGTCATTGAAATCCTGACCGTCTGCATCGCTGGTTGCTGCGGGGAGTTGATGGAGCCCCACTTCTCGTGAGTTGGGTTCTCTGGTAGGCTCAGTTCTTCCATTCAGCCTGGATATTACTGACATTTGGCTATATCAGATGCACAAAAGTTTCTGGTCTGAAAGAAAACTCAAGTTTGAACACCCACAATACTGAATTAAGTAATCTCACTTTATTTTTCTGTATAACTCTGCAATTCATTAGCCATTCTCCATCAGTTTAGAAACTAATTGATAGACGTAGCTGTTTGCGCATCAGCATTACTGAACTGTGCTAAGTCCCTCACAGCAAAATAATTTTATTTCATGTACTAGATAGGTGCATGAGGATGAGTGCATCACTTAAGTGTGAGGAGAGCTTTAATAATGATGCACAGTTTCCTTCTTATCACCCCTTCATCCCCAGACCACTCGAGCACAGAGCTGTAGCTTTGAAACTACAAGGAAAGTGAGCAATACTGTAGCTCGTTGGGCCACAGGGTCTGCAAACCGTACGCAGCCATGAGCATCCACCCCTCCGTGCTTCTGATGCAGGGTCTGGCACGAAGACCTGAGGCTTGGGAACCCAGCTGGGCAGCCAGGGCACAAAGCAAGCACGGAGATGGCCTTCAGGAGCTCTCAGGCACGTTGGCATCTGTCCTGCTGATTGCCAGAGCCTGTGGTGAGCCCTGCAGTTGCTCTGCTCTGCCTGCCCTGCAGCCTCCTTCATCTTGAATGGCCGGAGTAAGGGCGGCCCTAGTTCAGACACATGAGACTGCTTTACCATTCATACTATGTTAATGTATGTCATTTAACCATTTATTTCAAGCTCTTTTGAACTTTCTAAGGAGCGGGTGACATTATAAAAGTACTCAAAATAGATCACTAACAGGTTTTTGTTTTCCTCATACTGTAATATGATAATGCCAGATACATTATAATAGGAATGATTATAAGGCAAACCCAGTAGTTTCGTTTAAGATCTTAAATGATGTGGAAATTTGTTGAGGAAGAAAGTGGAAGACCGTTTTCAACATCTGGAACTGGGAAAAGTTTTTCCTACCGAGAACAGCGAGACCGGGTGGAGGGATGGGGAGTCTGTCAGTGCCAGGACAGGCAGGCGGGAGGAAAGTGCGGTACAGCTTGTGGGATGAGCTAGTGTCAATTCTTTGTAGGTGTGGATGGGTGAATAAAGATTTGAACAGTAGCAAAGTTGAAAAATACTGTCCTATATGCACAAGCATCTCATGGAGGTGGGGTAGACTTGTGTGTGTGGGCCTAGGAGAAGGAGGAGATCTGGAGGTGGGAGGAAGACAAACACTTCAGTCGTTGGGGTCAGGCTTCCTACAGGCTTGGGTTGTCCAAAAGTACTTTGGAAAAGCCCTAACACAGGCAAATGTTTGTGTGGTGAAGGCAAGGGAATGGACAGGAAGATGTCCTCAAAGGCTTCAGAGGATTTGTGCACAGTTTAGTATCCTGTTCCTAAAATGCTGAATTCTGAAGGGGAAAAGTGCAGTAGCAGATGAGGAGGTCGTGGAGGTTTGGTTGCTTTTGTATTAGTATAGAGTATGTTTAAACTTTGTTTCTCTAGACACATTTTCACATTCTGGTTTATTATCATGTCAGAGGATAATAGGAGATCTTGCTGTATTTGAGTTTGAACCAAGAACTATCAAGAAGATTTCACAGAGGGAAGAAAAAGAGGATTTTCAATAAAATGCTGAATGCTTTCTGGGTTAAATGTTCCATGTTACCTAGTTAGTGACCTCACCTAAAAAATCCCCAAAATTCACATTTCCTTTGCCAAATAGAAAAATTTATGATGTCTACCTAAATAAATATTCAGTACAGTATTTTGTACAATTCATTATGTCATTTTATGTCAAATAATGATGAAAAATGAAGAGGTAATATATGTGTATATTAATGCCAAATGACATGAGCTTCCCTTTAAAAAGTTTTCTTGGAAAAACCAGCAGACTTTATCCTTTCCAGTCCTGAGCTCCAGTACTGGAGCTATTGCTCTACATAAAAATTATAAGTGTCTATAAAATATGTCTATCTGAATTAACTGCAGGAAATTAATTCCAAGAGAAAGGGTTAATATGTCATTATTACAATAATTACAAGTCTTGGAAAAAGAAACATTACTAAGTGAGAAAATAAGTGTTGCATTCAGTTCAAGCTCTCTTTGAAGGGTTGCATTTCTTTTTTTTGAAACTATCCTACGCTTTACTTCTGTATTTCAGTGTGAGGACAAAAAACATACCTTCCACAATGAGCCCCTACTGTAATAAGAATTACAGAAATGTGCAATAGTGTCTTTATACTTCTATAGAAGTGTAACATTTATTTTTATCTACCTATATATATATAATATTTAAAACTAGTCCTTTCTCTCTTGTCAGTGTGCTGTGCCATATGGTGCCGAGCAACATGCCAGATGATAAAAATATTCCTAGAACATATGATATCATCAGTCAATTCAAGAGGGGTGAAACTTCTTGACCAAAGCATTTGTGGCTTTGATACATTTTCCTAGGTGTAAAGTGTATATTTTGAAATGATGAAGTGTGTCCAAGAGGTCTCCTTTTATGCAAATTCCAAAATACCAGCTTAGAACATTTTGCTTGTTAAAAAAGGTTGAAACTAAAGAAATTTTGTTTTAACAAAGGAATTCATGGCAAAGTAGCAGTTCTTTTCATAGCAAGAAATGATTCACCTCCTTCCTTTTGATATATATCGCTGATAGCTGCTCTGGTGTTGGAACTGCGCCACGAGGAATGGCATCTCTCCATCTCCCTTCTCCACTTGCAGAGAAGATGGAATATAGAGCTCGGTCAGAGGATGTTCATGTTTGGTGCAGACAGCTATCTGTACATGCTTGGGAAAAGACTGCATGTGCCCAGAAAAAAGAAAAAAAAAAACAAACCCCACAATATTAAGTATTATGATTTCCAGCAGAGTAACTGAAGTTACTCTGGTGTTAACGCCAGGTTTTTCTTACTTTATTGTGAGCTTGTTTCTTGTTTCTATCTGTTTGCACCAAACACCAAAAAAAACCAAAAAAATGAAGTGGTTTCTATTGGCAGGGTAACTCGTGGTCAAGTGGCCTGCTCTGGGCAAACTGCGGGTGTTTCTTCTGAAAATATCACAAGGATGTTACAAAGCAAATAGAAGAGAGGTGTTACAAGCTGGAGGGACAATGCTGCAGGAGAAGTGGTGTTTGTGATGGCGTTAGCAATATGCACTGCAAATAACAAACTTAGATGCTGGAAGTGCCTAAACAGCCGATGTCTTTAGCTGCCTGCCAGTTCCCTGTTCATTTGTGTCTTTGTCATGGGAGGAATATTAAGGAGAAAAGCCTCGACTTTGAGTTAGGACCTAAATATTGTGCTAATTGATTCAACAGGATCATCTTCATGTCACTGGACACTTTCTTCCTGCTTGTCTTCCTTCATTTATTTCCTTACAGTGTTTGTGTTTTACCTGGGAGTCTTCTGAGTCAGTATTTTTTAGACTCATCTTCAAACTCAAGTGCATTCTCATTCTGTATTCCCTGTTTATCTGTATTCCCTGTTTACAGATTTTAAGTCTTTTAAAAGTCATCCTCGCTTCTCCTCCCATCAAATATCTGTTAGGCTTCAACCTATTTATTTTAAAAAAAAAAATTGCCTTACAAGAATTCTTGATTATCCCAGGATAGAGACCTCAGTTATACAAAACATGGTTTAAAAGATAGTGGCTGGTCTGATTGTTATGATCTGATTTATAGAATGAATGAACTGGGGCTGAAAGAAAAGTAACATTCAGCAGTGTGGTTAAAAATCTGGTTTGCACATTGCTCAGGCTCAGACCTCTAATGTTACAGTCCCACTAATTCTCCAGCCATCCATTAAGTTCCCAAAGAGATAGGATGTATATTTATAACTGAAAACATGACAAAAAAAATGTATATTTGAGCAAAAAAACAAATAAGGGATTTTTTTTTTTTCACAATGTGAAGAGGGAAAAAGGGGTGCAAAGTAAAATTTATAACACAGGGAACAAAGTGTAAATGCTGTCATAAATTAGTATCTGTATACCAGCATGTATGCTGTTGATGTAATTAAAAAAATGCAGTTCTAACTTCCAGTTTGTGCTTTCCACCCTTTCCTTGTGTGTACTGCTTTTTGTACTTAATGGTTCTCTATAACGATCTCTTTCAACCCATGAACCCATCAGCAATTTGGTTTTACAGGTTAATACACTTACAAATTATTTTGTAATAGAATATCCTCATTAGAGGGCAGATTTATTAACAGTCCTCCCCCACCAACTCCCCAATTTTTTCTTTGAAACTCAACTAGATACCTAATTTAGTGCTTTTATGGTGACCACTTAGTTTGGTGAGGAGCGTTTTGCCTTGTGCTTGAACTCTGAACCTCTTGAGTGTCTCCAGAGGTACATCACACCACAGGCATTTTAATAACTCAGGCACAGTATGTTCATTTGGGTTTTGTATGTTTAATCCAGAACTAAATGGGGTTAAGACCCAGAACCCCTTAAATTATGTCACCTTATAGGATTTGGTGTTCTCTTCTGCAGAGCTGTGTTTACTGTGCCTGCGTTATCCCCTTACAGCTGCCACTCATGGCTGGGCTCTTCCCAAAATCAGACTTGCCTCTGCTCACTATCTATGAAATGGGACACATGGACACATTTACCATGTGTGTATTTGATAATATAATAACCTGCTAATTAAAATTTTGAAACTGCAGCTATCCATCTTGTACCCCTTCTGCTCCAAACCAAGATCAAATCTACAGGTCCTGTCTAACCCTATGGTTCCAATACGGATATGAACTTGTCCTTCGCATTGCTGGGATTTTCTAAGCCAAGGTGATCAAAATGCTGTTCAGTGCGCAGGGACAAAATCGTGTTGCAAATGTGATCCACTCCTTTCAAGAAGACAGAAGTAGCTGTCTCTATTTAAAAGCAAAAGGCCTAAAAATGAATTCTTAGTGGTGGTCTGGTACCTAAAAATATTCGTCATCACTGACTTTAGGCTGAACTAGGCCAATATGCCAGAGCAAAAGACCATGATTAAAGGTTGAAATTACCTCAGCGGATGAAACCTATACTTCATCTACTTCAAAAAAGAATAAAGCCATACTTAGTAATATTATACAGTCATCTTTCACCTTCTTTCTGAGGATCTTGTCATTACAGTAATTTGGGGTTAGAGAGCATTAGCGTCCATAACCTACTGATGAGGGGACTGAAGCACAGGCAGAGACATTAAAGATGCTGTTGAAGAGTTACTGGGTTCTGGTCTGGCATGGGGCTGGGCTGTGCACCCAGAGTTAGACGCCATGGGAACTGTGTCTGCTCCCGTGGCAAGGGCATCTCCCATGCGTTGGATCAGGTAATGGGCACTGGCCACCGCAACTGAGCATTTATTAATTTGCTCTCTTAATATTGTAACCTGCGGAACATCTCAATTAATTTGCAGTCAAGAAGAAAGAACACAGTGGGAACAGAAGCGCTGTCTCAACAAGTAGGAGCTGAGGAGGCCGTGTGATGCTCCGCACGGCTACGTGGCAGTAACCTGCCTGTAGAGCATCTCAGCAGGTGCGTTACAGCACACGCTACCCTGCTGTAGCTTGGGTAGGCTGCTTCTGCGCTGCAGCTTGCTCGTTTGCCATATAACGTACCTAAAGAAAGCAAATCAGACAGAGTTTGCTGTGTTATTATAATTTTTTAATATTTATGAAGCAGTTCATAAACCTTATCAACCTTAGCTAACCACACTGTAAATATTTTCACGGGGGCTCTACACTCTCCTAAGTGGTGAAGGGTAACTAGAGACAGCAAAGCTTAGAAGTTATAGGCAGCGATGAAAGGGATTTGTAGGCTCTTCTAACCTTGAATATTCATTCTCATAAGAGATCACGTTTTCAGAAGGTAGAGAAACACAGTTATGAGCACAAAAATATGTGTGCCTGTGTGGATTAGTGCCGTTGGTTCACTACACAAGCAAATGCATATTTCAGCACCTAATTACCCCTTCTGAAGTGTAGTTATGCAATGTATCCACCCACTGGCTATAAACCTGAATGAAGATATAAGCTGCATATAGGCTGTTTACATTGCAAATCTCTGCCTCTTATAGAAAATCCAACTTTTACTCGCTTCGTATGAGCAGCTCACAGGATTTTAAGAATTCATCTTAACAGAAAGCAGATGGTTTAGAAAGCTGAAACGAAGAAGGAAAAAGAAGAAATTTGAGATCAGAACTAAAACATATAACAATAAGTGAAAGCTACCATGATAGATTTTCTTTTTTAAAGACAGGGGATTACAACTATTAGTCTTGTGTCTTGGCATGCAGGAAAAAAGAAAGTGCTAAAGATTTGTTTAGAGAGGCAACTTTATTTTTTTTTAAATCTGGGAAGTGTTCAACAATAAATTGCAGAGCATAGGTTAACATTCCTTCTTTAATCATCTGTCTGGTAGGAGGTGGTGTCTGGTGGCAATACTTCACTCTTCCCTAGGGCCTCCGCTTGCAAAACCCCACGTTTTCTCGCCATGGAAGACCCTAGGGACTCTTGTCTCAGTGGTAAGGTGAAAGAGGACATCATCTCTGCCACGAGGGAATGCAAACTTCTCCGGTGTCTGCAAGAGAGCTGCATCTTTCTGCTCTGCTCAGCCTCTGTCTCCAAAGATACCTCCTGCCTGTCCAGGGCTCTGTGGATTAGGGGAACCTCCAAAGGACACATAACAGTCCTACTGTGAAAATCAACAGCCTGTTTTAAATTAGCAGACAGAGTAATTTCCTCTTGCAGTACCAATATTTCCTTATTAAAGTGAGAGGACACGATTTAAATATAGCATAAAACTTCCAATACTGTGTAGTATTTCTTGGAGGACTGTGTTTGCTGTGTTTATTTGCCTCAGGGGTAACACTTTTTTATGTACATTGTGAGGCTCAATAGTCTGGCAGCGGCAGTGCTCAGAACTGCTTTTCTTGATACTGTGCATCTGTCTCTGTTGTGATGGTATCTATAGCAAAGTTGATAGGGAAGAAATAGATACTGAAGATGTCTCTGGACGCAGTTTTTCAGTGTTGCTGTAGTTAGCTTTTCCAAAAGGTTGTGATTAACTTTAGTATATTGTAGAATGCTAACCTTTTTTGCCCGTGACTTTTAAGGAAAAATGATGAAAAATTCCCAGAGGAAATTTTGCTGTAAATGCTCTGAGTATTAATTATTGCCTGTTGTCTCCACATGGATCCGTAATCCTTTTGGGTTTCTATGAGAAGGATCATGTGCACTTTATTAATGATCAGTATTTGGTCAACGTAACCTTTTTGTATTATTTGAAACTTATTTTCAGTCATGAACTATTGGTCTTATCATAGGAACTAAAGGCAATCGATATGAATATAATCTGTATTGTTCATATTTAATAATTCATATTTATAAATTCATTATAATTCCACTAGATCACTACTATCATTATAAGTTTTTATACTGAAAGTTCATCTTTAAATGGTTGATGTAAGAATGGTTGGTGTATCTTCTCCTTTCCACTTACATTTCTACAGGGACTGATTTCCAGTGACTACATGATGCTGGTGTTTTTGCCTGTGCTGTGTGGACTTCCAGAGCGAAGCCTCAGCTTCCCAGTAAATTAATTTTTCAAAACAGGGCTCTATAAATTGCAGCAATGGGAGAATATTCAAATGCCCAGATAGGCGGAGGGTTGTTTGTAAAAGCTTTTGCTCTTCAAACTTCACTGAAGAGCAGGTGATGCCATTTTAAAAATACTCAATTCCGGAGACTTTTCTTTTTATTTATCCTCAGAAAGTTGCTGTTTGCAAACCATTTTTGGTTCTCAGTAGCAGACAAGCATTATCAGCTGTCTGGCAGCAGTAGCAGAAGCACCATTATTGTACGTCTTCATAAAGTTGTAGCTATTTATTATTCTTATTGGGGGAGAATATATATCTCTACAGATTCTCTATATCTTTGTATACCATATATAGAGAGATATATTCAGAAAAGGGCAAGCTGTCCACATGGCTTATTAAAACATACAACTTCTGTTGCTTTACTTCTTCCCAGGTTATTTACATAGCACTATTTTGGATATACATAGGAAAAGAAAATTATTTCCTCTATGGAATTTTTTGTTCAAATTTTCTACTAATCTACCCTCGTGCTATTCAGATGTCTGTTCAGAGTTTTGTGCCTAAATCTGTCCTACAGTTTCTGAAGATACCAACTCACTTCCAAAGCCTGATGAAAACATCGGCTGGAAGAGATCCACTTGCTGGGGAATATAGAAAGTCATAGCATTAAAAAGTAAAACATGGTGAATAACTATGAATTTTCAATGGCAAGAGGAATGGATTAATTATATGGTATGTCTGGCTTTTAGTAGCACTCATGAGTTGCTCTGAGTCAGTTCTTACTGAAATCACTGCTCAAATCAGTGTCAGTGTCAGAGAGCCTGACACTGAGATCCTGTTGGTGTGATCGGGTGGTTAACCGCCTCTCTGGATGCTGCCTGGTCCTCGAGTGCCCACGTGGAGAATTGGTGAGGAATAACCACTCTGTTTGGAGTTCGTACCCTAACTTACTCATATTGACCGTGCACAGGCAAGTTCTGAAAGCATTTGAAAACAGCAGCAGTTGTTAGCATTGGCTTGTGCTGGAGGCAGTACTAGTCCTACCTAACCCAAAAGAAAGGGTGGTACGATCATTATCTGGAATGCCATTCGTCCCCAGAGTCTGAGGGTAAAATCCTTGCTGGACTGAACTCTTCCTGCTTGTGCTTCGAAGCAGCTTGTGTCCTTGGATTTGCTAGAAGAGAACCATTTCCTTTTGCGTTTCTTATTCCTCAGCGTGGGTTGTGTTTGCTTGTGGTTAGTGTAAATATTAATGCAGAGTACCTTCCTGGAGGTTCATCTGACTGCATGTACCTTTGGGAGAAGGGAGCACTTCTAAAGCACAGTTCATCTCATTTTAAGTATGTCTAAATCAGGTTAGATAAATTGCAACTTAAAAGCAGAGGGCTAATCCAGATGTGTCCTTGTGTGCCTCTGCCAGAACTGGCCACATAGCATCTAGCCAGGACTTTGTTTTTCTTGTTACTCTTAAAAACTGGTCATTCCGATAGCACATGTGCACAGCGTTTCAAACTGGGTTAAAAATATCCTTGAAATTTGGTATCCGATGAATTTTGCAAACAGTTTTCTATTTTTCTAAGCTCTCCTGAGGATAAAACTCATTCTGTGTGAATGTCCAAAGTACAATTGCCTCTTGATTTGTAACAGCTGCCGCAAAAAAAGGAGTCTTTCACATTAACAATTCTGGGCAGGCAGGCAGATTTTAAACTCTGGGCTCCTCCATTCTCTCTCCCTGGTTTTCTTAGGAGACCAGAGAATAAAAAAAAAAAAAAATTTTGGACACATATAACATGTTGTGCAAACCAACAGGCTCTGAGCTTTCTGGAGGGGATGCAACAAGTACATGAAGACTAGAAATCTAATTTGGAGACATGATATTATGGGATAGTTCAAATGAGGAAAGAAATTAAATTTAAAATTCAATTAAAAATTCTACTGGTGCAAATATTGTTTAAAAAAAAAAAGAGTTTCTTAGATGGTCAGTAGAGGGCAGGCATATTTTATTTCTGGAGAACCTTTGCCCACTACTGTGTGCAAAGAATATTTGTTCTATCTTCAGATTTGAGGAGTGTAAGTCTACTTTGTCATATTACAGTGATATAAATCAGCAGTTATAATTTAAAAAGACACTGTCAACCCCTTTGAGGAGCTAAATGTCCATTTTAAAGCAATTGGAGGATATGAGTTATGACTACAGGCATTTAATTTCTGTGTTTAGATTGTAAAAACCATGGTATAAAAACCCTGAAATATTGCCACTACCGAGTACTAGAGAAGAATCATTTCTCTGCTGAATTCTGTAAAATGCAGTAGTTCTTTCTGATGTGAGCTACTATATCACTAATGGGGTGGAAACACACTCTTGAAAGTCACGATTGTTTAAATCTTCAGCTCGGTAACAGAGATTCTTCTTGAAGATCTGACTAGCCAAGCGACTTTAAACCTAAAGGAGCAATGCCTCTTTTAATTTCTACCTGCCTTCCTCTGTAATTGAAACAGTGTTTGCATTTTAGCTGGACAGAATGCCTAACAGGTTCTGAATACAGGATAAAATCAGTGTCATATCTGATTAACTCAACAGAAAAAATTAAAGCGGATTTAAAGAAGCATTTATTCTGAATGAGCCCTTTCTTCCCCAAATACATTTTAGTCCTGAAACAAAATGTAGGCAGAGTCTTTTCAGGAAACCCATCAATAGAAACACATCTCTAATACTGTTATGGTATACAACTTTTAAAATCTTGTTATGAGATTTATTCTAAAAGAGAATGAATGATAAAAACATACATGTTGATGCTAGAATAGACTAAAAATTTTTCTTAACCTGTGTAAAAGTGTGTGTAAGCATATATGAACTCTTATCTATGTGTGTGATGAAACTTGCTCCAGTGAAGCTACACAGGTAAGTAGCAGTAACATGAGACAAGGGTTATGTCATCTACCATTTCTTTCTGTGGCTTGACAGTTCCATTTTTTTCTGGGAAGGTTGATGTTCACATAGACATCTTTAATTAGGATCAAAAATGGTTTGAAGATTTGTCCCAAAATACGCAGTTTGCATTCACTTTGTCCTCTCTGTATCCATGAAGAGCAAGTCTTCATTGCATCTCAGGACTATTTCAGGTAGGAGAAGTGAATACTCTGAAAAGTGTTGACTGTCAGCTCCAACTTCTTAGGCTTTGAACTTCTTAGTTTGGGTGCCGCATTGCCTTCAATACAACCACGGCTTGGGCACGTGTGACTGAGGTACAGAGGTCTTTGAATCGCACCTGAAACTGAAAATAAAACCAAGTTTTGTGTGATTACTTTTGAAGAAGTGATGTGGCCTTACAGGCAAGGAGCTGAATTTTCATGCTACTCATGCCTTCCAGATGGTCTCCGGGATTAGTTTCAATTTTTCGTTCTAGAAATTAATGGAGGTCCATATTTTCATGCAATCCAGCTAGATACTGACATGATGAATCTCTGTAAGGAATGAAAGCTGATTGAAGAGATGCAAATGTTAGAACCTTCAAATGATTTCAATCAAAATTGGACTTGCTATCATGTGGGTACATGTTACTAAATTAACTGCAATTTTATCTACTTGTAGCTTTGTTGTAGTCATCTAGGCAGATGGAAGAACTGTCCGTATGCAGCCTATATCATATACAAAATTTACAGGATATTCTTTATTCTAATCTTGCGCTTAACCCCTGAATGATCTAGTGGTATGTTTCCTATGAAATGCTAAGTATAAAAACTGAACTTACTGCTTAATGCTGTTAGGTGACGGGATTTCACAGGACTAAAACTGGATAGAAAATCTAAAACTTTATCATGTATTGTTCTGTTACAATGGTGACACTGCAGTAAAATATTTGTAGTCATATCGATCTTAAGAAAAAAATAGATATTTCTGTAGATAATGCAATAACCTTCATCAAGACAACAAATAACTTTCAAAGTTTCAGTGCATAAGCTTTCAAAAAGGACTTTTTCCTTTAAAATCTCTACCTTTGACTTGAGATAGTGAAACTGCTGTAGTGTAAATTTTAAGATTACTTGCACTGACAACATCAACTTGAAACCTAGTCATTTCATAAAAAAAGAGCTAGTGGTTTCAGAAAATGTTCCTATTTCTATGTTATCTTGCCAGTTTCTGTAATTCTACAGTTATATTTTCCTCTTTAATGACTGCTGTCTCCTGTGTTGGACTGCAAGGCTGTCACAAAAGCAGGGAAAACCCATTTATGCAGAATAACAATGAAACAGATTTTAAACAAAATGATATTTTTAACACAAATTCTTTTATGAAATTTTTACACAAATTCTATTTTCACAAGGTAAACAGAGATTAGAGAATTTAATTGTGTTATTAGTGTTACTTATAAATGCAGACCTATTTACTATTATGTTAATGCTGAGCATGGTAAAAGCTGGTAATAATTTTCCTCCAAAAACTTGCATTTTGAAAGCAAGACAGACAGATGGCCTGTAGAGGAAACAGAGATGAACTGGAATGGCCTGGCTGATAGTAGGTCAAAGATTTTCATCGAGGAGTATCGGAACAAGGTCTTACTGAATGTCTTCAGTGCCACCTTAAAAAAAAAATCCAAATGGCTGTTTTAGCTTATGCCTTTTTTTAAGAGTTAGGACCTTGGTGCACATAGGCTGCCAGGTAGCATACATTAGCCACCTACTACAGCCTCCTCAGAAATGGTGTGTGGACCACCTAGGGTCTCCAGCAGTTGCAAAACCACTCATCTAAATAAAGCTGAGGAAGAGCTGTGTCCACAGTCAAGTGTGAGATGACCTTCAGGATTGTTTCCTTCTGGCGAAGCCACGTTCTGTGTTGTGGCTTCTTGTGCTCGGTCTTTCCCGTCTCCACTCGCTTGTCTTTAGAGGTGCTGGAACGGCTCTTTCCATGGCCCTTCTTGTGATATTTCTCTTTGATGCTCTGTAACCTCCCTGATGCGAAGCGTGAGATGCGTTGTGGGAGGCATGAATGGAAGCAACAGGATGGGAGCTGAATTGATGTAACCCAGATGTGACTGCAGGATGATGTTCAGCACTTAGTTGAAGGCCTGTATGGTTAAGAAGACTTGGAAGGGAGCTAAGAAATAGGAACTATGTAGTAGGACAGAAAAAAATGCATGACAGAGGATGAGAGGTGAGTCTGTGGGGGAGGATGAATGTGTTGGAGACTGAGAGGAGTAAAAAGGAAAAGAAGTAAGGGGAAGCCTGAGAAGAAGTGATAGGAAGAAGAAAAGAATTTCTTGTTTGTCGTTTGCATAAAAACTTGTGCCTAAGGAAGAGCTCACTTGAACACTGGCAAAATAAAAGAACCAGGAAGGCTGACCAGGGAAACATTAAACTGGAAGGAAACCAGAGAGGGAAAGGGCTTTCTTATTTTTTTGGCAACAGAATGCTCCCAGATTGCTGCCTTTTTTTTTTTTCTTCCCCTTTTTTGTTCTGGCAAAAGTCTCCTGATTTCCCAACTTCTCATTCTGTAGAGGTGAGATTTATGACTTTCCCATCATATTTATTATTGTTGTTGCCCAAAGTCTCAAACAGGGTCAGGACCTTTCTGGGAGAGAGGCTATGAAAACAACAAAGATAATAATTTTTGTATCCTGAACCCTGGTTCAAAGGCTGTTACAAGCAGTGTAAAGACTCCCATTAACGTGTCTGCATACTACAATAATGTGCCATTAGGAGAGGTAAAGCCAGCTCTGAACATGTGAGCAGCAGAAGTCTGAGATAATTCATCCCAAGATGCAAGACTGAAGTCCTGGCCTCGTTGGAGAAAGTGGGAGTAGGATTTTAGCCCTGCAGCTTCTGGGACAGGAATTAGCTGGAGTGTTTTGAAATTGTTCTTGCACTGTTGCAATGTGGTGCAGCGACAGTGGTTAACTGCAAGGTGGTCCTACCATAGAAGATGACGGGCTTCTGTTTGTTTGATCTTAAAGCATAAGCTATGTTTAGTGCAAACAGAAGCAGCCTGGCAGGGCTGAAGAAAGTCAGGCTTAGGACTTGTCATTAATTCCCTGGGTACTCCTTTTTTCCAGTTGCCAAGTCCAGTTTGGCCCTGGTTTGATCCCCCAGAGAGATGTTAGAACAATTTATAAGCACCTAGACAATAATCAGGTGATAAAAAACAGCCAGCATGAATTTGTCAAGAACGAATTGTGTCAAACCAATCTCATTTCCTTCTTTGACAGGGTAACTGGCCTAGTGGATAACAGAGAAGTAGGAGATGTGATGTATCTTGACTTAAGCGGGGCTTTTGACACTGTCCAACATGACATTCTTATAAGCAAGCTTGAAAAATATGGCCTAGATGAAATCTCCATAAGTGGCTGCAAAGCAGTTGAAAAAAGTGTTCTCCAAGAGAAGTTATCGGTGGTACACTTCCCAGCTGCAGGGGCAGCTCACCTGGCATCGCTCGCCGGTCTCTTCCGGGGAAAGTTCTGCTCTCTAATCCATCATTCAAAATTTTAAGGAGAAAATACACCTTTTTTTTTTTTTTTTTTTTTTTCTCTTCAGGAACAACAGGTCGGTGGTGGTGGGGTTGGAGTGGGGTGGGGGTTGCAACACTTCGGAGGAATGAATTGGTTCAGAAGGATCTTCATAAATTGAGATGCCACGATAAAAATCAACCAGGTGAAATTCGGTGAAGAGCAAAATACTGCCCTTGGAAAAGATATGATAAATGCACAAAGACAAAATGCGGAAGTAATTGGAAGGCAGAAAAGTGTCTGGGGTTTTAGGAGATCACAAGTGAAATATAACTCACAAAGGACATGCTATTGCAAATAAAGCACCTCTTTTCTCGGGATTCTTTAACAGGAGTGTCATGTGTAAGACATGGGAAGTAATTATTTTGCACCATATGGTGCTTGTGAGGCCTCAGCTGGAGTATTGAATCCAGTTTTGGGGACTGCATATAAAGAAAGATGTAGATAAATTGGAGAGTTTCCAAAAGAAATCATGAGGAAATGAAGAATTTTAAAAGCATAATTTAAAAGGTTGAAGGAGTTAGGTTTGCTTAGAATATTTATTCCTCTTACCCCTTTTATGCAGCAGGAGGGTCTGGACAGTCTCCCGAGGTGTCTGAGAGTCCTGTATTTTTGTAGTCCTAACTGTAATACTGGCTGTCTGAATGACATACTCATCTCAGTCACGCTTGGTGGATGCCGTAGCAGAGGCATCGGTAAAGATCTGAAAGAGGAAGCAGGTACTTAGAGAGACTTCAGAGCCACTGTGCAAGCACGGCGGTAAGGAAGATGAGTTTATTAGGGAGATAGAGAAACTGGTGTTCAAAACTGACATCATTAGTAACGTGGAGGAAAACTGCTTGATACACAAAGATTAATTTTGTGTGTGACAACGGGGATTTAAGTATCATCATTTTGACAGGTTGGTACTGTCCTTCCACACTCTGCAGTTTCCTTCTGTAAAGTTTTCTTCACTGGAGATTTCTGATTGGATCCAGAAAATTTTGTCCTGTCTTGAAATGCAATAGGGTGAGAACAACATTTTTAGAAAGTAAAAAAAATTAAGAAGGAAATAAGTCCACCTTTACAGTATATGATCAGTTCCTTCCTTCTTTCCATCCTTCCATCCTTCCGTCCTTCCACCCTTCCTGTGTTTATTTTTCAGCTCCAAGATACATCTGCTGAATTGTATCATTTAGATATTGAGGCATTGGCAAAAATGGTTGCTGGCTCTTGCTTTCTGTTTCTCTTCTTTTCTTTAGAGCTGTATGATACATACTGACATATACCTACCAAAAAGTTCCCAGCCTTTGCAGGATTTAGACCTAAGTGCTCCGCTGAAAGGTAGAGGTACGGTAAGCTTGTCCAGGTTAACTGTGGAGCAGCTCAGCTCAGTGGACTAATGCAGTGCCAGCTATGGCATTTATCTTTGCTGCAGAAGGTTCATATGGTCACTGACAAAATATTAATAGATCACTAGATAATGAATCTTTGTAAGCTGCTAAGTGAGGAATAATAAATATAACTCCTTTTTTTTCCTAGAAGCTGAATCTTCCTATCCTGCCTGAGGAAAAGTTAGACTTTCCAATGTGGTTTGAGGGAGTTTAAGCTTCCCCAAACTGTAGGAGCAAGTGGAAATAGTCTTGCATCCTGTGAAGGATAATACTGCCCAGCCAGTCCCGAGCATTCGTCATCCCTAGGTCAGGCTTCGTGGCCAGTGGAGCTGAGGAGCCATGGTCATGGCTGTGCTTCAGCCTGTCCTTCCCGTCTTTCCAGACCAAGGTATAGCACGGCTGTCGTCAGGGGAGCGGAGACCCTTGGCTTGGTTGTACAGCGAACAGCAGCTTCTCTGCCTTGGATGCTGCTAATACCTGTGACTTGGGTGGAAATGATGTGATTGTCTGTAGGTACGAGCAGAGTATGTATCGCAACTCATCCAGTGTCTTTCCTAATACAATGCCTCAAAAGCATTCATGTTCACCTGAAAAAAACAAGCAAAAAATATCTCTGTCTCTTAGATACACACATGAACACACACACCAAAAAAAGAAAATAAAAAGAAAAGGAAAAAAAACCCAAACCAGGACCTGGTTTAATCCACAGCAAACCCCAGGCAGCTCAAAGTTAAACTTCCCATTCAATTACTAATTCATTGCTTTTGTTTGTGGGTATTGCAGTATATGTGGTCTGTGAGATTACCCACTAATTGTCATTTTTCATAGCGATGCAGCTATCCCTCAGAAGGGATTAAGAGTGAAGCTTCCTTTAGCGCTTGCACTTTGCAGCGTTACAGGGCATGGGGAAGTTGTTTTGCTTGTGTGCGAGGGGAGCTGTACGTGGGTGTGAATTAATAGAGTTTTTAAATGTATTTTTAATTTTTATCTCCAAGCAATGCTCTATTATCAGCTAGATGATAAAATGTCTTGAATAGTTGACTCTAGGGCTTTCACTAAACTGCCCATGAATGCTGAAACCATCTGTTTTTCTGGACGTTTGTCAGGGTGAGTGTGGCAGAGGCAGCTGTTTGAAAAGGGACGCTTTGGATGATGAACCAGCCCATTGTTTCTGAGCGATTCGCTTGCATTCAGAGGCTCTACCCAAGCGTACTATAGAGCAATCAAAATCAAACTATTGTTTGTCCCAATCATATTGATCTGAAAAGAAGGTGGTGGGATGACCGCATTGTAGATGCAAATAGTTGTTTAGAGCAGCTGTATGCTGGCCAATATGTACCGCAGTAGGAAACCCACATGGAAGCTAGAGGGCTCCCTGCACCCTACTGGGGAAAGAGAAAAGATGATGCCAGATTGAACTCCAGTCTACAGCAAAAAGGAAGGCTCTGGACCGTTGGTATTGCTAGTAATTCGCTTTTTACAGCGATGGTTGGCATTAACCCTGTAGTGTCTTAGTAATTAAAGTCAATTGTTTGGGGTTGGTGGTGGTTTTTTTCTGCTAGCACGTTGCGAAGAGAGTTTATCAAGAAGATAATTACCTAAAGCTGCTGCAATGAAATACAGGAGCGATTGGATTGCTTGGATGTCAACTATCAATTTTCTTTTCTATAAAAATTAATTGCATTTTTGTTGTTGTTTTCTATGCGGAATCATTCATGCACTGTTTAAAGTTTTCATAATTTATTTATGATGATGAAAATATAGCAGCTGAATCGAAACATATTGTGGTGTTCGTTTCTGTGTTAAATATAGCTGTCTTATCTCTGCAGAAAGCAGGGGAAAAGATGATCTTTAGTGCATGTAATGAAGATTATAGCTTTTAGTTTAGAGTAACTGAGAAAGCTGCACTTCATCCATTAACATTTTAAGCTTTTTAGTTGTCCTTGTCACTTCATTGCATGCATGCTAATATCTCCTCATATAAAATTTAATCTGTCGAACTAAATGAAGGAATTAGTATCTGAAAGACATCTTTCATTAAGCAATTAACGATTCTTTCTAACAAATCTACAAAAGCATATGTGTTTATATTTAATAAGTATTTGTATGATCAGCCAATTATAATACATAGATACATCTTTTTTTTGTTTATTTGTGATATTGCAAAATCTAAACTTACAATCAAGTCATAATTACGCTTTAGCAAACGTGTTATAATTGTCAACAACTGTGGTTAGGGGACTCCTGTCTTTGAAAATCATCGCAGTCATGTAAAGCCTCATATCTATTTCTTTGTGTAAGAATCTTTTCTCCTTATCTCTTCGCGATTCACGGATGGAAAGAATAGTTGTAAAGAATCTGCACAGGGAATACATTCAAGGATATGTCTTTTTAAAATTAACAATGATGTATATGTGCTAGTAGGAGGGAAGCAAACAAGACTAGGATGGCAGCCTGGATGAAAAGATGATCACCTGCACCAGCTGCAACACGTTTCCTTTCACAGCTTTGGAGGAGCTTTTCAAATGTATTCCCTTTTCAGGCTGCTTGCCTAATTTTATGAAGGGATACCCCACCCTAACTTAAACTATTACTAAACCAGTGTCAGCCTCCGTGTAAAACATGAAAAATATAAGTACAAATAATGGCATTGTCCTTTTGCCCTTGCACCATTATTAACTTACTTGGGAGTCATTTTCTTAGCAGGATATATGAATGCTTCCTTCTTGTCTGAATTATTTTAGTCTTTAGAATGCGTCATCTGATGTATAAATGTCCAGTCGCTGCAGCAGAATGAATTGTCAATTGACTGATAACTCTTTCATATGAAAAAAATATGTTACTTGATTTCCTTGAATAAGGTGGTGCTCAGGTAGTAGTTGCTCTCTGATTGGCCCTTTCTTTATAGAACTTTTTAAAATTAAGTGTTCGCTTGGATCATGCAGTTATTTGGAGAAAAAGACTATGGTAAAGTGGATGTATAACAAATCGTACTAGCCGCAAGTAATGGCCACTTTCTTGAGTGAGGAGCAAATTCTACATTAAAAAATGCTTCATTTTCAAGCACATACAGTGCATACAACTCTTAGCATTTCCTTTTACTAAATAATAAGGAATTACATTCTTCAGAAACTTCTATCCTGAGTGCATGTAGAGCCACCTAAATGAAAGACTGTGGGCAGTCAGCAAGAAAACTCCACAGAGAAAAAGTGGAGGTGGGTTGGAGGAATAAACCCCCAATTACTTACAAAACACCCTACCTGCAGTTCTCTCCCTGGGGATGAGAGTGAGCCCCAGGGGAGCGACGTGAGTCAGGTTAGTTAATGAATTACAGGGAGGCACTTGGGTGTTATAAAAATTAATTTGGCCAGTAGAAAGACTTGTTGTTCTTTCCAGACATACCAAGCAACATTAAGACAGACAGTGTAGCATGCTTGATTTGACTCATTTGCTTATCTTTTTCATTAGCAGTTTGCTACCTGACTGTTTCAGAGCCAGCTCTCCAAGTGTTAAAATAACTCACCAGCTTGACAGCTATCATATATGTCTGGCAGTATTAACAAAGTGCAATCCTTGCCATAAAGTTTAAAAAAAATGTATCAGACACCTACTCGCTGGTTGCCAGAGGACCAAACCTCTGAGCAGGAGAGAGACAGAGGGAGATGCTGCACTACCAGCGAAGTTCAGGGAGGATGAGGAGCCAAGACACCTGCTATCTTCACCTCCTGGAAAGGGCGGGCTGGAGAAATCCTGGAAATCTTTGTTCACTCTCGGGGACCTCTCTGTGGCGTCTGTGAAAGTCTGCTCAAAATTTCACCCTTCGCATCAGACTCGGCGTCGTGCTTGTCTCATCTCACGTTGTGGTGGAGGCCAAAGTCATCTGCTCAAGCATGCTTTCAGCTGTGTGCAGTGCGCTGCACAAAACACTGATAAGACCCATTCCCATCCTGAAAGAGCCCCGGCCACTCTCAAGCATTAGCACCTTCCTCCTTCTTTTTATCTTTTGTTTGCTCTCACACAGCTTTCTGGACGTAGGCTTTTATTATGCTGGTTTTTTATACGTCTTCAGCGATTGATTCCAGTGCCCGCTTCCAATGCTATTCAGTTCCACCAGATACTGGCAGCATGAAATTATTGTTTAGTTAAATCCGGAGATTTTACCAAGTGCAATTCCTGGATCCTCTTTACTTCAAATGGAATTACACAAACAGGAGCTACAGAATATCAGTGTTTGGTCATAGTCCTGATGAAGAACAGTATAAAGACATAGATAAACAGAAATCAGTGCCTTGGAAAGATAATACCTCGCTAGTGTATATCACTTTTACCCTTTCCCATGACCAGTTTTCATCAGAAGAACTCTGGAGGTGCACTCGGCTATAGGTGAAGGGTTGTGGTTTTATGCTGCAGTTACCTGCAGGGAATCATTTCGCTACGGTCTCAGGCTGATTTAGACCCTAGTTTGGTCAACCCAGCGTCCCCATGTCTGCTGTGCATTTCCTGGTCTGGACATTGGTTGTAAAAGAGGTACATGCAAGCCACAATGCGGAACTGTTAGTACTGTGTGTCTGTGTATTAACATTATTTAGCTGTGTTTTATTAGGAAACAAAAGTGGGAGTTTCTTTTTTAGAGTGATGGCAGACTCAGATCTTTAAATCCTAATGGAGACAGGGAGATGATAGTCTCATATAAATAATGTTTCTTTGGGGTGCACACACAGAAATAAAGCCTGTTTTGTTTTCTTTCCTTTAGGATTTTAGTCATCTTAGTATAAAAATGCATACATCTGACTTCATCTTTTTTCTTTCCTTATTTTTTTGTTTTAACACGTGTTGTTATAATCCCCTAAAAAAGATTTTTTTAAGCAGTCTCCTTTTCCTGGTGAAAATTTTCTTCCCAAAGAAGCATTTTGACAGTGATACTGATTAACATCCTTTCACAAGGTGAATAATATGTTAAGCGAAAATGTTGTAGAGTTAAAGAATTTGGCACAAAATTGGAATAAGGACAAAATGTTGTCAGAATTGGGTGCTGGAAGCCATATGCTTCTTTTTTGAAGGTGGGTCACGTTTTTAGCTGTCAGATTGCTAGGAATCCTCACATCACCCATGGACTTCAGGCAGAGACAGGTTTTCACCATGGTGGGAAGGCAGGCCTGTCTGCTACCCCCAATTTGGCACATGAATTCAAAACTTGTATGACAAGGCATCTGATTTATCAAGCCTAATTTGTGACGTGGAAGGACTTCTCTCACAGCGATTTGATTTCCACTCTTCCTGCGGCGTACTGTCATTTTACTGCAAGTTTCAGAAAATGTGGAAGATGGGGTTTGTTGTCTTATGTCTTTTGCTAAAGGACTCGGCTTCTGAAGTTAAGTGCTCAAATAGGAATTTTGTCGTCGTAAGAACACAAACCAGTTTTGCGACTTGTGGTCCCAAGCGTGGTTCTTCTGTTTGTTTAGGGGAAAAAAGAGAGAAAGAGGGAAAAAGCTTTAAAAAAAAAAAAATCGACTTCTCATCTCAACCTTGAATGAGCTCATAGGTAATTTGCGACCAGACTTTTGTACTAGCTTGAATAAATCTGACAGATCTTCCATTTCCATTACTGGTGTCCCACATTTCTTCTTTCTGGTCCTTCTTTTTGTTGCCAGTGACTTCATGTTCTTATTAGCGTCCTTATATTCAGTATTTTGTTGGCGAAAGTATTAAACCCAGCTAGTCTTGAAGCCAGTCCCTAAAGTACTTCACTAGTAACCGCCTTCCCATATGAATCATCCTTTTTTCTGTGTAAACCACTGGCTTCTGCAGCCAGTCTCAGTTCTCTGTTTGAACTGGTTGTGACTATTGGAGATGCTCTGCTGAGTTCCAGATAGCTTAGAATTACTCTTTTTGTTGCTTTGTTGTTGTTTTTTTTTTTTAATCTAAAATAGTGGTTCTCTATGAAAAGAAAGATGTGGAGTGATTTAATTTAATGTCTGAGTGGCTCCTTTCAAAAATTGTTTGAAAACCTCCATAGCTCTAAAGGTGTGTAGGACCCTAGGACTGCTTTTCTTCAGTATTGACATTAGAAAGACATGGGTATAATCACACTGTGCAAGTCCTGATTTATTTGAAGAGTGTATTTATTTCAACAAAAATTAGCACAGTGATCTTTTCAACGCAGACTATTCTTGAGTTTTAATCTTTTGTCAGTGTTTGGAAATGAAGTTCAGTTGTTTTATGGATTTTGAATGTCACAAGAAGGAGTTTTATGCAGCAGTTTAGCACACAGAATTTCCATTTCTGTATGGTTTTTAATCAGAAACTTGTTAGTTCTGAAAGGTGTATTTCTAGCTTTCCAAGTATAAGACAACAGATATGGACCCATTCACAGTGGAAAAAAAAAACCTACCCTGCTTTCTTGCAAATGAGTTTTAAAAAAGAGACTGCTTATGGTTATTAGAGGTCTCGTAGCAATCTGTCCTGGTATGCTCATCCAGTTTGGCTTTAGATGCTTACCAAATCACATATCCCAGTCATCTCAGAAAATACCTTCCCCCTGCTATTATTTGCTTTAGGTTTGATTTGATATTGCATTCTTTATTTTGTATCTTCAACTGTTGATGGTTTAATCCCAAACCAGTGAAAACAGTTTCTGAGCTGCTGCACTGCCGTAGCTCTTGTAACTGAGTGGGGTCAGCCCTTAAAACAGAGCCGGTCGCCAGCAAAATGGAAGTGATTTCTGTTTCCCTCAAGTGAGGGTGGCTCGCAGGTAGCTTTCTCACGTTTTAGTAGGAGGAGTCGCTGACCTTTCAGTTCTTATATGAATTTTGTATTTGGGAAAGTGGGTGATGCTGCATTTCTAAAGGCATAGAAACTTTTGTGTATAGATTTATCGAACAAATTTGATATTCAGTACTCACTGCAGACAAATACTGCACATTCAGTCCTCAATATGCGTGCATAATAGTAATCAGTATCAAATGCGAAATGTGTACTCAGCCTTCAACTCGAAGTAAAGACTTTGTTCTCAAATGACATGTTTATTCTCTCATTCCAGTAATGAGTGAATCAAAGTTTAATGATAGTAATGAGGCTAAATTAACAAAGTTTATGCATGAAATAAGTATGAAAGGTTATAAATAATAATTGAGTTCCAGAGTTTTAAACATTTTAGGTCAACAACTTTCTGCTACCATTACTTTGTTTTTAACTGATGGGTATTTGCCTCCACTTCTATTTTAAACCTAGTTTCTCTCCTGCACTGAACGCACAAGAAATGATATAAAATATTGATGGAAAATGTGATGTAATAACATAGCACAGTGATGGTTCAAATACAGTGACAACCAATGGATGGCAGTTATAGTAAAATAGATATTTGGCATAATTAAAAAAAGCCCCAACAACAGAGTTTTGTTTAGCCTCTTTCAAAAGGGCTTAGCAGTAAAATTAACTGTTTTCTTAATGTAAATTTCACTAAGGGTTAAATAGGTTGATTTATATTGCCACGATAGGAAAAAGATTAAAAGAGTTTAACTTAAGACTCCCCATGCCTAGCTGAACTGAAATACACTTTTTGATCAGACTGGATAATTTACCTTTAGGAGAATCGCCATGTTATGGCATATATTAAGGGAGAGTTAAAAATGGTTGCCACAGTTGCAGTAACTTTTGCTAAAATGGGTGTTGATGTTGTTTAGATATTGTCAGAAAATGAGTCAAAGTGTTTGCTTTATTAAAGGATAAAATCAATGCTGCCACGTGAGGAAGTGGAAGTGCTCTTCTGCTCCAGGTAGTCTATATGTGATGTCCAGTTTTCAGCTTGATGCTACCTGGGGCTTGGTGGGATGCATGCACAGGCCCCTTATTTGAGTGTGGTACCTCGTTGTGCTTAACCCTTTGAGCCTCCGGGGAGTGCAAATGGGCATTCAGAGCAGTCCCTGCATGATTTTGTACTCTGTTTTTGTTCTCTCCCTGGTCACCTCTCCTGAGATGCTGCTCATGGTTTTGTGGAAATCATTTATACTAGTGTGGTAATGAGGACATAAAGGGCACCATTCATTCTCCTAAACAGAGACGTCTGTCCTGCGTGGCCTCCAGCTGTGGGTCCAGAAGGATGCGATTCTCCCTCTGTGGCAGTGTCAGACCTGCCAGCTCTGTGTGAATGTGGAATAAATACCATGGAGCATCTCACGGTACTAGATAAACCCCTGTCTTGAGAAGCTGAATTGAGCCCTGCTTGGTTACTTCAGGTGAAATAAATCAGTTTGAGCTCCATTGACTGTACTCGTCACTGTTGGGGGGGTAGGGGGGGGAGAGAGCATAGCTAGAGCATTTTTAGATACCTACATTCAGGTACCTAAATTTAATCTGCAGCCAAAAAGCAGGGTACTTACTCTCTTCTTTGGTATATGGGACACAGGCTGGAAACTGTTGGCACACCACTCTCTACCAATGTAAAACCATAGTGGTGCATACTCATCTTTAAATAAAATGTGAAATTCTGGTAAGTAAGATAAATTCACCTGTCCTAAGTTCACACATCTGGCCTGTTTAAGTGAAGACTGTAGTTGTCCTTCTGCAGTCAAGGTACAAGTCTATATCTCTATAGAGGAATTCTGCTCTGGAGCACCTGAATTGGCACTGGGAACGATACTTTCCATCAGCTGTATAGGCTATGCAGGGTGATTAGGACCCTTACTAATTGCTTTAATTTAAGGGAAATGAATCTCGACCTAAATTGTTTCATGTTGCAGCTTCAGAGAGCGCCTCCAAAATGTAAAACAGTGATGTTAGGGGTACAGGCAAATAGCAAACGGCTTTGGTGGATGGCTGACTCAGGTGTTGGGCTGAGTGTTGAATTTGAGTTAGGAATTATTTTCTTGCTCATCTTCTTTGAAAGCACAGCCTGGTGATTTTGTGTCAGGGATGGGATTAGCAATGGCTTATTCCACCTGTCACCATGACCTCCAGTCTGTGTCTTCTCCATGGTGAATTCATAAAAGAACAATGGCAGACAGTTGGGATTATTCCAGTGGGAACGAAGGGGAAAACACTGATTAATTCCCAGGAATACTGCAGTGTCCCTAGAGTAAACTAATGTTCTTTAGAAGCAATTCCTGGTAATTCTTTTTGTCCTCCAGCAATGGTTTCTGTTTGTGGGACAAAGCTCTATCCTTCACTGAATTATCTTCTCTCTGGAAAGTGGAAAGAAGAACCCTTCTGGGAAATAAAACAAGGTGACCAAAAAGAGAAAAGCCTAGCCATCCCATTCCACCTCGAGAGCATCCCCACTGCATGGAGGTCCCTGGTGCAGAGACTTCTGCCCCAAAGTTCTGTCCAGCTAGTAGGGGCTGTGTGTTTGCTCTCACTTGGATCTGCACAAGAGCTGAGCTGCACAAGAAGGAATAACTCTTGCAGAGACATGTCTCAGCTCATAGAGGGTCAACTTCAGACTGTAGACACTTTCTTCCATTGTATCTCCAACCCTGTTGCAGCAAGTTGCCCACCTAATTACAACGAAACTAAGTGTTTCTCAAGATTAAGAATGAAAGCTGAAAGGTAGGGGGGATGTGGATTGTTCAAATATGAAATACTGGCACCTGTATTACCCTGCATCTCTCATTACAGGGCTGAGGCTTTGCTGATGGTGGCAGAGAGGCTGCAACCTCCTGTCTGCCAGCAGCAACTTCATCTCATCAGCTCTGGCTAATACCAGTGATGATCTTGAGGTAAAGTCAAAATGTTAGGTTAACTTCTACCTATGTTTCATGCAGTGTGATCAGCAGGTTGAGGGAGGTGATTCTCCCACCTCTATTTGGCTCTCATGAGACCCCACCTGCAGTACAGCGTCCTGCTCTGGGATCCCCAGTAGAAGAAAGACATGGAGCTGTTGGAGCGAGTCCAGAGGAGGGCCACAAAGATGATCAGAGGGCTGGAGCACCTCTCCTATAAAGGCAGGCTGAGAGTGTTGAGGTTGTTCAGCCTGGAGAAAAGAAGGCTCCAGGGAGACCTTATAGCAGCCTTCCAGTACCTAAAGGGGGCCTACAGCAAAGCTGGAGAGGGACTGTTTACAAGGGCATGGAGTGATAGGACAAGAGGTAATGGCTTTAAACTAAAAGAGGGTCGATTTAGATTAGATGTTAGAAAGAAATTCTTCACTGTGAGGGTGGTGAGGCACTGGAACAGGTTGCCCAGAGAGGCTGTGGATGCCCCATCCCTGGAAGTGTTCAAGGCCAGGCTGGACAAGGCTTTAGGCAACCTGGTCTAGTGGAGGGTGTCCCTGCCCATGGCAGGGGGGTTAGGAACTAGATGGTCTTTGAGGTCCCTTCCAATCCAAACCATTCTATGATTCTATGATTCAAGGCAGAAACACCCTTGTTTAGGTTTCTGAACAGGACAGTCTGGGATGAATACCTGCAGGCTACTCAAAATCATGACTTAGGGGGTTTCTTCCAGCCCTGTGTTCTGTCATTGTTGTTTGAGTTGCTGTAACCTTAATTAAGGTTGCCTTCTTACGGTATTTTTTTTGAAGTATGTTCTTGGAAGTGTTGGACTGCTTGTGAGTTTAAAGCAAATTAACAATACTTATTTTTTTCCCTCTGTAAAAGCTGTTTTACAATATGTCTCTTGTAAACTTGCAGCTTTCTAAGTTTCTGTATCAGAATGTGAATTGATTATGGGGTTTGACAGATCGTATCCCATTAGCTCTTTGGCTTGTAGGAAACAGCCCTTGACCTATTTTTTTAAGCTTTATTTCATAAATGTTTTCAAAACTGTCTGAAGATCAAAAAAGCAGGGTCATTCATTTAAATTTACTTTAAAGACCAGCGGTTCATGGCTAATGAATGTATGGTTTATTAATCAAATGTATGTAGCTGAAAGAAGCCAACTACAATTCACTTACAATTGCGATTTTACCCTATTTTAACGTTATTTTAATGAGCTACAGATTTGAATGTGGGCTTTGTTCATCTGTTGCTTCCACTCAATTGCAGTTTCACCCTAAGAAGACACAAGACAGATTGATCAGGCTTCCAGTCATTGTGAGACTTAAATGAAGTGAACAGGGCCTTATGTTTCAAAACCAAATGAGAGGATTAAAGCAACCAAAAAAAAAAAAACCCACCCTCCTATGTTATCTGTCTGCTGTTCTTAAATTTGATTAAGCTACTTGCCACTAAGCACTTTTGGTTTTACTGTAAATACAGCCTAGAAATAAATTTTCATGGCCGCAGGCACCAATCAGCAAGTGATACCATGAATAATTAGCACTTAGAAACACTTGTTCATGTTAGAATATTTCTTTGATTGCCATTTCCAAAAACACACTCAGATAATAGGACAGTACATTTCGTTAAGGTCTAATTGGGATGGAGCTCCGTGCCAGCAGTTACAATAGTAATATAAGCAAAGTTTTCCGAATATTTTGTGTGTGTAGTGCAAGTTTGTGTTTTGTGAGAACAGGAAAAAAAGAATAGTCTCAAGTTCAACTAAGATAATTTGATGTATTCATATTTTATTTTTTAAACTACTGCATTCAGGTTTGGGCTATAAAAGGCACTTTTGAACCTGAATATGACCATATCTAATATTATCTTTGTAAAATGTAGGCAGATTGCAACCACCTGTAAAATAATGAAATGGCCTGTGAAAACAGTGTAAGCAAGAATTCTGCATTCTACTTTATTCTTATTCTGCTTTATTCTTAAAGGCTCTCCAGTTGGCTTGAGATCGTCTGATGGGGAGTAGCAATCCCTGTGAGTTACACTGAACATAAACGCTTGGAACAGCAATGTAGAAGCATGGCTCAGTTTTATACACTTTTGCTTTGGTTTGTACGTTTAACTTTTGACATAAGTGTGTTTGAACTGCAAAGTCCATCAAGAAATACTGTGACAATATTCATCACACTAGTAATAATGATACATTTTTCACATATGTTTAATTTACCTAGTTAATAATTGATTTTGATGCCAATTACACATTTCTATATTTGATGTAAACCTTTTTTGTTCTAAACTGACTTTTGAATTTTGTGTGAAAAAATATTAAGTAGCAAAGCAATCTAGCATATCTGTACTTGATCCTACATTTCTTGTGTACCCAACCTCCCACCCTACTCTAGGGTGACTTTCTTTGCAGAAAAGCCCCATCTGCAGATTCTGGGGGCCTGAGCAATGGGGGGTTGTTATCTCAAATGACTTTTTAGATTGAGATTTTAAATAAGGAATACAAGGAATAAGTTTTGCTAATGCTGAGACATTTTGCAGGGTTTAAAAATGCTTTTTAGAGTGGAAAACAGCTATACAATCCCTTAAAAAAATGTTTTTTAAAACTGATCTTTATATAATGATTTGACTACATTAAGTACAAGCACTAACCGATGAGTGCGGTACCTCCATGGAGCAGGCTAAATTCACAGCTGGTGAAACTGAGGCAGAGAAGGAAAAAATGGACTTTCTGGTGTGCTTAAGCATTATCTGAAATGTTTGGCATCATCTCTATGCAGCAAATGAAGCGCGGGCTGCCATAACTGTACCACTTCTAATCTAGCTAGAGTGAGAGCGGTGCAGGGTCGGGAAGCTGTGGCAGCATAGTGGTCAGCATGGAAACTGGGGGGGTAGCCTAGGTATATCTTCACTGATGTTCTCTGTAGTACCAAGATGAAAGCTAATTGGGGTTTGCCTCGCTAGACTGTACCTCCATTCAATATCCTAAGGACAAATGCAATATAGAAATTGTAAGATTATGATCAGATTTGGTAGTCCCAGACTCCCAGATTTGCATGGCTTTCTCTTGAGCATTCAGCCTCTCCTTGTCTTGTCTAAGTGTTAGACTAATGTCTATCAGCCTCAGGAATTAAATGTGTGAGAATGAACACATTGATAAGAAAAACTAATTTATAATCAACACTGAGTCTTTATGCAAAAATTTAGAATAATGCAGGTCTTAAATCTGTCTGATTCCCACACATTGTTTGTTTTTAAATAATGTGCTGCATGAAGTACATTTTTTGTGTTCTAGGGAGATGATCGTTAATAGACCTTTGTGTTTTCTCAGCCTTTGTGTGGCCATATGTAAACTTGAGGAACCGAGTTCTGTTGTGTGCATCAGTGTCCAGCTGAAATCAAAGGTGATTTAATTTTTTTTTATCACAAACCATAATTTAGGCAAAAAAAAATATTGGCGGTGAATTTGAAGCACAAACATATATTCCTCTTCTTTTTGTTAATTTTTATGCAAGTTATGTGCTATTATTTAAGAAGAAAGCTCTAAGAAATATTTGCATGTATTTTTAATAGAGTTGAATTACTTTATGTTTCATAAAAGTATTTATGAAGACAAAAGCACGTAGTGTGATGAAATTTTATAAAGCATTTGTGGGCTCATTTTCTGCAGTGCAGGGTGTTTGGCGGCACAGTCAGTGAATATTTCTGTATAGCTTTACAGCGTTAAACAAATTTCTCTTGACATTCAGTATATGTAAGTAACTGAGAATATAGTTCATTTCATTTAGTGTTCAGTCGTCTAAAATCAAAGCATTTGGGATATTATTACTTAGCTTTGATATAAATGAGTAATCTACCATGTATTAAGCTTGCTCCGTTTAAACTGAAGTTTCCAGATAGCACAGGTTACCATCTGTATTTTTTCATATTATTATTGCCCTCATAATAAGTTCAAGGTGAGGTTTTCAGGCAGTAAGCTGCAAGTCAGTTTTCATATAAACACATTAGAAAAGCTGTCTTGACATCAGCAGCTTATGCGGTCTTCCATCTATAATGTAAATGACTACACCTGCGTTATTTTTATTTCTTCGTTATTTTGTGGCCACTCATTTAAAAATGTTTAAAGCATTAAAAAGTCTCTGTAAATACGTGTGAAAGGAGACAATTGTTCTGGTAGGAAAGGCCAGGAAAACACACAAAAGAGGCCACAGTGAGACGATAAACATAAAGGTCCAGGAGGTATTATGATGAGGTTCACAGATACTGTGTTCCAATCAAGCTCAATAAGCTCTGAATTCCTATTATGTTTCTCAAGCCTCCAAAAAGACATGGGAAGAAACCGAAAGTTTAAGTCAAATAAAAAGCACTTAAGCCAAGAGCACATGAATGTATAGCTGGGTAATGGAGCTTTCATCTCCGAAATAAAAACAGTTCAATTCAATTGGAACTGAAGTTTCTTCCCCCTTTGAAAAAGTTTATTTTAATGAGTTTCCATTTTATGCGTGGGCTGTTCTTTAATCGATGCTGCTCCATTGAAGTTTTACCCAATGAAGACACAAGACAGATTGTCCAAGCTTGCGGCTATTGTTGGGAGTTGATGAAGTGTATGGGCCCTTATGGTTGATAACAGAAGTAGATGGTCAGAGCCAATAAATAAAACTTTAACTCTGATTGTTGGGTGCTTTATGCTGAAAAGCTTTCTATTACCATGAATCTTTGGTTTTGAAGGACTTGTGAACCCAAAGGCAGCTCGTAGCTCTGTCACACAGACTAAGTCGGTCAGACAAGCAGCAATCTGTCCTATCCGATAAACCCAGTTTTGTCTTTTAAATTCCAGACTTCTCTTCAGGAATCAACATTGTTAATATCTTGACAGACCATTAACTTCGTAATACATGTATCTACTGCCCTGTTGATTTATCATAAAAATTTGATGTTTGCGGAAGTTAAATTGTGCTGTCCTTGATCATGTTTTAACAAAACAAATATCAGAAAGAACAATTTTAACAACTGCAAGCCTGTGCTAACGTATGAAGAAATTAGTAAAATATTTTTGTGACAGTGCTGAGAGTCACAAGTGCAAATGAACTGTAAAAGTTTCATACTCGGTATAGCAAGAAATCAGAATATTAACCTGAGGTTTTGATTTTTTTCAATAAGAAATGAGATTTATTTTGCAGGGAGTGCAGTCCTAGAGCCAGGCTGGTTTTTTTGTCACTTGATCCAAAGAGATCTCAGCGAACAGAAGAGCAAATACAAATTCAATTAAAATATTCTGCATATTTACTGAAGAAATGTCATTCATTTCCATTTTAAGAAGAAAATCTGTTAAATATTTGTGTTATAACTGATTTTCTCTGAGCAGCAATACTTACAGTGTGGCAGCCAGCGGCTGCTTCACTTTGGAGGTGTTTTGTGGCTATAGTGGACGATATCTGGCCTTCGGGATGCATCATGTATCCTGGAGATTCCCAATTCTTGGAGTGAGAGAGGAAGAGGGAGGAGGTGAAGAACCCTGACCAGCTGGGAAAATGCAGGGAGAGTAGGTATGGGTACCCTTGGGACGGATGGCAGGAGGGACAGGGCAAGGTTGCCGGGAAACAGGAGAGAGGTTTCTCTGGAAATATCTGTTGTCTATTTGCATGAAGGTCACTTAAGATCTGGCCCTTCTTCTCAGGTTCTTCCTCTTCTTCAGCATCTCAGTATTGGAACATCTTTCAGTGGCACATGAAGAGGCATGGTTAACATTTGTCATATATGGTTTGTTCTGCGTTATTCCTTACATCTGAACACAAGAAAACATTTTTAGCTGTGAGAGTGGTCAAACACTGGACCAGCCTGATACACGGTCCTGGATAACCTGCTGTAAATGACCCTGCTTGAGCAGGTGGGTTGGACTATATGATCTCAAAAGGTCCCTCCCAACCTAAACCACTCTGTGATTCTCTTCCCCAGGGTGACTTTTTGTATACTGTGCAGTATTTCATTCTGGTAGGCATTTGTTTGGGTTCTTCTAATACTCCACGTTGTTGGCCTGTGTTTCAGGAAAGAGAAGAAAGCAAGGTGCAGCTTGCGTATGGAGTAGGAGATCATTATCAGATTGGCTGCCAAAACCTCCTCTCCTGTAATGATGAGCTTTTCATCTGCAGTGATAATCGAAGCAACATCAGCTCATATACCGTACATGGAGAGGGTGGGCAAATCTTACTGATGCATGCTTATTATGCCTGAAAAAAATCTTTATTTAGGCTTAATATTTGATACAATTGCTTTATTAACTGTCGCTGCACTGAACACTGTTGATCATTCCTCACTTGTGCTTTTGATGGGGGTGAAAAGGCTTTCTATTTTCTTCATTTGAAGACCTGCATTTTGTCCGTCTTCTAGAACAAGTTGGGCTTGTGAGAAGAGGTGGCACAGAAAGAGGAAAAATGTACAAGGTGTGGGAAGTCAAATAGATGATTTAGTGTATGCCAAAGGACCCTGGACTGTAGCTATGGTGCCTCTAAACTGTGTACCAGTATGTGTTTAAGGAATGACTTTGAATGAAGTATGGAAGCCCTTAATAGTACATGCAATGCAGTAACTACTCCTGCAATGCAGTATGCCAACCCTAGTCTTCAAAGCCATAGAGATCTCATATCTTCCATGTGCTAAATATGCTGATATTACCATACTCTTGCAACCATGCTTTAACTCAAAGTGTGTTAGATATGGTAATGGAATAAAACGTTATGTGTGCGACTCTGTTGGGATGTGGGTAGCTGGAAAGGCTGAACTTAGAGTAAGAAGCTCTGAAACACCTGGAGGAAAGCCAGCTACTAAAATCTCTGTGAAGAGTGGACACAGATTAAGCCAATTCCATGGCAAATTAAAGGTCAGGCTAATTTAGTGTTGACCCAAGTTGTTTAGTGCCCAAGATGAGTTGCTGAGGCACTTGTGAGAGCAAGTGCGCTAATTGCAGCTTCAATCCATATCACAAAAAACTTAACCATCGCTTGTACTGCGCAGGATCTCTTTTAGCTCTCTCAGTAGATAAGCTGAAAGGATTCAAAGGCTTGATTCCATCTTACTCCAACTGATGACACTTCCATCCTTATTACATTTATCTGTCCAATGCTGTTGAAGAATACTGTGTTCTAGGAACTGGTGATAGCATGACCTCTTATTAAAGCAGGGGTCATATATTTCTGTGAACCAGATCTTGTTACTGGTTCCAGCCTCTCTTTCGTAACATGCTTAGAGATTTGAACAGGAGTAGTGATACAGAACTCAGGATATTATTGTATTATATTATTGTATTATGTTTTGCTGAGTGGTTTTGTGCAAGCAAAATCTCCTTGCTGGGGAATACGTAATGTGAGCTCTTGCAGATGAGATTCATTCTCTTGCTGATGCCCATCCTTGCACAGAAGCTTCACTGCCAGCTCTTTCCCAGAGAGGGCTTGTGGCTGTACAGACATCCTAAATTGCAGCAGACTGTACACCCAAAGAGCCCAGTGAGAGAGGGAGAGGCACAACCAGCAAACAAAGTAATTCAGAGACTCTGCCATTCCCTGTTAGTACGAAGGGAATTCTCTGGGAAGATTCAGATTCGTGAGCTCTCTCTGAGCAGGGAGAGTGGTGCTCCTTCCTGAGGCATCCAATTATGAGTCTGTTCCTGGGTATTACCTGGCACAGGGAGGCGTGCTTGCATTTTCCTCATGAGATAAAATTATTCCTCTCCCTCTAATTACATGTGGTAGGAACGTATTCTTTTTACATTTAAATCGGTTTTGTATCAAGCTTCTTTTACCTGCTAATACACCTCAGGTTATAGGGTTCCCTTAATTCCTCTACTCGTGGAATTAAAGAATCTGCCTGCTGTTACTGCAAGGATGCCCTGAAGGATGATTATCCATGCTTTACCTTGGATGAACTAGTTCATCTGGGGATTTCACCACTTTCAGCAGTTACACGTCAGGCAAAAGAGTCCTGGGCAGTCAGAGTCTGCTGGCACTCTGACTTACTACTTTCTTAAAAAACATTCTCTCTCACATAGTATCAATAAAATTTTGATGACAGTATCAAGAAGTGTAGCTAGAGAAGACTATAGTTTGTTTTTCTATGTCCTGGTTTAATGAAAGGGAAGGTTGTTGGAAGAGTGCTGTTCATCTTTTAAGATAATGAAATAAAATGTTCAATTAAAATAATGGCTGTATTTCAGATAAATTTGCAGCCATAGGTCCTTTTCCATGCATCACCTGCAGCCGTGGCACATGAGGACCATGCATTAGGAGCAAGCACTTTGGCTGCAGGAAAGGACTGGGGTGTATGTAACACCCCCGGTGAGGCTACATCGCAGGTCCCTCATCGTGCTCAGAGCTTGGGCTCCATCCAGGAACTGCACAACTGCTCAGTAATGGGCTTTCCCTTTTCTGGTCGTGCTGTAGCAGTTAATGACTAACGCTCTGGAAATCCCTGTTGCATTACCCACAAGATGGTGCGTTGTCTCAGATCCGCAGAGCACTGACACACTGACTTCTAGGTCTTTGGAACGTAAAGCAGCATCCAGTAGGAAAACTGTACTTGAGAGAGCAAACTTCTTTTGCCAGAAGATAAGGAGTGTTAGAATTCAATTTTTATGAGAAAAGTACAGGCTAGAGGCTGTATCGCTTGCTGTCCTTTATTATAATCCCCCAATTGCCAGATACGGGTCAAAAAGGTAAGATGTACTCTTTTGTACCAAAGCAGTGGAGTAATGAGGACATCTGTTTTCATATGGTACTTGACACACACTACCAGAAATTTGATGTCATGCTGTCCAAACTTGTACATCACTGCAGAATTGCATTAGCTTTTCTGATTGATTCTGACAAGTCACTGACAGTTTTTGAGGTGAAACACAGACATGACAAAGGGCAAGCAGAGGCTGCATATGTCAGCTGGAACACTCCCTTGTTGACTTGAAGGGGTGAAAATCTTTCAGTCTTGTCTCCATCCACCCCTTGCTGCTGTTTAACCTCCCCACCCTCACCCCAGTGTGCACAGCTTTAGACATTATTTGGCTACAGGAGCAGGTCCTTTTGAGTTTCCTTTTCAAAGAACTGTAGCTCCAAGGAGTCATTTTCTTTTCATGGGTTAATGTGTATGCCCATAAGGTAAAAAAATGTAGTTCAGCAAATTTATTCATCATGAATCATGCAAGGTTGATTTCATTTACCATATCACACCATAAACATAGTATTTTGTGGTTTGTATTTACACATGCATAAATTTAATTTACCCTCACGGTGTCAAGCAGGTCCTTATTTCCTTTCCAGAAAGTGTCAATGTATATGTACTAACACATAGTGGTTTAAAATACCACTGCTTGATGAAAAAAATAGTTGGGGTTTTTTTAATGTTGTAGGGATTTGGGGGGGTCTTTGGGTGGTTGTTTCTTAAGAAAAATAAGGACAAATTTCACTCCAATGATGATATACACAGGTTTACCAGCTCTGAAACAACACAGGATTCCCTCCAGTGCTACTGTCAGTAAGGTCAAATGCACCATTTGTTCTCAATACATGTTTCTAGGTATGCTAGCAAAAGAGCAAGTGATGTGCTGTAGCATAGCAAGTCGGAGTCGCATTTTATTTTACGATTTTACACGCTACGTTCTGCTCCAGCCCTTCCCTCTGAGATGGGTGGTCATTTTTTGGCCATGACTTGTTTGGTCCATTTCTTGAGAAACAGCTGATCAGCAAACGCACACTGGTTGTAATGCAAATATTTGCTGCTGAAACACTTAATGTTCAGTAAGAGTAATAAAAGAAGGTTGTAACATAAATGGAAGAATACTTATTGCACCTGCTTTATCTTGCTAGACTTGCACACTGATCTCAGAAAGGATCAGACCACGTATGCTTTGGTTTTGCAGATGGGCATGTGTTACACTCTTTGGGCTGATTTATACTTTTTCGTAAGAAAACAGAAATGCAGTGATCCATTTTAGGTGAAATGCTGAAGCTGGCATTTATGATTTTAATGAAAAGATAGCTTCAAACCATATGTTCTTATTAGTAAAAGAAAGCTCCCCTTTCACAAGTTTTTTTCTAATGAAGAACAGGTCTTTTTACAAAACAGTACTGTAATAGCATTGAAGAAGCATGTAAAGGAAAAAAAGGAATAATTAAGGAAAAATATAATTAATTACATTAATTGTAGAGTCTTAAAGTATTATCCAAGTTTTAAACACAGATTATATGAATGTTGTTTAGATCTGACTTCCCTATGAGCTTAGAAATTTCATTTTGAAAGGGTTAATTTCATTTTGAAAGGTCTCAGTTAAGTTAGTGGAAGGGACTTGTAGATGAACCATAGACAGCATTATCACATCTTCCCAGAAAGAAGAATGTGTGAAAGGAACCATGTGTGAAGCAAAGCAACAAACTTCCTCACCTTATTGTCATGTAAATTCCAAGAGACTACTTTATCTTCAACCAGCTGGGCCCTGTGAAGTGGAGCAAGATAGATGCTTTCAAAGTATTTGATCTGTGGTCACCTATTTTCTTTTTGCTGTGGAGATGCAGACCTCTCCTGGTTGCTAGAGACTTGCTTTTCTCAGTTAACATTTGCAGGCATTTGAGATGCAACTCATTGATTCTTTGGGATTTAGGGATTAACACTTTGAAAACTCCTGGTGTTTGGAGGGCAGTGTCATCTCATTTTACGTACTGAGCTGCTAAAATTATGCACTGATCGTGCAGTGGTCATGCTGGCCACGACAGGTCTCGTTGATATTTTTGTGGCTGTGGAGACCCACCAGAAGTTGCTTTGCTGCTCAAGCTCTGTGGTTGGACTGTCAGACCTCATATGGGCAAAGCTGGCCCAAGCAAATGTGTGAACACAGCTTCCTCCATCTCCTACTTGGAAAGAGAAGTACAGTGTGATTGTCTTCATCTTTGATTGTTTCAGATTCTGGACTGAATCACTCATATTCAAGAATGATTTTGTTCTGTTTTGTACACTGGAGAGACTTGCACAAGTCACGCTTCAATTTCGGAAGCCTAGCCGTCATCGATTTGCATACCCGCAGAGGAGAGCAGCACAAACAGCAATACAACAGCTGAGATATACAAAAAAATGTTGACTTGTTGCTGCTTTTGACATTGTTAGTGCATCCTTTTGCATTCTTTCTGTATTTGCCGTGCAAGTTTATATGCAAAACCACACATCATTATCAAACTCGTGCAGCGTTTAGGACAAATACATGGAGCAAGGTGATTTTCAGCATGTTCTTTAAAGTATCTTTTATTTTGCTTAAATGCTATTGACTTGAATTTCCATTGTATTTTTTGTGGTGAAACTTGGAGATATATAAAAAAGTATTCTCTGTTGGTTGTGCATACATAATTTGAGCTCACCAGCTGGAATCACATGTATATGTAAATGATGGCAGATTTGGGCTCATAATTGTTCAAATTGGCTATGGCATTTGTTATGTCAACCCTGTGTTCTCAGTGCTGCCACTTTGATTTCAATCAAAATTTTGTTAGGCAGGAGTCATGGAAAACTCCATCCTTTGAAGTGTGTAACTTTCCCCTGATGCAGTCTGGAGTTAGTTTACACTTAAATAATTATTTTATCAAATGGTAGTCTTGTAATAGTTTAGTCTGTGGTGGAGTCTTAGGTTATATTCTTCAGAGACTTCCAAACTGCTTCCAGTACTAATGATGTATGTTTTACTTTAATCTATGAATGTAAAATAGAATGCTTTTTTTTTTCAAATCCATGTTAATATTTGAGCCTCCTCCTCATTTGTGAGGGCATGCTGTAGATACTAATTTTTAGGGAAAATTGCTAGCTGCAATGCCATTTCTGAAATTAGGACCTGTATACATTGCTCTTCTTGTAGGCTCCTGAGAGTCTCAGCAGACCCAATGCAATGGGATCCTCCAGATATTCCCTTTGGAAGCAACTGGTTAAAGTTACTCAAAACTCATGTTTCAGAACACAAGATATTTATTTCCAAACCTACCAAGCACACTGGGCCAGAGGTTCACAATGGCGAAAAAAAAAAAAAAAGTATATTAAAAATACATATTCCTTTACTTAAATGTGATCTCTCTGGTGTAATTCAGGTGGGTCCAGGTTAATCCTCATGTTTGAGTTGGAAGGAAGAGCCTGTTCAGCCCACAATATAATCCTGCTTTCTGGTTTTCAGTTTTTCCAAATTGTCGGCCATTTCACTAACATACCCTCTGATTTTTCCAGCATGCCTAGAAAAATCCTTCTCCCTTCTCAAGCCTTTGAAGATGTCAGGTTTCCATCCATCGCAGGCTTGATCTTGGGAGGATTGTAGCTTGAAGAAAACCAAATATGGTTATTTTTACCTCCTCAGAAGCTCTTGTGGCTGCTGTTATTTTTTTTTTTAGTATTTCCTTTGCATATTTGCTTTTATAGTTCCTTCGATTCTGAGCCCAGTCACACAGCTAAGCAGGCATCAGAGCAAACCTGGGCAGGCAAACAGCCACTCTCATAATATTTATAAAAGATAACGCCAACAGTTTCTCAGTTCATCACAGTCACGACTTTTCATTAAAAGGAACTGAAAATGCAGTGCCATCAGCCTTAAAATCAGGGAGTGACCAGCACAGAAATATTAACTGATCTGGGCTGTCACAAAGTGCATTTTGGTGTCTTACTTAGGTAGGGCTCAAGCAGAGCAGAAGTGCCTTAAGGCGCAGACTAATTCTGAGCTTTATGCTCAGAAAGCATTTTACAGCCATGATAATGTGTCTCTGAAATTAAGCATCCTAACAGCATGGCCGATATAGTCTTTTAGTTAATTTATCACTGTGCAGTATCTATACAGCCACTTACAATGACAGGCTGTAGTGTGGACAGTAAATGTTTCCCGTGGCAGCCTGCGTCTGCAGGCTTTATCTGAACCGGCGATACGGATGTCCTCGATGGGCCTTGTTTTCCCACCAGATGAGGTTGGTTACGGTCCCTGTTCACGCGTGCGTATGCAAGAGAAACAAAGAACCATGCTGAGTAATGCTGGAGCTGCTCCAGGTCCTCCTCAGCCACCCCAGCCTCCTCCTGTCCCCAGGTTATCTCTGCAGAGGACATCTAACAGGTGCGCCCAGTGCATTTGATGCATCAGCACCTACGCTAGACACTCCTCTGTTCAGAGACCCACAGGTTATTGTCATTGGCCTTTTCAGGAAAAGTACAGTTTGGAGTTCTTCAATATAAAGATGTAGTTGGATTTCTAACTAGATAGGTGCTTGGTTTTGCCATCAGCAAAATCGAAATTTCATCCAGTGGTTGTAGGTTTTATGCTTTGGCCACATTTATCAGCTTCGTTTCTGAGCATCTTGTTACTATGTCACTGCAAGTCTATGGTGCATATTTTAAATTGCCTTTTATGGTGGTAATTACTGATTTGTATGATCATGTTTGAGTGTGTATAGTGCCTCTTTATGAGACCAGTGTGTGTTTACGTCCTGAACTCCACATTTGTGTCTTCCATTCAGACTGTTGATACTGGCTCGATGGATACCCTGTTAAGAGGGAGCTTAGCTCCAGTGCCGCCTGTTACTGGTTTTAGTGTGCTGCTGGAAGGGAAGCAGTACGTTCTGCTCTATCCCTTCCACCCAGCTACAATGTGTTTTTTTTAAAAATAACCATTTTTACTGTGGTCTGGATTTCATGGCAAGCTATTGCAGAAACAAATACTAATACATTGTAATATTTAAAAACCATTACTGTACATTCGTCATGCTGGTTGAGTGTGGCAGCCCCGTTCCAGTATTAAGTTAATTGTAAGGAAAGTGCTCCTGGGCACGGCTGCTTGGTTTTGGTACCGACATCCAGTTTGCTTAAAAACTTGCTGATTTATACCCCATTGGATCCAAATGTTTTTATGCTATTAAAAGATTTTGTAGGTACACCTTTTATTTGGAATGCTTGTTAAGGTGTAATTTAAAGTTAGTTCTATTGATGCGCTGGGGAAAAATAGAAAAATATTTCTATGGAAAGAACAGATTGGTGAAATTTTTTTTCAAAGCAACGCTTTGGCAGTCTGACAGGTGTAGGAGAGGAAAAGGTAGGATGTGCTGCAAGGAGACCAAAGATAGAAAAATGGTACGAGATTAGGATAGGCAGACACATCCAGTGATCCAGTGGTGAAAAGGAGTTATTCCTCGAAGTTCAGGGCAAATCCCACCTCTCCCCTTCTTTTTAGGGGGAATGCTTCCTTTAAAAGAAGGGCTTAGTTCCTCTATGAAAATCATGATTTATAGGCACCACAACCTGTCTCTGAAATTTTCTGTCTTTGATGAGGAATGACAAAGCAACATCAGAAGGAGTTACACTGTGTTTGTCTTCCAGAAACAAACAAGGCTGTTAGCATCCTTTTTAAGCTTTAATTTCATCTAAGCAGTGGCTCATTTCAGAGACTGACAGGTAAAGTGACTGGCATCAGGAAGGCAGTCTTCTCTTGGCTCCTGACACCCATCCAGTTCTGCAGATCCCACCCCGACACCGTGCAGCACCATTACAGTTGCTCTGCAATGGTTTTCTTCTTACAGCAGAATTGCAGGCGTACGTATAGAGGTCTGGGCAGCGGAGCTTTAAGTAGAAGTGTAAGTGGATTTGTACGTAGAGGCATAGCCATTCCTTATCAATTCAGATGCAACAGTTGCATAGCTGATATGCAAGAGGACAAAGCCCAAAAGCATAGAGAAGTTTGAAGCTTAGCAAACTCCAAGGCATTCAAAATGTGATAGTGGCACTATTGTTTCACATATATCAGCTTTTATCTTGGACTTTCTGCTTTCAAGGTACTACAACTTTGGTTTTAAAAGGAAGTTAGCTTCCAAAATTTAGTGTAGAAGATCTGACTCAGCTGAAATTGGTTACGTGGGATTTGGGGGTTTTCTTTCAATAGCAGCAAACCCACACATGTAAAAATAGGGAAGGGGGGATTGGTAGGTCTTCACTCATTATTGGATAGATGTTTCTGAGATGTTGGAATTAATCTGTTTGGTTGTACGTAAGATAATACTTAAAATGAAATCACTCAGTGTAACGGAATGTCTGTGGAGCCATTCTTTCAGCTGTTACAGTTCCTTCATATTGGGGAAGGTGACAGGAGTACCTCTGTACAGCTCCTGAGAGCTGTAGGAGCTCTTTTCCCAAGGTTTGGTATCCCTACTGTTTCACAGCACTGACTTCCCCACTTTTTCCAGTGCACATGTAAGAGTACTCAAGTGGGCTCAAGTACAAATAGCTCCTTAGTTACTAGGGCTTGGTAAAAAACCAAACAAGTCAGTGACAAGATTTCACTCCAGCAGACCTTATATCGTGAACTTTCAGTATGTACTGAAAAGAAGGTACCAAATCAAAGCAAGTTTTCCTTCAAAGAAGCCAAGATATCTTCCCACTGAGAGAAATTTTCTTGCCAAATGCTGGCTCTCCAACTGTGGCCATCTTGACTGGGGAGCTATTTAAAGCAAGGATGCAATGATTTTTTTTTCATTATGGCAAGACTTTATTTCACTTCTCATGGATGGTTGAGCTGTTGATGCTCAAGCTTTCCTTAAAAAAGTATGTTCAGACAGAAATCAAGATCAGGAAATTTCAGAAGGAAAGTGATAATTGGGAGGAACTGAAAGCAGAATTAAAATGGACACTGTTAGTATAAATATGTAGGTTGTTTCTGCTGCTATAATTGTAATCAGATCTCTTTATCTGATATATTCTATCCTAACCTAAGTCAGAGCACACCCCACATGGTCATTGCATTCACTTGGATGTATATTTTCTACTCTCTGACACAGTTTATAGCTGGTAAAGAAAGGGCATCATAGGGGTGGTTCAGAAACTGGGCCCAGATATTGCGGTCTCAGTTAAGATAAATGCCGTTACCTTGAATGAGAAACTGTCCCTTGTCTCATCCCTCAGACAGAAAACGTGGATGTGGCATTATGTACATTAGGAAGCACCTTGAAAAAAATTGGGTTTTTTATGTAGAATGTGTCCAAAGCTGTTTAATGGTTGTTGAAAAAAGCTTGGGGGAAAAAAAATTAAATCTACTAAGACCTAGAAACAAACAAGGTGCCCAGCAGTTGCTCATAAGCTGTAAAGCTAGGTCAACTTACTCAAGGTAAGCAAGGAATGGTGAGTGGTGGAACAGCCACTGAAGGGGTTAATTCATAATTCTTGGGCTCACTTCTCAGGGTGGACTGACTTGTACAGTTCTTCCATGAAATTAATGAAGTCGAGACATGCATATGCTCAGCCTGCCTGGCTACAGATTTTTGACCCTTGAGCAATGTAGTATCTGTTTCACCTTTTTTTAATTTTAATAACTTGGAGATCTCCTTTGGCCATAGAATGAACAACTTGGGTATTAGTTGATGTTCACTTACAACTTGAGCAGCTCTTGGAGAAGAGCTGTTTTATATCTATGTTTATAAGAATTTGTCCTCAGAACTTGAGGAAATTATGGCTAATTTCTGACCTCAAGTCACTCACATTTGCAGGTCCGGTCTGTGTGTAAGTGAATGTTTCAAATAGCACGTTCATTATTTTCCAGATAACACTGGCTTCTGGAGAGTGTTGTTCAGTCTCTGACCGATAGTTGCTATCCTTGATGAGGAAACCTTGGGTTTGGTTTTCTGAGTTCACTGCAAGGTTACATGCCATGGAATAAGTACTTAGGGTTTCAACATTTATTATTGGTCTTACGATGAACAGCCAGTGTCTTTTTTGACAGTAAAGAGTTGATCTTTTCCAAAAACTTGCAGCAGTTTTAATCACCTAGGTTATGAAGGCAAATGTAGCTCCTAACTGCCTAAACACCAGTAATAGAACTGAACTCGTTTATTTAAAGTCATAAATATGCACATGCTTAATTTTAACTGGCATGCCTCATTTTCTCATTTCTTCCCTTGTTATAAGAAACAGCTTTACATTCTTCCAACCCTTCTTCCACCACCCCACCCCACCCCAATCTTGTTGCCCCTTTCTCCATTGCTGTAGCCCCTGCCACCAGTCTTCCGGTGAATCAGGCATGTGATGCAGACATCATCTACTCACATCTTCCTAGCCAGACTATGCCAAATCCTACAGATTATTTTGCAAGGCATCTTTAAGAGGCCACCTTTTTTGTCCATCTGTATCTCTCGCATACTCGTTCAGCTCCTTGCTCTGTTATGCTTCAGTTATTGCACCTCAGCGTCTGACCACCAGGGCTGAATCCATCAAATGCAACCCGCTTAGTCTCATTCTTGCAGTCTCTCGTGATCTCTCTTCTCACTGATTCTACTAACCTTTCATATAGTGTCCAAGTATTTACACACTCTTCCTTACCAGCCCAGAATGCCAGTTCGTCTTTGAGGATATTGAGGGTATCGCCCTTGAGAAATGACTGTCAGAGCTGGCATTTCCTTGCGATGACACAAAAAAATGGTTTATCCGCTTATGTGCCAAGATGACTGCTAATCGATGTTAACTTGAATGCTTTTCCTGTGATATTTCCTTCTGTCTTTAAACAGCTGCTGTCTATTGTCTAAAGTAAGATCTTTGAGGAAAGAAATGCCTTCTTCATTTGCTTTGGCTTTGAGCAATGCCTGATGCCATGGGTTTCTAATCCATGATTTAGGTTATAGACATAGCTCCAAAAATAATAAAGTACAATTAGTTTGTTCTAGTGATTACCTCTAATAGCATTGTTTATGTTGTGTCTTTTTTATAGTTTTACTTGCAAGCAGCATCTTTTAAATTCCTGTAAATGTCAAAGTCGAAACAATTAATTCTGAGATTATAAAGTAAGAGCATCCCTAGCTAAAACCTTCCATAAACATTCAGGACTACTGAACACAAAAGTAAAGGATACCAGCAATTTAAGCTGCATTTCTGTTATTATTCCAAGGCAGTTTATTGTCTTGGAAAAAAAAGGAAAATATTTTTTTCTCCAATTGCTTATGTTTTATAGTCCTTTGTTTATAAACTGTTATGCTGTTTCCCTGAAGGAAATGGTGAGAATGAATCCAAAGCCTGTTGAAGCCAGTGGAGCGTTAGTCAGATTTGCCATTTGTTTGTTTGTGCCTGAGATACAGAAGGAAGGTTGGGTGGGTTTTTTTAACAAAAATACAGAAATCTGATTGCTAAGCCACAAAATTGGTAAATTGGCTTGGGGGCAGTTCTGGCCCCTGAAGCTGCTTTTAAATCATGTTCTTAATTGACTGAATTTAAAGTTGACTTCTCTTTAAACAACCTCTTATGGATAGCAAAGAGAAATCCTAAATTCATTAATTAATGGTTGGGGGTTTTTTCCTAACTTCACTTCTAATTGATACTGCAAACTTTGTTTGACAAGGCAGGCATCACCAGAATAGTCACCTAGAAAATGAGTGCTTACTTTCCAATCCATAGATTTTAGTTTTGACTCCTATTTTCTGAAAAAAATAGCGGCCTCTTTGCCAGAGGCAAATTGTAATCTGGCAGGCACACAAGGCCCTAAAGACTTCAGAGGAGCTGAGCAGAATGGCCCATATATTTCATTTTAAAGCACCCTGCAATAGCTTTGAGTCCAATGAGGATCTGTACGTTGGAAAGATCTGCCTCTTGACACAGCAACAGAGGAAGAAAGATTAGACAGGCGCTGTATTCCCTATGTGGAGGCCTAATTTCTTTCTTTATCAGAAGGATCTCAGCAATGTGCTGTGGGATATGATAAACATGGGTTTTACCTAAATCAGAGGTGATGAGGATGATGATGGTCTTCACGATGTCATCATAATTTTTTGCTGCAAATGATGAAATCTGAGGAGAGGGGAATTTTCAAGATAAGGTAGGAAAAAGGAGAAGCTGCATATTATCTGCAAAGCTTTTAGATTTCCTGAATCTGACCAAACGTGCTACATTTTTTTGAAACCACTAAGGGCCTGATCACTTCTGGGGGAGACTTAATAAGAGGAGGAACTTTAACTTGTCTATCACCTCCCTGCTGCTGTGTGCATTTTGTGAAAGGCGTGTGCATTGAATAAATGTACATGTAAACAGATTGCCTCAGACCCATTTACACAGTCACGTGGATGTGCAGTTGAAATAAGTGTCCACAGAATCTGGATGCAGAATTACCTTTTAGATAAATAGGACAGGGCCTCTGTTGCTGAACGTTAGCAGAGCTGCTTTGACCTCAGGCGGTGTAAATCAGCAGAGCATCACTGGTGACCCAGCCCATCCCGCCTTAACTCACAAATACTGCTCTTTTCATTTCTGCTACCTAACTGGTTGGCTCAGCGTATAAGAAATCTCTTTCCTTCTGCCCTTGCAGAGGGGAGCTAGTCCCAAGCAGTGCCTGGGAGTCCCCGCTTCTCTTCAGGTCCAGCTGTTCAGCAACAGCCCTGTGGACTGAAATTGCCTTTCTCCAGCTCTGTGGGGGTTTGCTTGCTCAGAGGAGTGGCTGCGCTGGGTTATGCTGAAGATCTGGAAGACTGTCATCTCAGATGCTTCTGGCCTTTCTGCAGTGACATCTCAGGTGCAGTTTCCAGTGCCATTTGTCCTCAAGACGGCCTGGAAGCCAAGAGCTTGCATGCTTTTTGAAGGTGTTCTTTTTGACTTCAGCCTAGCTAGGATATCCCCAACTGAATTCAGTCATCCTTCCACCACAACAACAAAAAAAAATGTGATATCAAAATGTACCACAGGTAGAGGCTTAGGGAAGAAGGTGTACTGAAGGCAGACTGGATGAAACATTTGTCCCAAATCCATGGCGGGCTGCAGGATGTGTCTTCTGCTGCTTGTAATTATAAAGATAGGAACTTTTTTGCCTGGTAAAGTGATTTATTGGAACTAAGCACTAGGTAGGTTGTCATCAGAAATTGACGTGAAGCTCAAGGAGAAACACAAATCAAAGTATTCCGCCACATTTCCATACAGTGTCCAAGACAATGGTATTAAAACTTATTATATGTATACACATATATATTTATAGATAGATAAATATATATTATATATATATTTACAGACATATATGTACTTTTTCAAAGAAAAGAAAAAACATAAGGCGGTTTGCATCTTAAGGAAAAATTATGCTGATAGTGCTCCCTAAAGGAGTAGGCTCCGCTTTATTTTCCCCCCTAGTGTGAGTGCTCACAGGTTGTATGTTAGGCTTGTTTAGAAGGAAGCCGGGTACTGAGGGAGCCCTGTTCCGAGAGCACAAGATTCATCCTTCAGGATTCAGAGTTCCTGAGGGGCAGAGCTGTCACGAGCAGTTGACATTTAAAGGAGAGGAGGCTGTCTTCTATGAATGCTCTGCAAGCCTCTCAAAGGTTTTGAAAACAGGGACTAAATGCAAACTATATGCAAAGACTTGAAGGCAAGGTGCTCCTGGTAATCTGTGTGACTGCGGATGTGATCTGCTGCGCCGCACTAGGTCCAGGTACGGAGGATGAAATCTGTTGCTATCCCGGGAGCGCAGCTGGTGTTGACATCCGTTCAGATTCATTTTGCTTACAGAGAAGAAAGAAGAGGAATCTTCAGTATCAGGAAAAGTTGTTGTTGAATGTGTTAGGATACAAGAGAAGACAATTACAAAGACAGATTTAAACTAATTTGGAGTCACAGGAGGGATTAGGAGGCATTTCAGTGGTGCAGTAAATTAGTACAGAGATCTTTCACCTCCAGCCGCTGGGTTCAAACTCATGCCAAGCTGCAGGCTGATAAAAAACTCCAATGATTTAAACTTTATCCTTACTGCGGCATGGCCGTGGTTCCTTGTGTGTGCCTCTCTTCAGCTGGAAAGTGTTTCCGTTAGATTCCATTTCAATGTGGGATTATTGCTTTGTAAATGTACAAAACTGATACATTTTCAATGTTAATTAGAATTTTTACAAGAGCTTTGTCCTAATTAAATTAAAATATTTCAAACCACAGCTATTCAAATTAATGCAACTGTTTTAATGTGAACATTCTTACAGGAATATGGAAGCTCTTTAGTCTTATTTTTATAAGAAGAGTTCATGTATGTATGTGTGTACACAGAGGCTTTATTTATAATAAAAATACTAAGGAAGGGAATTGTCTGTTTTCAAAAACCTTAAACCCTTAATCTTTCCTTTTTACATAATAGCTAGACTCGGATGTAGCTAATGTCATTTGGATGTTCAGTACAGCATATGCTCTGAAAGCACAGCCAACTATATTGATAAGATAACCCTGCTTCTCCACATACTATGGGTGCAGATTTGAATTTAACACTGTTAAGCTGTGGATGCAAAATGAGAGATCATGTGAGGCCTTTTTCAAAAATCCGACCATAAAACATACATTCAAATGATACCAAGTCATAAATTCATAAAAGCGAAACAGCTCCATGTTTATGTTTCTCTCACGCTCCATAACTCAGACGTTTTGCGTATACGTTTGGTTGTGGCATACGGTCTTCTTCTATCAGAAAGTTACAAAGATCTGAATAATGTTACATAAAAATTGGGAGAAAAGCTCTGGTATTTTTCATTGTTGCGATTACGATCTGGTGCATGGTATAGGTGACAGAACACCTATATCCTGGACAAGATGAGATACAACTTTCGGTAGGTATCTCTAACTGCGTGAAATAAATATTATTTTATGTATTTATTTTATTTTAGAAATGTATTATCATCTCTCATTGCCGAGGCAATATTTTATTAATCGTTCTCTCTTGGAAGAAAAATAACATCTCACTAGTCAGTCAGGAATTCTTACAGTTATGGAAGCTGCATAAGACAGCCTTTAGGGACAAGAAAAGGACCTTTTAGAGAATTAGAGAAGCATAGATGTTTGTTAATAAAAGCCCAAATGTTCCACTCTTGCTCATTGGAGTAATTCAGTTTACTTCAGGAGAAGGAACTATTCATGTGTCAGTATGAAGCGCCTAGTGAAAAAAGTACTGATTTGTAATTTCTTAAATAATTCATCTCTTGGGATAGATAATGCATATTACAGCATTTTAATTGTGGTGTATTATATTTTATTTTGAGACTAGCAGCTAGGGTATACAGCAGTTTTCAGGGTTATTGTGTAATGGGTTATGTCTCTGATTAAAGATTATTTACGTGTTGGGTTTTTTATTATTATTTTTATTTACTTCATAGACATACTTCACAAAATATCATAGGCTGGCATCTCTACAGTAGCTCGGAGCTGCTCTTTAAAATGTCCTTGACTTTAAATAAGTATATAGCCAGAATAGGCATATTCTTGGCTTCAATGTAATTTGCCTTAGTCCACTCTCTGACAAGGCTGTTTAGGAGGGAGGATGCCAGTGCTTTCCAACAGGAAAATTTATAGAGGGGGAAATTCAGTGTTTGACAGTAACACAAAAGGACGTGAGAGTCAGGTATGAAGGCACCTACTACAAGGGATTCCAAATTTTAATTGGACTTTTATTTCTTTCTGCGATACTAACAGTTGTAGAATTTATTAACAATTAAATAAAAACAGTAGAATCCTTCTGACATCATTAGGCTTGGGGGAAGCTACTAATGTACTGCATTACTTTAACAAAGAGTCGTATCTTCTGCTTGGGCTGTGCACTGGGAAGAGCCTGAATTTGGGAAGAGGAACATCAAAGGACAGCAGACTCCTCCTCCTCCATTGCATTTCCTTGTTTTTTTGCATGTTGGGGTTAGGGAAAGGGACAGCTAAGAAAATTTATTTTTGCCAGAGGAAAAAACCCCCACAGTTTGAATATTCTAAGTAATTCTTCAATACGAAGAACCAGTATAGCCTAACTCCTGGCGTCCCTTTCCAATAAGGAGACAGGGCAGAGTACCTTTACAGCTTTACCTATCTGGGCTTTCAAGTTGTCATCTCTGAAATACACCGTCAGCTCACGCGTGTTACCTCCCCTTTCGCATCACGTTGAGGACTTGCAGGGCTCGGCAGGTCTAACAAGTCTAAGGGCACTGTGAGCCTCCCAGGGCCCTCCTGGCTCTCTTCAGTTCAAGAGAGGTAGTCCTGAAGGTAAAATACAATGCAATAAGCAATAGCGAGCTTTTTATTGCCACGTGATAGCCCTCTGATTTCTTATTCTTCAGGTAATTTGTTGGTTTGTGATGGAGGGGGTGAGGACGGTTTAAGAACTTCTTGGAAATGTGCCTCACTGCATTAGCAACTGAAACCAACCCAGACTTAGCTGGGTTTTTTCATACTTTTCAACAGAGTAGTTTAGAGACCATTAAATGTGAATTTAATTAGTCCTTGTGATTCCTTTGGGAGATACAAGATTGTTATTAGTACTATTTTACAAATGGGGAAACTGAGATAGTTTCAGGCAACTCGCTTCTATATGGTGAACCTCTGATGGAGCAAAGATGGTAAGATGATAACATAGCACCTCCTAACTAATTCCTAGCCCTCTGCCTCCTCTCCAAGCCGGGTCGTTTTCCTGCCAGACATACTGTATCTCCAAACCCTTTTATACCTATGCCAGCTGTAAGTCCCTCAAGCCTGCTGAAGTTCAGGCTCCAGGTATCACAAATTCTGCATCCAAAGGGTGAGACATATGGTAAAGACGTCTGTCAAAACGTTAATTTAAAGGCCTTGCCACACATGACAAAAGAAATCTGGGAGAGCATGGGGTGCAGGACTGATTTTGGTGTGCTGTTCATTTCCCTTGACCACACCACTGCTTCTCTCCAGTTCCCTAACACAATTTCAATTCCCTCTCTCTTGCTGGAAAATCTCTGACCCTGAGAGCCATTTAGAGGCAGGAGCCTTGCTGAAAACAGCCTTGTTTACTGCATAGTCTTAATTTGCTCCCTGAAAACTATCCTTATGATACACTGAGGCCGTGAAAGAAGAGCGCATACACAAGCCTGCAGCTGATGGTTGTAAGGTATAAAAAGGAAAGGAATGGGATAGAGTAACGCAGAGCGGCTTTAATTCTGATACTTCCTAACTTTATGCTTGATAAAGCAATGTACCTTTAATTTGAGATTTAAAGTGTCATTCCTTGAGTTTCTTTGTTTCCTTTGTATCCTCAGAAAGCCAAAAGGAACCGTGCTGCTTGCCATTGTAGCAACAACTTCCTACAAAGGTGATGATCGCCTGTCCAACCCCGGGCCTCCGAGACTGCGGCACATGCTGTTTCAGCTTGTTAGGGGATTAACAACTTCAGCTGAAAGCGTAATAAGCCTTTTATCCTTTAGGCACCGGCTATTACAGGGGTACACACATCACGTTTGAGTGGTGCCCTATCTAGTGGGATTGAAAAAGAAACAAAGGAGGACTGGAGGACAACTGGGGGGACAGTCCCCAGCAGCTTGGGACGGGGTGTATTGAGCCCCGGTAGTTTTTGCTTTCTGAATGATTTGGCTTTTCATGAGGTTGATGCACAGGCAGCAAAGAGGAGGGTTCTGCTGGGGCGGTGGCTCCTGGCGACCCTGCCTCTTGCTGCCTTTAAGCACGCTGTATTTCCTTTTTATTGCACCTGCAAGCAGTACTCGGGAGCAAGGCACTAAATTCTGTATACCGTCTGGATGTCAGCGAGCATCGCAAAGAGGGGGTTTGTATTCCAGTTAGGATGCCGGTTCGGCTTAGCAAACTGATGCAAGTGGGGACGGAATAGCTCCCGGTTTGTTTTGCTCACTCCAGCGCACTGACCTGGGCTAAAAAACATTTTCATTTTAACTTCATTTCTCAGAGAAAAAAGCCTTCTGTTATTATTCTCTCCTCCTCTTTGAGAGGCTGTTTTGTTTTGTTGAAAACAGACAGAAAAACCCCTTTCTTTCTAAACTCTTGTTCCTCTAAAACTCATCCTGGCTGCAAATCCAGGAGTAGTGGCTTATTAGGTTTTGGACCATGCTTTTTAATCGTGTAAGGTGGACACAGAAACCTGCCTTGGGCATTTTTGTTCTGTTTTTAACCCCACCAGAAGGGTATAATATTTCAGCATAGGTACCATTTTGTTAAATTTATAAGGCAGATCTGCAGTATGCTGTTTATGGGCTGAGTTCATAATATATTTTTGATATGTCCATCCTTGGACCCAACCCTGTCTCGAGTAGAAAGTTTCACCCTCCTGGCTTTCAGCCGTTGGCATATGGTAAAAATACAACTTACTACAGCCAAAATGCACCCTGTGTCTGCTGTTACTCTGGGTCCTGGATAATTATTTGAAATACAATCATTTAAGGACTTGTGTGAGAAAGCAGAGAGCGGGAGGGTGCTGGGACGGGGGTGAGGGGTGGCTGCAGCCATACGGGTGTCAGCGAAGGGAAAAGCAATGCCATGTGCCAGAAAATACTGCAACTACCTCTTGCATTTTGTATAAGCAATTTTCCAGTCTGTTGTCTTCTGTCAAATGCAATGTTCTGAGACATTTAAATAAAATAAATATTGCTGTTGAGTTATATTTAGAGCCATGTGAAATTTCTCTAGTGAAACTCCCAGCTAGGCAAAACATGCCGGCTTTCAGGTTTCCGTACCACTTGAAGCTTTGTCTGGGTTTGTCGGAGAGGTTGCTCATGAAATCTGTTGGCGAACGCGGGCTGCTTTCCAAAGGCGGCCGGCGGAGGCTCTGCCTGCCGCTACGGATGCTACCCAGGAGATTTGGGGGGCTCTCCAGCTGCCGCTGGGCAAACCAGGGGTGCATCCAGGTGAGCCTTGGAAAAGAGTTGAGTTTCTCGCAGATGGAAGGTCAAAAAAGCAAATGATGAGACAGGCTGCTGATGGAAATTGAAATGAAGGTTTGCGTAAACCTCCCACCCCTGCTCATCGTAATCACTGAGCTTTCACATTTGCCTATCTTCCCAGACGTGCGTTGCTTATCTAATGAGGAAGGATGTTGGTGTAATGAGTCCCAGCACACGTGGGGCTGGCCGAGGCGAGTGTAGGTGCATGGAAATCCCTCTGGAGGTGGGGTGGGAGACTGCTGGGACGGGCTCCACGGTGGGGCCCTGGGGCAGAGCGGGCTGCCCCCGGCTCGGGCTGGCCACCCGCCTCCCTGCCGCTCCTCCACCCAGCACAGGGCAGCTCCCAGCACAGCGCCTCTGCCCTGGGGACTCACCCTCACCCCAGAGTGATCCGGGGGTACCACTCGGACCCTGGGGTGCCGTCAGGTGGAGCACGCCTGCTCGGCTGAATTTTGAGGCTCCTTGAGCACAAATGTGTTAGGTCTGCACATCCCTTTGGCGTTCCGGAGGGAGGCCAGCAGCGCAAGAGTTTGTCAGGCGGCTGCTGGTGCCACGCGGGCTCCAGCGCACGTTTTACTGCGCTTTTCCCCCCCGAGACTAAAATCCAGTCAAATGGATTTTGATAAAGCAGCGAGCGCTATTCTCTCTCCCTTTTCCTGGCGTGATGGGTAGGGGAGGTTGAGCATGCCTTTAAATCACTGTCCTTCCTCTTCATAAAGAGTCCCAAAATAAATTCAGAATATACAAAGACTATATTTTAAAATAGATATTAATGAGGAAGGAGGCAGATTTGTTCACTGCAATGGTGGTCTAGCTGTGAAGGTTATGTCATAAAACAGAATTTTAAACAGCATTTAAAATAATAACATTAATGTCTAAAAGCTTTTTTTAAAATTATTTTTACCTCGGTAGGACTCTTCTTTTGTTCATTTAAAAGTTAACCTTCTTCTTTGATAATGTGCTAGGAAGGGGCACAGAAACCTTTATTCTTCCAGAGGGTTGAATTCTTTTGTGAGATATGATAGACAAAGCTGGCATCCCTTGTACAAGATATGTAAAGCCTGTCTCCAGACATTGTGACATTGCTACAGACAGAGTTTGTCATCCATAAATTTACAGCTTATTTCAGTCTATTCATAAATTGACTAAATTTTTTTTTAGAAAGAAAAAAAATATATATAGGTGTATAAAATACCCAGTTACAGGTTGTGTTCTATTTAGCCCTTGATTGAAACGTATT